>NW_027150887.1:0-600000 GCF_020186115.1 Histomonas meleagridis
TAGGATAAATGTTAGGTCAAACATGACCGGGGACAATTTGTGCTGGTTATACGAGGTTTTTGATAGGTTTATGCGAAAAGTGGCATAAAAAGTGCTATCGTTCCTATGAAAAGTTTCGCGTTCTCTCAAAATTGAATGCTCATTCAAATTTTCTATCGAATTGTATGGCTCACAAAAATCATTTTGATTTTTGTTGCGAGCGGAGCGAGCACACTCGGGGGATTGAAGGGGTCTGAGACCTCCGGAGGGGTCCGAAGGGCACCTCCGGGGGTCGAAGACCCCGGAAATCCCCCCAGTGAAAAGTAAAGGTCGGGAATGATCACGAGGTCCCTAGGGGCCCCGCCCCCGGCGGGGCCCCTAGGGACCTCGTGATCATTCCCGACCGCATTATATACCTACCGAAACACGCGTTTTAAGACATCAATGCAAAATTAACTTCTTCAGAACTCATTCAAATCATTTTGCCCGCCAATTATTCAGTACTCATTCAATTATTAATCGTTTTGCCACTAAATTCAATGTCAATTCAAAAATTTTTACATTTGCCATTCATCGTAGATATTTTTCTTTATCTATTCGAATATTTTTTACAACACATTTTACAACAATTACTCGACCGTTAAAATTCATCAACCGTCATTTTCTCCGTCCGTTAATTTATACCAAAAATCAAACAGAAAACCGTTAAAAAAAATTTTTCGAAATCCGTTAAAAAAAGTTTATTTATTACAATCTACTTTTTCAGCGGTTGTTCGAATTCATCAACCGTCATTTTCTCCGTCAGTTAATTTTTCGTAAACGTATCACTAACGAACGTTAATTTGACATCAACTGACATGTTATATGAAATGAAAAGACATGTGATATGAAATGATTTTTCGGAAACGACATGTGAAAATGAAAAACAGAAATGTTATGTGAAATGTTTATATAAAAGTGACACAGACATGTGATATGAAAATTTACACAAAAAGTGACACCAAAAGTGACACAAATTTTTTGAGGGTCAAAAAAATAAAAAAATGAACCCTTTTTTTAACCCTCAACGAATCGGATAAAATAAGCGTTTTTCGGATGATATTACAAAATCAAAAAAACTTTACGGTTTCGTTTAAAAATAATTTATTTTTTTGTCATTCAACTTTTGCGTTAAATCCTTCAAAAAATGCTCATTTTCTCCGTTTCGTTGAGGGTTAAAAAAAGGGTTAGAAAAAGGGTTAAAAAAACATCTTTGAAAATTAAAAGGTACTTTTTACATTCAAAACCTCAGTTAATAACAACTTTAAGCTCCAAACACTAAAATCTACATAGGATTAACAACAAAACACTAAAATCCACATAGTATTAACAACAACTCAGCCGGATTCATGCCTCACACATTTTAAATATAAATGTCATCATGAATTTAAATATATTTTATTACTTTCAATCAAAACCAACCGATTTATGATAATTCAATCGATTTTAGCCGTTCATCCTTTAGTTTATGTAGCGCGAGTGGGAGCGAGTGCGTAGCACGAAGCTCACATAGCGCTGGGTGTGTGTGTGTGACGAAATCAACGAGGATTCAATTGAAGTTAATAAGTATGGCAATCATCAATTAGAAGATTATTATTATGATGATAAAACAGATGCGTTTTACTTTTGGAACGGTATTAAATTCAGAAAATTAACAATCTGTTATGATAAGCGCGGTTCTGCTCATGTTTATTGCAGAGATACTAATAATTCAAGTTTTGCACTTTATTATTCAAAATTCAAAAAACTTTACGGTTTCGTTTAAAAATAATTTATTTTTTTGTCATTCAACTTTTGCGTTAAATCATTCAAAAAATGCTCATTTTCTCCGTTTCGTAAAGGGTTAAAAAAAGGGTTAAAAAAAGGGTTAAAAAAACATCTTTGAAAATTAAAAGGTACTTTTTACATTCAAAACCTCAGTTAATAACAACTTTAAGCTCCAAACACTAAAATCTACATAGGATTAACAACAAATTCTTACCGATATATCAACCGTCAACTTTTGCGTTAAATCATTCAATAAATGCTCATTTTCTCCGATTCGTAAAGGGTTAAAAAAAAGGGTTAAAAAAAGGGTTAAAAAAACATCTTTGAAAATTAAAAGGTACTTTTTACATTCAAAACCTCAGTTAATAACAACTTTAAGCTCCAAACACTAAAATCCACATAGGATTAACAACAATCCATCCGTTATAGTCAGCAACTCCCGTAAACTTGCAATATTCACGTCAAATCACTAAAATGGAGAAACTCACTCAGCTTTTCCGAATTTCCTTTAGCTAATAACTTTTTTAGTTAGTTAGTTAGTTAGTTTGTCATGCCTCACACATTTTAAATATAAATGTCATCATGAATTTAAATATATTTTATTACTTTCAATCAAAACCAACCGATTTATGAGAATTCAATCGATTTTAGCCGTTCATCCTTTAGTTTATGTAGCGCGAGTGGGAGCGAGTGCGTAGCACGAAGCTCACATAGCGCTGTGTGTGTGTGTGTACATCTTTAATTTTATTTGGGATACCTAAATTTGAATTAGGTTAATAGGTAATATATGCCCGAATGTGCATTCACATATCGAAAATAACTTATATAGGACATTTACATTAATATGCCATCAATATATTTGGATTTTTTTGAGTTTATTAATATTTTAGATAGGTTTGAAAAGAATTTAATATCAAGATTTTATGTAATTAAATAAATGATATTTCATCATTGCCCAAATAATCTCTGAATTTTTAATTTCTTATGATAATATTCTTAGTTTTTTATTAATTATAGATGCAACTATGTATTTATATATTATATATCTATAATATCAAGATCGTATGATGAACTCCATATACGATTATAATCGGATTTTAAGTTATTGATATCATGCTACATGTTCAAGCGGTTCAAAGTCAAATTTGAAGTGGACGTATAAAAATCACTCAATCAGCTCGTATCGTACTCAAAACCGTGGTATTGACTCATATTCGGAAAAATAGAGAAATTAACAACATTACAGTTTATAAATTTGTATTGTTCAAAAAGTTATCAAAAGTGACACTAATAAACTATACAAAATATAAGTAAAAAATGCAAAACATTTTTCCAATGTCAATCAAATATAAAAAAGATATCGATTCAAAAAAGACACGAATTCAAGCAATAGCAACGTTTAAAAGTCTAGGTATGTCGCAACATGAAGCTAGGCAGCAGAATTTTAATGGAAAACATATCAGTCATGATTTGATTAGAAAAGTTTATACTTCTATTGATAATGGCCAGGATTACATGTGCCATGCTAAACCTCTAGGAAGACCTGAATCCAATGAATGAGAATAAATTAAAAATTATTGATGATATACTCAGTAAAAATGGAAGACATACTTTAGAACAGATAGGGGATGAAATTTATATGCAAACAAAAACACGAGTATCAAAATCCACATTATCCGAAGCTTTAAGTTTTATTGGTTACAAATATAGGCCGCCAAAAAAGCGTCCAAACTTAAACGGAATTCAAAAAGAAAATCGTTTAAAATTTTGTTGGTCTTTGATTGGAAATCAAATTGAAGTTGAAAAATTTATTCATTCAGATGAGAGTAGATTTTGCCAGGAATCAGATAAAAAATACGTCTGGTACATATCTGGGAGGAATAATGTATCAATATATTCTAATTTAAGCAAATTTCAAAACGGCATAATGATTTATGCTGCCATTGGATTGAACTTCAAAAGTAATTTGGTTAATCGTGATACTTCAATTGATGCTGTAAATTATCGAAAAAAACATTATTTCCAGCGGAATGTTAAATTTAAACTCAAATAATTACATCTTTATTCAAAACGGTGCACCTGCACATAGTGCAAAATGTACACTTCGATGGCTTCAACAAAGGTTAAAGGAATTTACTGAATCCGAACAACAATATATTTTGAAGAAATTAGCGAAGTGGAACAAAAAAACCCCACCACCATATGGACGGTGGTGTACTAAGTTGGGGAGACCGAAAAATAAAATTGAAAAAAATTTTTGCAACCCATGTTTTTTTGACAAAGTTGAAAATTTTCATGCAAAATAAAATTGGGCTGCTCAAAAAGTAATTTTCAATAAAATAATTCTGATACCTTTTCAGAAATTCTGAGGATTTTGGAAACATGTTTTCTGAGAACCATCGCTTATCGTCTTTATTTCAAACGAATTTCAATAAAACCGACAGCCCAGATTCATAAACTCAGTTTAGAATGTCAAATTAATTGAAAAATGGAGTATATTTAAAATTTGAAAGCACATGGGTTGGACGGGAAATGGTTCTCGGATTTAGTTGTAAAAATATTTGTTGTTTTTTATTTGAAATAGTTGTGGTCATCAAAGTTATCAAGTCTAGCTATGAACAGTTAAAAAATAAAGTCAATGCAGTTGATAGGAATGCATCACTCTCATTAACCATCAGAACTATACAACAAGCCAAATGATATTATACACATCACCCCAATATATGCTGGTTGTTACTTATCGATTATCTGTGCATTGACCAACAGATCTAATAAGATATTTGTTTTTAACAATAATTTTTCAAAATGGGTTTTTACTTATTTTTTGAAATTCATTCCTCAACCTCATTAACTATTGCATTCCAGCAATGAGCAAATGTTGATGCCAAGTTTATCCTGAAGCAAAATTCATGGAGGTAAGAATCTAACCATTCCCTATTGGTATAAGATTTTTTAATGAGCCATTTTTTGACAACATTCCATGTTGCTTCAATTTTTTGTGTATTGACACCTGTAAGGGGGTCAAAGAAATTTTCTTTGTGGTTCACAGTCTCATGATCAAATCCATATGTCTGAATGTTTTCATATGATTTCCATTGGTCACTCCAGATTGTTAAATTTGGATACACTACCGATTGAATAATTTGAATTAATGTTTTAGCAGTACGATCTTCACATACTTGCAATGCTACTCGATTTGCTTGTGAGTCAATTCCCAAATACCCATATTTGAGGTTTACTCAATGATGAACCACGATTATATATGGCTTTAAAGAAGTGAGATTTATCAATTTGTACAATACCATTGGTTTCGCCAAGATAATGCAATGCAATATCATTAAGATAATGTTGCATCGCAAAACTCCTAAATTTTTGAAAAAAGCTTGTGATTGTTTTTGGATTCAAATTAAGGTCTTTGGCTGTATCTTTGACTGTTCTATCATCTGCCCAAAATGCAATTATTTGGGCTATTTTTTTAAGTAATAATGTTGAATTGGATGCCCATGAGTAACCTCTGATAGAATATGTCGTTGAGCATTGATAATCGCTGCATCTCCAAATAGCACCATCAGGGACAAATGGTGAATAAAAGACATCCATAAGCCCGCAGCATCTTTTACATATTCGCATCTGGTTTACACTTGGTATAAGCTGAACCCTAGAAGCCCATTTTATGAATTTTTCATCTGATTGAGAAACTTGATACATAACTTTCTGAAAAGATGTCATTTGGTCATGGATTTGTTACGTTTATTCAATTGCTTTGATAATTGTGGATTATTCAACAATTCTTTTTTAATTTTTAACGTTCGATGAAGGGTCCCTTTGCATAATTATTCTGACAGATGAACGATAATTCACAGAAAAAAATATATCGTCCAGTAGCAACGGTTATATCTACGATAGGGAATATTGAATACGTAAAACCTTCGTGATCGTCGTCTTAAGAAAATAACCACCAATGTTTAGAAATCACTGTATCGTATTTTTACAACAAAATCCGAGGACCATTTCCCGTCCAACCAGCACATGAGTAATATGAGACGAAAGGAATCGATAAATGCATCTCAAGTCAGTATTTTGAAGATAATGTGCAAATTGCATTTGTATATATATGCATTCAATAAAATTGAACATTTTGCTAATACAAAAAAGAAAAAAAAAATCATCGAATAAATTCAATGATCACTAATCGTTTTTTCAATGAAAAAAATGTATCGTATATACTAAGATATCTCAAGAATGTGTACTTACACAGAAACTATTTCATTGATAATAAATTATTAATCAGGTTATATAAGTACATCATTAAGGTATCTCGAAAATAACATCATTTATTTTTTCAATAAATTCATAAATTCAAAAAAATCAAGATTTCATATAATCATTTGAGAATAAATAACTTAATCACGATTCTATGATAAAATATCAATATTTTTATATTTTAACAAACCAAGAATCATTTAATTTGGCTGTTGACGAATTACAATGATGAAAATAAATAACGTATCTTATCAAGAAAAGGGTAAAATTTTGATAATATTTACCATCATTCAAATTCGCTCCTATCGTCACTTATCGTTGTATCTATCGTTCGATATAAACCATGCAAAAGTCGATTTTTGCCACTTTTTGGAATGAAAGAATAAATTTATCTCGTGCTAATTATGATATTATTCTTAGTTTTTTATTAATCATAGATGTAACTATGTATATATGTTATATATCCAGGATGATCGCTATATACGATGGGTGGAAATCACAAGTCGAGTTTAATATATAGTATAAATAGGTTAGAATATATATTTTTAACAGATTATGATGGTTCCAAGAAATTAATTCCCCTTTGCTCAGAAATTATCAAATGTATTATACGATATTTCTTCTTGAAAGTTGCAACACTAAGTGCGAACTTCGCAAAGAAGCATTTTGAAAAAAACATTATGCCTTTTAATTAAATCATAAATAATTTCATCTATTTTTATTTTCACACAAATGAATAATTTCAAGATTTCCTCCTTCAAATGCATATTTACCCTTATTCACTAACCAAGAATTATTTAAAACATTTAACTGATCCAAAAAATGCTGCATAACCAATAAATGCCATTTGATCAACATATGCACATCTTTCATAAACAGACTGTTTGATTAGATGTGAAATTCCGCTGTGATGTCACTTCCAAGTTTTCGTTTCATTTGCATTGACCATTGGATCATTCTTCGCCGTTAACTTTATCTCACTGTTATACATTCACATGAAGAACAACAAAAAAAAAACGTTTGGATACAACAATTTGTTTATTATTTTCCGTAAAATAACAAACATTAAAATCGCAAATCAAAACAAATTCGTTACTTCTTAAGCGTTATATTCGATACCTTTTTGGCTGGTTTTATCATTTTCCATTTCGTCCTCCTTCTTTCCCTCCAATGATCTTCTTGCCACGATGTTCACCACAATTGTTGTCAAGTCGTGCATCACCGCTGCGCCAACCATTATGTACGCGCCCTTTAGTAGCACTGTAATCACTTGGAAGCAAGTCTCGTGCCCTTTAACATATTCTTCTTGGCTAAAGTATTGTTGCACTATTGGGTCTATCATATCGCATTTGTCTCCGACCATAAACTGTGCGAATTGTGAGATTTCGAGCACAGCTGCTAACACTGCGATTACGAACACGTCCAAACAACTCCATGCGTACATAACTTCGCAAGTTTTATATAAACCTTTTTGTATTTTACGTTTTAATGGAGTTAACCATAATATTATCATTGTCAAAATATGTATCATTGGCATTACTATGGTTACAATAAGATATAATACTTGTGTGAATCGTAACCCAAATGAATTTGGATATTCTGCTGCTTCAGGTAAATCGATTGCTAAGTTTAATACTGAATATTCATTATAATTTGCAATTGGTATTAAACTCATAGCCCAACCTAATAAGCCTACAAAGTTAAATGAAAATGACTTGAAATAAATTCCTGCAATAATAGCGAAAAAGACTCCAAATAACATAATCGTTGTAAACCATCGTAAGAAGCCACTTTTACATAACTTAAACAAAGTGACTTTTTCTTCATCAGTATCGATATCTTCCATAGAATCATCGACATAACGATCGATAGCCAATATTATATGTGATAATAATAATGAGAATAATGTACCAATCATTAATGTAACAAATCCATATGCTGGATATACCCATAAGAAGATTGTAAAGTCGCCATTAATATCATCTTCGACTTCTGGTATCTTTAATTTCATATTAAATGCTACTAACATTAAGATCATGACATATGAATCTAATAATGACCATTTACCTAACGCATCAAGTAATTTAAGGAAACTTTCACGACGTTTCTTACTTAAGATTTTGGTGGGTAATATCCATATTAATAACATTAATAATAACTTCAAATATGGCCATGCACATGACATGACTGCTACAAGAATTGATAACGCATATGCTTTAGCTTTCCACATATCAACTATAGAATTAATTAAACCAAAATCAAACATTGATGGTAATGAAACTATCTTTGATCCGACTGCAAACTTAATAAAAACAGATGCTCCAATGCCTGTATTAGATGAGACAAATAATGCAATGTTCATACAGATTAAAAATGGCATTAATATTCGTACAAATATTGATAACTTGGGTGACATTATTAAACTGTATGTATTCGATGATGATTTAATATCTGTAGTTTCATTGGTATACATTCCATCTTCATTAATCGACGTCATTAATGATGAATTTAAATTGGTTTCGTTCTTTCGACATTTTTGTACTATTAATACAATTATTAACATAATAAAAACTAATCCTGCGCCAACGCCAACAGCTAAAAGTGTTGTCCATGCTACAAATTCATTATATGGTGGATCTGGTAAATAAGGACAATCATTTTCATTAATTAAAAGTTGATTTAATTTTTCATTAACTATTTGTAATACATATGTATTAATATATGAATTTAAAAATGGTGGAATTATTTCCCGATAATTCTCAACAAATAATTTAACAATGTTATTAATAAACTCTCGGATTTTAACTTCCATGTCTTGTTTGCTTGCTATTAAATTAATACTTTCAATCGATGTAATAAATTTCAAATATGTTGAGCCTGTACCTTCTGTAGATAGTAAATTCTTTAAACAATTAATATCAGTACATTGTGTATTCGTATAATTAACACCTGCGCCTACTGGCGATGCAACTTGTAAGCGCATATTCATCGAGTTGTTATGTAATATCATATCTAAATCTCCTGCTTCTGATAAAAATGTTTCGCCGGTACTAATGATTGATCCATCAGCACTGACATTGATTGTGAAACTTAAGTTAATTCCCAATTCTTCCATACCCGTATGTGTGTCAAGTGTATATGCATCAATTGGATCAATGAAATTAAACTCATTCCATGTGTTCATGCCTGAAAAGTTAAGTTCATTAAGTGATAAGTTAATCGATGCATTTAATGATTGGATTGGTACACTAAACTTAAATGGCATTGATACTCCAAATTGTTGGATAAGTTGGCGAATACTAATAAAGCCAGTGTTGTTTGAAAACTTATTCATAAGGACATTAAGATTTAATGGTCCATTAATGCCTATAAGTTTGGATGAGAGAAATCGGACCGCATTAATAATTGGTGATTTACGAAGATCATACATATTGGACCCAACAGGGATAAGTATGGGCGAGGTTTCATTAAGGAATGGTCGAATAACAGTGTTTGTCATATTGAAAACTTTGGTCATGGCATCACCAATTGCTGCAGGAGCTGATTTACATACCATTGGACCAATATAATCTTTAAGAAGATCAATGATGGGATCTTTGAGAAGATCAACAAGCCATTGAAGCCATTCTTCTGTAGGAATTGTTATATCTGCTGTTAAAGAACCAATTTGAACATTACATGTGTCGGCAATGGCATCAACAGTTTCAATGAGACCATCAGGACCTTTAACGAATTCAAGACCTAATTGAATAGCAGTTTTAGATGCAATTGCATCAAATTTTCCTGCTAAGTTGATGAAGTCGCCTCCTTCTGTTTGGTTAACATGAACATCTCCTTTGGCTTCAGCAGATAAAACAACATTAACAATAATACCTTTTTCAACTTTTTGAGGATCTGGAGTAAATGTTGCTTTTATATCTGTAAGATCAAGGTTGTTGATAAGAAGGTCGAAAACTGTGATATTAAATCCAAAATCCATCCCAAGAAATGATGTTGAAAAATTTGTTTGGATTTGATCAATTGTAATATTCAACTTTCTGATCCAACATTTAAAGTCGCATTCTTCATTGTATAGAGGAAGAGAAAGTATGGATACAACAAAGATTGGAAACATTATTAAAAAATCTACATATGACGCCATTTTGCATCATTAGGGCCTTATGAAAATTCTGATGGCTATTGAATATATGAGAGAGAAATCAGTTTCTGTTGAATATAATCCTTTGAAAAATTCAATTTGAGGAGTCATTTTCCAATTTTTGTTGATTTTACACGCTCCAAAAGCCGTAAAAATATCTCCTTCATTGTTAGAAGGAAATTTACTCCCCAAATAAACTTATGAAGTAGAAATTTGGCGATGCTCCTAATGGCACGAATAACATGTAGTTAAAAAACTTTTAATAATATTATCATAAATATATTGTTTCATATTAACTCTTAATTGTAAATGTTATCTAATAAAATTTAAACTTACAAGCAAATTCTTAGCTGATATCAGTAACTCTTGTGAAATTAAGAAAAAAATAAATACACTTCTGAACCATACATTCAAGCATATCAAAGAAACTTAATTTTTTGGAGATAAAGTATTACATGAAAATTCAGCTCTTATTAGTTTTTATCAGGCAACAAAAAATTAAATTGGTTTTACAATGGAATTTTCTTATAAGCCCTTCTTGAACACTTTGATTTGTGTCCTTTTTGGTTTAAAAGTTATTCCATTAGTTTTATAAAATTATTGGCACAAATTTTCTCTTCTTCTTTTATTATTTTATATTCTCATTATGTTTGATTGCTTCTTATTATTCGTTTATTAAGTTTTTTGTTTTATGTAAATTTTTGATTAATCAATAATTGGAATATTCCAAATGCTTCAAGCAATAATTAATATTGAAGAAAAGTAAATTATTTTATGAACTGCATCACATATAGCTATAAATACAGTAAACAATTTTCTTAACATTATTTGTTAAGTTATTCTGCAACTTATAAGTCTAGAACATATCATTGATTCATGATATGTGTAATAATTTTCTTTATCAGAAACCACTTGTTTAAATATAGTAACTAATTACAGTGCACTAGGAAACCATTTAGTTATGTTATAAGAAGTATCAAATGTTATATCATCGTTTAAAGTATTGCACCATTTCGAACCAATAGAAGTGCTCCTTGCGTGTGCATACGTTTTAGTTTTTCTCTTTGTTTGAAGAAAACTGTTTTAACATTTAAATTTTTTGTTTGATCCGTAAAGGAATATAATTTGTAAATTTTTTATGTGTCATTCAACTGTTTTGTTGACTTTAGTATCATTGTTGAATATGAAAATGAAATTTCATTTGAATGTTTTGAGGAATAATTCTATGTAAATACATATTGAAATTTATCAATTTCTTTGGGAAATTACATCTTTGTACGTTTTTTTCTACCAGAATTCGTTGTGAGTCATTAATAATAAAAGAAAATTTCCGAGTGAAGAATTTGTCTGTACGGTTAACAAAATTGAATCTATCGTTCGAATTTATGCTATCAATTTTTGTGATGTTATTTTATGTAAACCTTAAAAAAAAGGTTTGTCATTTATGAACGGCTGATAGAAACGATAATGGCAGCTTTGAAAACATGTTTCAGAAAAACCTATACTTCATTTTTATACCAATCCTGTATTTCAGAAACACAATATTCGTGTTTTTATCAAATATTAACTCTTTTATTGGATGAGTTATTTAAATTGAAAAAATTATTAAATTAAATTGTTTATTTATGTTTAAAGCATTTTATTGTCCGTAATCTTTTTCATAATCAAGTAGCAATTGAGCAATTTCTGTTTTTCCTTTTTCTTGTGCGATTGTTATTGCAGTTTTATTTGATTTAAATTAATTCCGAAAATGATTAAAAAACGTTAAATCAAGTAAATATATTATAAACATTATAAGTAAACATTTCTAGCATTTAAATAAATTCCTTTTTGTTTGAGGAGTAATTTAACTATTTCAATATGACCGATTTGAGAAGCAAGCATAAGTGCTGTTTCATTTTATATGAACAAATTCCAAAAAGAAAAATAAAACAAAGAAAAACTTAAAAAAACATTATAAAAAAGAAAATAAATATTCACAACATTGATTGAAATTCCTTCATGTTTAAGAAGTAGTTCAACAATTTCAACATGACCATTTCTTGCAGCTAAATGAAGTGCTGTCATTCCAAATACAAGAATAAAACACCAAAACATTCAAATAGATTTTATATAAAACAAATAAATATTTTTAGCATTAACATCTATATCTTTTTGCTCAAGAAGTAATTTCACGATTTCAATTGACCCTTTTTCACAAGAATATAAAAGCGGTGTCCAAAGCAATTGAAAGTAATTCTAAATCAAATTTAGTAACATCAAGCGATTGAATAAAATTATAAATTATTTAATGAAATATTAGTTGCATTTACATTAATGTCATTTTGTGAAAGAAGTAATTTAACTATTTCTATATAATTATATTCAGTTGCATAATTAAGTGCTGATTTAAATAAAATATGTAAACGCCAAATTTTTTATTGAAACCCAAAATTGTTGAAACATATTATATAGAATAAAGAAAAAAGACATCTTGGAAATTAATATTAATACCTTCTTGTTCAAGAAGTAATTTAACAATATCTACATGACCATATCTACAAGCAAACATAAGGGAAGTCAAAAATATTAATAATAAATTCCGAATATTATTGTTAAACATCAAAAAATTAAAAAGAACATTAAATGTAACGAATAAACATTTACAATATTTACAATGATGTCTTTTTGAGCGAGAAGTAATTTTACAATTTCTGTATTACCAATTTGAGATGCACACATAAGTGGTGTCAAAAATGATTTAAATAAATTCCAAAAAATATTTTGAGACATTAAATAAATAAAACAAACTTTAAATTAAACAAATAAATGTTTCCCGAGTTAGAGTTAACGCCTTCTTCTTCTAAAAGATATTTAGTAAGTTCGACATTTTCAGACAATGTTGCAGAAACCAAAACATCTTCAGGAATTTGTTTTCCTTCAATGAAATATTTAACAAGAAGTATATTTCCTACTTTTGCTGATTCATTAATAATGAAATCATCAATTTTCATTCCATTTTCTTCTAAAAACCATAAAAGCTCATAATTATCCATTGCTATACATTTCTCTCCTAACTTAGATAAACTTTCTATTTTTTGAATTTTGTTTTCAAAAATATATTTAAAGATATCATTACGATGAAACTCAATTGCTGCTTCATATGCCCCATCAAAAGGTGAATGATTTTGTTCACAAATATGAAATATTTCAAGGTTTCCTCCTACAACTGAATATTTGCCACTGTTCATTATACGTGAACCATTTAACATTAAAAATTTGAAACATTTAAGTGATCCATAAAAAGCAGCATAATCAACAAGTGAAACATTATTGTTGTTAATAAAAGTACATTTCTCATAAAGAGATGGCTGAATTCTTTGATTAAAATCAAAACGTTTTTGTGATGCTAAAATTTGTAGTTTTTCATCATTATCATCTCTAATAACTTGCGCAATTTCTTTGGGATTTATTCCTTGTTTTATTAGTTCCTTATGATATTTCCAATTATCATTTTTAAGCTTATCAAGGTCTGAAAAGAACTGTTTGACAAGAGGTGTAGTAGAATCTATTTGTTTGATTTCATCTTCATTAAGATAATGTGCAAAATATAACGGATTGCTTTCCTTTACAATATTTGGATCTATTAATTTATTTTGAATCATTCCCTCAAGTAAATAAAATGCTTCTTGCGTTTTTTTATTTAAAAGAATTCTTGTAAAAAGATCTATGACGTTTGGATTAACATTTCCAAATTCTTTTTCTTTTTTATCAATTGATTTTAAGAAATGAAAATAAACATTGGGATCATTTGTTTGCGAAACAAATGATGAATAAATTAAATTGCATAAAATAAGATTAAAAGAATAAGAAAAATTCAAACTAAATTTTTTCATTGCAACATGTGCTGAAGCTTCGATTTCATCATTATTGAGATTAAAAATAATACAATGAAGAGACTTTAGAATTTCAGCATTGCTTGTTTTTTGCTTCTTATCCATAATCGCGGACTCCATTTAAATTGATGAAGAAAACAACTTGATATCCAAAATTTTGCTTGAGTGGACCGATACTTCCTCTCAAAAAGTTAGACATGAGGAGGTTGTCCTGGGACAAACAAAGAAAAACTTAACGGCTTTTTCTGCAATTTATAAATCTGTTTTATTACAAAAAGTTTGATCAATGTCGTTGTAACGATTATTTTTCGGTTTAGATGGGCTTCCCAAAAAAATAATGATTGGTACTAAATTCTGGAATTTGATTCATAACTGAATCATTATTATTTCAACACGTTATTCCAAAAGAAAACAAGGCTTTAAAAATAGTAGAAAATTCTCTCTAAATTATTATTATATTTTCATAAATTTTAAAAATATATCTCTACACCGTAATCAGTTTTGCGCCCTTATTGCCTAGTAGCTAATTTAGAGTTTTTTTGAGAAATATTAATATTGATTTTATTTAATTCTTTATTAATTTAATTTAATAATTATATGTTTTTATGGTGGTGGCTCATATTCATTTCCATCACAAATTAGTTTAAAAGCTCTATATAAAAAAATGAAATTGAATATTAATCTTTACACATTTGGGAAAAAGTCATCAATAGAACTTCCGAATTGTCCGCTTAATTCCTCAGCAAATTGGTAATTTGTATCTAAGTTATTTCTAATTATTTCTGCTTGAATTTCTGCTGACACAATTTCTTGTGAATTAGATATAAAACCATCTGCAGATCCAAGAATCGTTGTCAGTTCTTTTAAGGTTTCAACAATTTTTTGTTGGTTAGCAACACTCTTCTGAAGAATTTCATTCAAAGGATGACTTTGTTCGAAATCATCAATTGGAATAATTGATTGAAGGATAACATCTTTTTGTGCTTGCAGCTTTTCGCGATTAAATTCTGGTACATCAGGAATATCACGATATTTGTGGTTGGAACTGTTATTTGATGGCGGCGGTGGATTATATTCTCTCATTTGAGATTGATTTTTTGATGCGCTTCTCTCTGGGAAATATCCTGTATTTCCCCTGTCTGGGTAACCTCTTGGCGAATATGAGCGTGGAATCCTTTCCCTTGGGTAATCATACCAAGACATTACTTTTTGTTGAGCTTATACTGAACAAACTTAGTCAATTCAAGTAATTAAAACAAATTTTCATTTACTCAACTTCTTTATTTTACCGTGAGCAAAAGACTAACTAACATCAGTACAACCCATATAAATATTTTGAATTTTTATTTATAAATCATGCAAATAATAAAGATTTTCAAATATATATTTACTCTGAAAATATCAAAAGTATTTACCATTCGAGGTGAAACATTGATGATGTCTTTAAATCATCCATCTCAATAATCTTTTCTAGAAATTGTGATTCTAAGCCAAGCATAAAGCGTGCAAATTCTTTGATGCATCCACTGTTGCTAATATTTATTTCTTTTCTTTAATTTCAATCTCTTAAAAAAATCTAAAGTAAAGGTGAGAATCATTTATGAAATGCTGAATAAATCAATGAACAAAATTTAAAATATTAATAAGTTACAAAATTGCCACATGACAAACTTATAGTTGTTTCAACAGATTTAAGAGTGTTATTTTCATTTAGAGTAAAAATTATTTTTTCCAAGAGATAGTAGTACAAGTCAAATTCTTTGAAGGAGATTATGTGTTGCTAACTGAATTTCACATTAATAAAATGCACAACTGTATGAAAGAAACCCTTGATGGGAATTCTCTCCGTTCGACTTGCCCACAAAAAAACGTTCCAAAAAATGTTGCCAGAAATTTCAAAACTACGATAGAGTTTTATAATTTATCTATCGTTTGCGCAAACGTTTTATAAAAAGGTTAACTTGAGTAAAATGAAGGAATTGTTTGAGTTTTTACTTTTACATAATAACAATAATATCATTTTAAATAAATAGTTAACTGTTTGGTTTTACTATATTTTTGTATTCTTTTAAAGTTCGTTTTCATCTTTTTCTTTCTTATCATTTACATTACTCTCATCGTTTTCTTGATTTTCCTCATTTTCATCTTCGAAATCTTCTTCATCATCTTCAAAATCATCTTCTTCATCATTGTCTGTATTTTGTTGTTCTTTTGCTGCCTCTTTCAAATCTTCAAAAAAGTTCTTTAACTTTCCAATGCCGCCCTTGAACTTATCCATAAGTCCTCCTGCTATTGAACCTGCCTTAGACACAACGCCGAGAATTTTCTTACTCGCTTTTAGCCTTTTAATGATTCTTTTTACTTCTTTACTTTCTTTTTGGTTCTTCTTCTCTTTGATCGCTTCAAGTTCTTCTTCAGTAAGTTTTTCTTTAATTTGTTTTTCAAGTCGCTTTACGTCCATTCGCTTTTGCACTTTAGAAAGAAATCCGTCCATTTTGTAGCTAAGCTTAAGCTTCTTGATCTCCTTCTTGGAGTCTTTAACAGTGAGAAGATATTCTTCTTCAAGTTTTTGAAGTTCTTTGCGGAATTGTTCAGATTCTGGTTTATCGACGCCAAACGCAATTATCTGTTTACGAAGTGAACGCATACGTTTCTTTAATGAGGCAATTTCTGCATTTTTGTTTTCTTTCATTTTCCGTCGGTATAATCTGAAAATGTGTAACGAACCTTTAATTATTGAATATGTAGTTTCATGAAGTCGCTTATCATAATCGATATTTACTTCATACTCCTGTGGAATCCCTTTCAAGTGTAATGAAACAAAATCATTTTTGGTATTGGGAGTTATTACTATTCCGAATGTAAAAACGCCAGGATTATTTTTAGCAAGTATTCCTGTAGCATTAGCAAAGAATATTGTTTTGTGTGACTCTGTTGTTACTTCTTCAGATGTATGTAAAACAACTAAAAGATGGTTATTTGAAATATTTGCAATTTCTTGTTTGTATTCATCTAATGAATAAAAATGGAGATTTTGAATTGCAGCATTTTCCTGTGATTCATCTGATGCTACTAAAAAAGATAAAAGATAAAAAAAAATTCGCATTCCAGATTTTAATTTCTGGTCAAATAATTACTCGAAATCGAATAAAATCGTTATATGTGTAAAACATTCAAAAAATACCCAGAATATAAATGTCCGTAACTTTTTCAAGAAATCGCAGAAGAAAAAAATTTGGTTAAAAAAAGGAAGAAAACAAAAATAATTTGGGTCATGACTTTTTATTTTAAACATTAAGTAATTTTTGTATTTTTAGTTTATTTTGATTTTTGATCATGAAAATTACTGATTCCATGATCATATTTTTAATATTTTTCGTATATACTTACTATTTTTTCTAAATTAATGATATCTAATGTGCGTTTTTGATAAAATTTCTTGCATTTTTTAAAAAACAGTTATATTCTTGATTTTTTTAATTCAGTGCAGGACCACGCGGTCGTGGCAAATGCCATTTAATTGGGAAGTTCAGTAAAGATTTATAAAGTATATAAATTTGAGTAAAACCGAAATCTGATCTTTTGAAAGAACCATTACAACAGAAGCAAAATGGAAAGAAGGAAAACTCACATGGAAGATTATAAAATTCACCAAAAAATTGGTGAGGGATCAATGGGAAGGGTGCACCTAGCCACTCGTATATATGATGGATTGAAATGTTGCATGAAATCTATCTCAAAATCTTATTTAGAAGAAAATCAAATTGTTGATTACGATGTCAAGCTTAAAGGTCTCCTTAAAATGTCCCACCCAAACATTGTTAAGTATTTAGATTTCTTTGAGGACAATGAAAATTTTTACATCTTCATGGAGTTTTGCGAAGGCCAAGATTTGCTTAAACTAATCAATACCAATCATGGGATCCACGAACCTGATGCCAAGAAAATCATTACGCAATTAGCAAATGTTCTTGTATATATGAATGAACATAATATTACACATAGAGATATCAAACCAGAAAACATTATCGTCAACAGTAGTTATCAAGTCAAGCTTATAGACTTTGGAATCTGTTCTTTAAATCCAATTCCATTATTGACCACATATTGCGGTTCCATTGAATATACTGCTCCAGAAACCATTCTCCATCAACCATATGTTGGCAGCAAAGCCGATGTTTGGTCTTGTGGAGTTGTTTTATATGCAATGTTATCTGGCGAACTTCCATGGAACACACATAATATCCAAATTGCTACACAACAAATCATAGCAGGACGCATACAGTTTCCGCCCACATTTCCACCACTTGCAGCTAATCTTGTACATTTAATGCTTAAAGTAGATCCATCCAAACGAATCTCAGCCAATCAAATTCTTACTCACATATGGCTTAATACAGATACAGTTCATTCTTGTTCACAAATTTATAAGAATACATCAATTGGGAAATATTCATCATTAGTATCGCGCAAACGAAACCTACTGACACACGGAAAAATAACACAGAACTATTCCACTGGATCAGGCATTAAATTAAATAGCGCAATGAATACATTTCAACAAAGACAAAATAATAAAAATACTCTTTCGGCAAATAACTTCCAATGGGTAAGTTTCAGATGCAGAAAGAGATCGTTGTCTAGTATTACATCGGAGGAAATTCTTCCTCCTTTGACGCGGAAAAGCGATAATGAATCGATTTTAATCGAGTAGTTTTTTCTTTTTTTCAGTAAAATACAATACTAAGTTAATGTATGATGTATTATTTAGACATTCAATTCGCTTAACTTTTAGCTAAAAACGTGTAAATATAATGGAACAATGACTGATGTCGACCTTGTTAGGCCCACCCCATGCGTACTTTTTTGTAAACTATAGAAATGTTCATGAATTGATGATTGTAGTAAATTTTTTTGGAACGAATTCAATTTGATATTTTTTTTTTTTTGATGACAGATTTCTCATCCCTTAAATTTTTTTACAAATTTCATTTTATTTTTTTACCCAGCACAGTATTAATATCATTTTGATGTGCACATTTACTTCTTGGATATATTTTGTTAAAGGAATTTCAAATACACAAATTATCATCAGATGATTATGAAGAAAAAAATAAATCGAACAAATCGAGTTTCAAATTTTCTAAAAAGCTTTTATGATTTTGCATGTTCACATGATTATGGCGAATTCATCTAATATAAATTCGACTTGACATACATATGTAATTTCAACTTTTTATTTAACGAAAGTATTTTGTCTGTAAAATATTTCAGTGAAACGTTTCAACGTTTTTGTTCTCAAATCCGAAAAAGCGGCAGAATTCAGAGCTCGTTTTTATGGGCGGTTGTATCAACTTTTTGAGACCTAAAGGATCAGGAAGGTGTTCCACTTACGGTTTGAACCGTCTGCTGTCAAATGGTTTCTCTGAAAGCAATTTTGGTTGGCGATGCAAGTGTCGGAAAAACATGCATTGCACAGAGAATTGTCCATGGTACATTTAATGAAAGCACTTTTGCTACAATTGGCGCCGCAAATTTATCTGTTAAAATCGAAACGGAATCAAAAGCAGTCGTTTTTAACATTTGGGATACAGCTGGTCAAGAAAGATATAGGAGTTTGGCACCCATGTATTTCAACGGTGCTGGAGTTGCCTTTCTCGTTTTTGATTTGACAAGAAAATCAACATTCGACGCTTTATCACAATTTTATTCATTGATCGAACAAAAGGCACCAGAGGACATCGCCCTTATCCTTGTAGGAAATAAGAAAGATCTTCCAGAAGAAGAATATCAATGTGATATGGATGAAATTAATGATTTCGCCAAAAAAATAGGCGCAAGATTTTATATCGAAACATCAGCAAAAACAGGTGAGAACATTGTTGAAATGTTCAGAAAGGTAGTTGAGCTTGAAGGATTATGCTATGAGCCCGAAACAACTGAGTTTGTCGAAGTCAATGATGAACAAAATGAAACAACTGAGAAGAAACCATGCTGCTGAGTAAACAAAATGAACTAACGGGTTGGATAATTTCATAATTGAATGTGAAGTTTTTTATAAACACACGCTAACCATGTAAATCAAATTTAAAAAAGTTTTAAATTGTAAATAGCTCGGACAAGCTTAAAATATTTCATGGCAAACATTTGAAATTTGCAAATTTTAAATAAATACTTTCTATTTAGATATGTAGTGAATTTAAATAATGTTTAGGTCAAGAAAATGAAATTAGTGTTGCTTCAGTCTATCCCAGAGAGCTAAAAATGAAGAAAAGTGATCATTTTAAAAATAAACGGTTTTGACAATTTTTTCGGAATGGCCGAAACCAGTTTTGGGGACTTGAAAGATCAGATTCAAGAAATCATCAACGAAACTGTTAAAAGTCATCTTGAGGATAAGATATATAAAGCTGAAAATGTTAAAGGTTGGTGCGAAGAAATTATTCGTGATATCTTGAAAAAACTCAGCGATAAGAAATTCCAACCTTTCAAATATTTGGCCAACTGCTTGGTTTTATCAAAGAGAAGCAATGGCGTTCATACAGTTACAATGTCACTTTGGGATCCACAAAATGATGGAAGTGTTACAAACCAATGGGTCAATGACACCATGCAGTGCATCACCACAGTTTGGGGTCTTAAATATTAAACGTACCTAAAATTAATTCCATTTTTTTAAATCTTTTAATATATATTATCACAAACTATTTTCTATGATTTTAGGGGACTATGCAAGTTTGGGTTACTGTTAACTTTATGTTTATAAAAAAAAAGAAATTTAATTTTGAATTTATTAATAAAATTAAGATAGCTTTAATTTTTAATCATATTGAATTACAAAGACAAAAAACAAAAGAGAATCTTAAAAACATTGTAAAATTCTTCTAAACAATATTTTCATTTTCATTATTTTGGGAAAATGAAGTTTGAGCTTTTCCTGCTAAGTACGGCAAAAATTGATCTCTGAAGAAGTTAGCTGCACCTTTTTCTATATCTCCTTTGATTGATCTGTCACATTTCATAAATCCCCATGCATTCGATAGTGACAAAGAAAACGTAATAACAACAACAAAGAACCACCCAAAATTAAATTTGATAAGAGAGAAGAAACCAAAAATAGCCCAAATTAATGTAGCCGAGTATAATAAAATCCAAAATGTTTTTCTTTGACCATTTTTGTCAGAAATTTCAACATTAGCATATTCAAATAGCCACTTACTTTCTCCATCTTCATTTACTGAGTTTGACCATCTCATTCCTAAAATTAATCGGCCAGCAACATTTTTTGTAAACCAAAAGTCAGCAGCTGCAGAAACTATTGTCAGTACCCACTGGAATATTGTCCATGGGCAGAAAATCCAGCCAAATAAATAAATGAAAAATGGAACAACTTTAAATCCAACGAAAAGAGAGAAAACTTTTCCAGACTGAGGGACATTGACTTTTGGTGCCGGGTCAACAGGAATATCTTTGTTATAATCTTCTGTTCCAATAAATTCCATTTCATCTGATTCCATTTTATAAATTTATAAATTTTTATTCATGGTGACCGTTAAAATCAGACCAAAAAACAAACACCAGAATTGACTAGGTTTGTTTAATACGAAAATCGTTTAAAAAATTTTAATTTTTGGTTGACGCAAAGCCATGGATGATATTGAAATAGAAATTCCCCAGGATTTAAGAAAATGTCGCGCTTGTATTGGATGCGGACTTATACAAACAACAGATTGGTGGAAGGGTTGTTCTAGTGATCTTAACTGCCCAAATTGTCGATTCGACAATTTTAAGTGGAAAGAATGTACAAGTGCAAGTTTTTCCGGAATGCTTGCAATTTTCAAACCAGAAATCTCATGGTGCGCTAAATGGCAAAGGTACAATACAAATGTTGTTGGCTTGTATACTCTTTATAATGATGGCGAAGTAACAAAGAATATAATAGATCAACTTAAAAGAAACAAAAGACCATTTCCAGAATGGGTTGAAAAGGCATCAAAAGAAATTAGTAAGTAATAAGTATGTTTAATGCTCAGGTATACAGCAAGAAATTTTAGAACAATTCTGCATTCCATAAAAAAGCTCATATTATTTTATTATAGTACAGTTCTTAATGAATTTCATAGAAATATATTTTAATTCTCTTTTTTATATGAGTTATTTTCTTATTTCATATATGAAATAGGCACTCTTAGTTATCTATAAAAATCATATATATGTAATTACAATTTATTTTTTCCATTAACCCAAATAAAAGATACAATTTATTATTATTCATAAAATACAACAATAAAAAGAAGCAATTAAAAACAAGATTTTGCACATTGCATCTCACCCGAAAACGTTAAAATTGCACAATTAGAACGAACGTTAATTTTAACACGCCTGATGTGGGTTATTGGTCAACGCTTTGAAATTTTCAATACATTGAAACAAAATTTTTAGTCGTTTTTCAAAACAGAAAAGGAAAAAAAACATTTATCTCCATCTGTTTTCAGCGCCCATAATAAATAAAAATATTATAAAAAGGATTACTATGATATTTAAAAAATGTTAAACAAGCTAAGGATAATAACTTTTCTATCTCTTGGAATACACGAAACAAAAATTTGACAAAAACGATAGTTTCATTGTTTAATTCAAAATTCTGAAATCGATGAGAACTGTCGGTTGACTTCACATACTCATTTTCATGGATATTTCCACAAGATGCCTTCACTCAAATGAACAGCACGACCAATTCGGAGCCGTTGTTCCACCAATCTACCAGACATCTACGTTTAAGTTTGATAACTGTAACCAAGGTGGTGACAGATTCGCTGGAAAAGAAAAAGGATATATCTACACAAGACTTGGAAACCCAACCATTTGTTATTTAGAAGGAAGGATTGCAAACCTTGAAGGTGCAGAAGCATGTGCAGTTACATCATCAGGAATGGGTGCTATTGCTTCCACTGTCCTTACATTTGTTAAAGCAGGAGACCATGTCATCAGTGATGGTACTCTTTATGGATGTACAGTTTCCTTATTTGAGCATCAATTAAGGAAATTTGGTGTTGAAGTTGATTTCATTGATACATCTATCCCAGGAGAAGTTAAAAAGCACCTCAAGCCAAATACAAAGATTGTATACTACGAAACCCCAGCCAATCCAACAATGAAAATCATTGAACATAAGCGAGTTGTTGAAGAAGCTCATTCACAACCAGGTGTTTTAGTCATTGCTGATAACACTTTCTCATCACCAATTGTTACACGTCCAATTGAACATGGTGTTGATCTTGTTGTTCATTCAATGACCAAATACATCAATGGTCACACTGATGTTGTTGGTGGCTGTGTCTGTGGCAAAGCTGAACACATTGCAAGGATCAAGGGCGAAGGTATCAAAGATATCACCGGATCTGTTCTTTCACCACATGATGCATTTCTTGTTGTTCGTGGTCTTATGACACTTGAACTTCGTGTTAAGCGTGCTGCAGAAAACGCACAAAAGGTTGCAGAATATCTTGCAGCTAATCCAAAGGTTGAACATGTTTACTACCCAGGACTTCCAACTCATCCAGGCCACGATATTGCCAAGAAGCAAATGAACACCTTTGGCTCTATGATGTCATTTGAGTTAAAGGGAGGAATTGAAGCCGGAAAGGCACTTTTGGATAACCTTAAACTTATCACTCTCGCTGTATCACTTGGAGGATGTGAATCATTGATTCAACACCCAGCAACAATGACCCACGCTTGCGTTTCAGCTGAAGAACGTCATAAGGATGGAATCACTGATGGCATGTGCAGACTTTCAGTAGGCATTGAAGACATCAATGATATCATCAATGACCTCAAGCAAGCTTTCGAAAAAGTTAATTAAATTAGGTTTTGAAAGATTTCTTTTTTTAATAGTTTGTAAGTGTTATAATACTTCAGTTGTATCGTTTATTTGTTTCTTTTGTTTATTAAAAAATAGAAAACTTTTTGAATTTGAAATCCATGCAAAACGTTTATAAAACAAGTTTCAAAATAAGTTCTTTAGTTTTTCTATTCACCTATTGACAATGACATTGATTTGTATCGTGCTAAGTCCAAAAATGAGTTTGCTTCATTCATAGATGTGAACTCTATCTCTATTTCCTTATCCTTTATTACTGCATTTGCAACAATTTTCGCTTTTGTTCCGTCACGCTTCAGCCCCTTTACATCCTTTAGCTCTATACTTTCTACCACATCCAACTCATTATTTACAACGAATAAATATCTCTGAGTTAATGCGAACCAATTTTTTGACTTTAAATCCATCACGAACATTTCTATTCTTTCTTCATATAGCCCATTTCTATATATTTGAAATGCGAATTGTGCTCCGTCCATAAAATCTTTAAATTTCTCAATATTATCAATATGTATATCCTTAAAAGCTTCTTCTACATCTATCATTGGCATTGCCCTCGGCAATCTTACTGGCGGTATTACATCTTCATCTTGGCCAGAAAAGAATTTGCGCGCTGCTGAGAATGAGCCGAGTCCCACATCGACAATTCCAGCTATAGGTTTTGTTACCACTCCAATTAAACCTTTTCCGATACCAAGAAAAGCGCCAATTGCGCCATGCTCTTTAGCCATTCTTATTGGCTGCATTATAATTCCAGTAAAACCATCAACGATATTATTTTTGAAGGAATCGATTCCACCAGTAAATGCTTGTTTAGCAGTAGTATTAACTCTATTAATTCCACCACCGGAATCGAATGAAACGAAATGTAAAAGTTTCGATGCAACATTTAACGCTGCTTCACCAGTTGAAAACAAAACAGTTGAACCCATTGATTGAATATCGATTTTGTTTCCAGACTTAGCAAAGTTTGAAGACTTATTACCTGTTGACGCCATAAAGATATCAGTCTTAAAAAGAAGTTTAACTCCTTGTGAAATCCCGGATTTAATAATTGGAGATATAATTTCTTTTTGAACATATGATTGACTCATTGTACATTCTTCAAACTCAAATGCAGGTAATACTATATGTCCATTAGTAATATCAGGTATAACTCTAAGCGCTAACATCGAATTTGGAAAACGATTTGGTCGTGTAGTTTTAGATCGAATAAATAATGTGGTAACGATTTGATTGATAATAAAATATTTGGCTGTAAATGGATCAGATGCTTTATTAGAAATTTCGGAAATTGGTTTCGGTGGTTCAATTTTTGTGTTTTTGGTATTAGTTAAAAGTAATTCATATTGTAAGAAATAAAGTATATCAGAGATAAATGCTAAATCTAAAAATAATATTATCGGCTCAATTGTTAAAGAAATATCTTTACATGCAGTAAATAATGCTGTGTTTTGGAACATTGTTGACTTAAATTCTACAAGATTTTCTTCGTCCGTTTGTGGATAACCTGCTGCCGCTACTCTTAATACAGCTAAAGGATGTAAATCATCAAGTTGTAAAGAATGCATAATGAAATTCATTTCGATAAATTGAGAACTATTAAACTCAAATTGGATTCCATTTAATGATAATAATGCAATTTCATTAGATTCATGATCAAGTAAAGTTAATTCTATAAGTGGTAATTTAAGCTTAAATTCAAATTGTTTTGGCTTGTCTTGTTCTATTGGTTCATTTGATATTATAATTGTCTTTGTACGATCTTCATTTAATATAATTTCATAAAATAATAAATCATCAATTTGAATCGGCTCATTAATATTCGTTAAATTAAGTTCATATTTTTTATCTTTGATAAATAAATTAAGATTTGGTATACCAAATGGATCTTTATAAGCAAAAATTGTTGTTGCTTCTGGATAAATTTCATTATAACAATTTGTATTCATTTGTGAAATTTTGATTTTTTCGTCTTGTATAAGATTAGTTATCATTAATGGTTGTGGAAGTAATGCAGGCTTTAGATATGTATGAATTTCAGTTTTAACAATTTGGATATTAATTTCAATCAAATGTTTATCAAATATAAATGTCGTATGAATTGGATCCGATAAAATTATTTTTATATAATCGGATATATTTGGATCAAATTTTAATCCATATTCAAAACTTTTCGATGCTATATCAATTTGTATTAATTTTCCAGGTTCGAAACATATTAAGTCACCAATTAATTGATTTTCATGAATTGGTTGTAAATAAATTGGAAATGGAAAATCATTTCTTAATCTTAAATATGGAGTAATAGTAACAATTGTCGAATGTGAGAAAGGTTCATTCGATTTTATATTATAAAAAAGAGGAGTAAAAAGATTTTGATTTTGATTGTTTTGTATTAATAAAGGATCAGAAACATTACTTGTCGTACATTCTATTGTATTTACTGAAATATTTTCGATTTTATTCATAAATACTTTCATTGGTAATCTATTTTCATTTTCTTTTTTCTTCTTATTTGAAAAATATGCATCATGACTAAAGAATAGAATTCCATCATCGTTTTGATTTGCACCTTCTATTCGAGGGAAGAATTGTGTTAATATTTGATTATAATTAATATCAATACAATATAAATTCTTATGCGATTGATTAAATACAACTGTTGGTGGATAATAATTAAAATGTACTTGTTGACATTTAGGCTTTTTAGTAGCTTCTACAGCAAATGATACTGAACATGCTTGAGCTTCAATAACTGATATTTTAATAGGTGATATTATATTCTTCTTAATAGGAACAGATGTCTTTTTACTCATTGGTCCTTTAGAAATTGCATAATATGCTTCGAATTGTTTAGAAGTAATATCTAAATCTAATACACTAACTGATTGATATGGCTGAATTATGAATTCAGAATTTGATTTAAATAAATGTACTGTTAAAGGTAATGGAATATTATTATGTAATTCAGCTTGTGGTTCAATTCTTAAGTTTAATATATTCGTTGTTGATTGATATTTAGCATATAATACTAAATTTATTGGCTTTTTATTAATGATAGAAGGAATTAAATCTGATTGTTTTTTAATGTTCTTTAATAAAAATGTCGAATGTTTAAATGATGTTAATTCAGAATTATCAGTTAATGCAAATGGTTCAGTTGGTATAACTGTATATGGTAAAGATGATGTTGATTTAGCAGGTAATTGAATTACTTTTTCGAATTTCTTCCATTTCTTTTGTATCATAAGATAAAGTGTTACATTTGTTTTATTTTGAATTTGTATTAATGATGAAATTATTAATTTTATACCTTTTGTAGTTTTTTGCTTAAAAACAACTATTGATCGAGTTATAAAATTAGGATAATATAATTTAGACGCAATTACTTCGACAGGTTTTTGTTTTTCAATGAAAATTTTAATTGGAGTTTCTTCATTTATAGTAAATTCTTTTGATGTATTTGGTAATAATGTAATTTGAGATGTTACAAAAACATCAATTTTAATTCCTGTTGCATTTATTATTTGATATTTAGGAATTTCTTGAATTGGAATTTTATTTGAATTTATTGATTCATTTATTTCTTGAATATAATTCAAAAGTGATTGTACTGCACGTGAAGAAATATTTATATTTAATGGAGTTTGGAAATCAACAGCAAATTTTAATGGATTACCTAATTGGAATATAATTCGCATAACCATTGGTTCAAGAATCATTCTCCATTGTGATGAACCTTCATTTAAAAAATCGAATGAATGAATATCTATATCAAGAGAAACTTCTTTAGACAAATCTAATGTACCATGAATTGGATTAATTTGTGTTCTAAATAAAGAAATTCCACTTAATCTTTCTCTATTTAAATTAATTTTGATTTCATTTGTATTTATATTTATTATTAAATTATTAATATCATTAATTTCATTATTGTTATTTGATTTCTTATTGTTATTATTTTGTTTATTTGAATTAGGTAAATTTAATGAACTTATAAAATTCATAATTCCTTTGTATAATAAAAAGATTGATGTAATATCACATATACAAATAGAAATAGAAGCAGGTTCAGTATAAATACTAATTGTATTTCGATCTTTTAAGAACCCAAGATTTATACCAGATATAAATGGAGGATATATAGTTCCTTTGTATTGGAAGAATTGACAATCAAGTGAATCCAATGACAAAAACAATGTAGAATCATTTGATTTAAATTGAAATGTAAGTGTTGCCTTAAGAATATCATTTGTAATACCAAATTGAACAGGTAAATTTACTGAAAAATTATTAATTTTAAGATCAATTGATAGAGATTTCTTTTCAATAACTTCATTATTATTTTGTGGTTGAATTTGATCTGTTTCTTCTTTTTCGGTAAATTGATATGTTAAAAATGGACATTGCATTATAATAGAAATTATATTTGTTAATAATTTATAATTAACAAAGATTTGTAATGAATTAATTGAAGCTTGAATTTTATCATGTTTCATTTCTAACTCAATTACATTTGTTTCATTTTTAGAAGAAATCATTTCTAAAGGATATAATTGATTTTCTTTTCCAATTTCAGCACAAGATATTGATCTAATTTGAACTTTTTTATCATCATTTAACATCAAAAATGAAATATTTGATATTATTAAATTAGTAATTTCTTGACGGAATGAAATATTAATTTGATGAATCATAGCATCAAATTTAACATTAAATTCAAATGGTGAAAGTTCTTCTTTTTCTTCAATTCTTTTTTCATTATTCTTTGGTTTAAGATTCATTAATCCTTTTATTAATTCACATAACGATAAAAGTGTTTCATTATCATATATAAAACTAATAGAATCAAATGATAATTTAATATCAACGCCATGTAAAATATCATAATCAATATTTTGATATTGCGAAAGAATAGATTCATCAGCATTTTCTTTAAGTTTTGGTGGGCTTTTATTTAAATCTAAGAGAACAGGAATATTCATTTTCGTTAATGATAAAATAGTAAAATCATTCGTATTAAATGACAACAAATTTAATAAAATTGAAAGTTTTTGTGGTGATTCTGAATTAATTACAAATTTATCAAAAATAATTGAAAAATTATTCGGAAGAATCGAAATATTTAATTTATTTATATCAACTTGATAAGAATATGATGGAAATGAAATTGGTTTTGGTTCTTTTTTAACAACAGCATTTGTTTGTTGCTTTTGAGGAATTAATTTTGTGAAAAACTCAACAAATTTCATAATATCATTATAATTACAATTAACATTAATTTCATCTGTTCGAAATCCAATAAAATCATTTGAATATTTAACACTTAATGATTTCGTTTCAAGAAGAGGTGTTTGGAACATTAAAAACAAAGGCTTTATAACATTTATTGTAATTGTTGAAACATTTCCAACAGATTTCATTTCTAAATCAATTTTTTCGAGTGAAAATTTTCCATAATCACTTTCATTATTTGAAAAGTAAACATTAAAATCTTCTAATTTTACCAAAATTAAATTTGTTTTATTTGAATTATTTTGCTTTTGAATAACTTTCTTTGTTTGTTTTGATTGAGGTTTGACATAATCAAGAATTTGTTCATTTGTTGGAATTAATATCGAAATAATTTTTTGTAATACTTCTTGTTTTAACTTAATTTCCGTATGTGAAGGTAATATTACTTCCATTTTTTCTTTATCCATTTTAATATTTAATGGATATTTCATTGATATAAAATCACCTGAATTAGAAGTAATAAAATCACTTGAAATAAATGAATCCAATTTAACATTAATTGATCCATTTGGATCTATTAAAACATATATTGAATTAAAATTAAAATCAATAAGATTTTGTTCTTTTTCTTTGATAGAAAATCCAATATGATTAAGATTAAATTTTAATCCAAATATTCCGTTTTGATTTTTATTTTGAGTTTTAGTTATTTGTTTTTGTTGATTTGATTGAGTTATAGATTTTTGAGGTAATAAAACAGCGGGAATATATTCAATGATTTCCATTAATAATTGATAATCAGTTGATTGGAATGCTAAAAGAATTTCTTTAATATCTAAATCAACAAAAATTGAATTTCCAAAATTAATTTTTGCATTTGCTGAAAAAGGACTTAATAAATATCTTTCATTTATATTAATTTGGAAATTCTCAAAACAAAATGTTCCTGATTGATCTTCATTAAAATTACCTTTGATTTCATTAAATGATACTCCTAATTTAATTGGAGAATTTTGTTTATCTAAAACAATTAATGAAACACTTGGATTTGTAATTGATAACTTTCCAATTACATTTGGTATTTGAATTGGTTTATTATCAACTTCTTCTATAACTTCAGTAATTACAATAACATTTTCTTTAGTTATAGAATTAGAAGGAATTTCTTCAACTTTTGGTTTTATTTCAAAGAATTGTTGTAATTCAAATATCCATCTGAAGTCTAAACTTGCAATTGGATCAATAATTGAACAATTAATTTCATGCGTATTATCTTTTCCTTTGTATACAAAATCAATTGCATTTTTATTAATGTTACCAATACTTAATAATGTTTTATCATTTGAAGTAGCTGATAATGATTGAAGTTTAACATTTGCATTTATATTTGATGGTAACATTACTACATTTAAAAATAAGTCTTTAAGTAAAAAATGACTTTGAATAGAATCGTCACTATTTAAAAGAGTAATTTCAAATTGTTGTAATGCGATTTTTGCTAAAAATGATGGAATTGACTTAGGTTGACTTGATTGATTTGATTGAGTTTGTTCATTTTTATCATTTTCAATAATTTCTGTGTTATTTGATTGAGACTTAGGAATTAAATTCTTAAATTGATCAACAAGTGAAAGAATTTTTATTAATTGTTGCTTTTTCAATTTAAGTTGTATTTTAGATAATTCGAACATTAATTTAAACATTTCAATTGATTTAATTTCTATAAATGATTTATCAAACTTGATTTTAGAAGAAAATGGTGTACATAAATATTCATCTCCTGATTTCAATTCGAAACCAGAAAATTCTATTTGGAAACGATCATAAAATGAATTTGTATCATTTATATTTCGAGGAATTGGATCATTAGTTTTTATTAAAAATGAACCAAATGAAACTGAAAATGAAGAATTTTCAAATGGTATAATTATTGTTGGTGCAGCTATTTGAATATTAATTCTTAAAATCGGATGTCTTTGTAATATTTGTTCAATAATAAATTGATTCATTTCTCTTTTAGTTTGTACTTGTTGTTCTGTTTGCTTGTGTACTTTATTATTCGTTATAACATTACTTTGTTGTTCTTTTTGTGGTATTTCAACGAATTTAAGAATTGATGGAATCCATTGTAAATCAATAAAAATTGTTGGACGAGCAGTTTCTAAAGATAATTTAATATCATTTTCAACTTTTAATAATTCCATGTTAATTGCAGATTGTTCATTTGTACCGAAATTCACAATTTCTTTTTCTTGAGAACCTTTTATTAAAATAAATTGTAATAAAAATGAAGCTTCTGTTTTTGTTAAAATTGATGACATATTTGCTTTAATGTTATTAATTTCAGAATACATACAAGATGAATTTGTGATTGAATCCATTAAATTTAATGAAATTTTACCAAATTTACAATCTAAAATTATTGATGATTGTGAAGGTTGTGTTTGTTTTGATACAATTTTCTTGTTATTATTATTTTGTTTTTCTTCTTCTTCATATGTTGATAAATTATCATTTTTAGGTAATATGTCTGTTATTGATAATATAGACAAATAATCTTCACGGAATAATTCAAATTGAATTGCAGGAATATATAATGAAAGTCGAGTCATTCCAATAGAACGTAACTGAATAAATGATTGATAAAGTGAAACATTAAATTCAACTGGATTACATAGAAAATGATCATTAACCTTAATTTGAAACCCTGTAATTTTAAGTAAAAATTGATCAAAGTATGAATCAACTTTATCAACTGAACGTGGCTCATTATATGGAACATTTGTTATATCAATATTACCGAAATCTATAGAAATTGGTTGTGCTGTAGGAACAGTAATTGATGGTGAATCAAAATGTATATCAACCAAAAAATTTTTATGCGCTGCTAAAAGATCTTCTATTTCTGGTATTGTATTATCTCTTTTAACTTTCTCTGGTGCACCTTCTTCTTGTTGAATACCTGAAGAAGCATTCAGAAACGCTTGAATTTGATCGATTAAACTAAAATCTGCGAAAAATTCTGATTGAGTACAATTCACCTTTAAACTTTGTTCATTTGTAGCCTTATTGTTAGATAATTTTAATAAGCAACAATTATCCATTTTTTCATTTTTAGTTAGTTTGAAAATTGCTTTATCATTTGAAGTATTATTTAATAGTAATAATTCATTAATTGTTCCATCAATATTTATTATATCGCCTTCTTGTAATAGACTTCCTTTAAATAGATTAAGGTTAAATGTTGCTAACTTATCTTTATCATTCAGATTCAATGAAACTTTCAATGCAGATATAACAAATTCAATTAAATTCTTATTTGTTTGTGCTTCATTAATTTTCGGTTTTCCAGCTGCTAATTCTTCAAGTTCTTCTTTTTGTAACTTAAGAGCTTTATCTTTAAACATTTGCGTTTCTGTAATTCTCTTAGCATATAATCGTAAAAGAATTACAACATCAGTTCCAAACTTTTCTTGTAATTTATCAAGTTCTTCTTGGTCCTTTTTCGGGTTTGGCTTTGTTAACATTGTTGATAAATCTTTTAGATACTTTTTCCTATTCTTTAAGAAAGTTAATGCTGTCTTTGGATCGAAAACAATTGGATTTCTCTTTTTGATTGTACAATTATAAAAGAATCGCCACCATAGCCCTGATGAACGTGGAGACCGAGGTTCTCTATTTGGTTTTCCACAACTTGAAAAGAATCTTCTTCGATTGAATCGCGTTTGTTCCATTTGAAGTTCTCTTATAACTCTGTATTGTGATGAACTAAGTGAAAGATTAATAATATTAGTAGAGAATTTCAGCAAGTTTGAAAAGTCTAAAACTTCTTTGATATTATGAACAAGAACACCTTGTATAGAAAAGTTGTGTAAAATAAATTGGTGTTCACTTGAAATTGCTTCTTTCATCTTCGCTTTGAAATTTGTAGAATCATCAAATGATTGTGTATCAGTATCTAAATATATCGAAAGACCTTTAAGTGAAACAACTTTCCTGAGAACATTAGGGGTTGTTGGAACAAAGACTTCTTTCATGTTTTCATCAACAGTAAAAACGGATATTGACGGGATAATGATTCCAAAAGCAACACGTTTGTTTCCAATGTGATGTTCAACTCGAATATGAATATCAGTGATATTTACTCTTAAGTTGTTAATAATTGTGCCAACTAGCCCGCCAAGTAAATCGCCTGAAGAAACATTTTGTTCTTTTAGCGAAGCATCAAGCTCACCATATTGACTGATTGTAGATGCTGAATCCCCCTCAATTAAAACACGGCCAACAATTTTTCCAAGTAAAAAAATTTGATTAATTTCAACTTCGCATGGAGAAGTTTTAAGTTTCATATAAGGAACTTTTAAAAACAAACTGCTGATTAGCCCTTGTGAAACCTCAAGGGGTAGCTGGTGTTCGATTAATGCAGATTTTTTTATTAATAAATTCTCTAAAGATACTTTTCCTGAAAGCAAAGCGATTTTAAGACTTTTGGTGTCAATGCGGTCAACATATTTATCTAAAATATATGATAGAACAGTTGAAACAAGAGATTCGAAAACCATCTGAAACCCTTTGTTGGTTTGACTTTTTGAAAGAGCATGTCAGAAAAGTTCTTTTATGAATTCACACAAATTTGTGCTTCACGATTAAAAGCATTTCAAAATGTTTTTTTTGGCATGCCAAAAGCAATCGCAATTATCTCTAAAATTTTTCGGAAACAACAAAAAAATACGATGTTCCCTGTTACCTTAATGAATGTTCCTCATTTATCAAATAATTTCGCAACAATTTTTTGATCAATCTTAAATTGTTCAAAAATAATTTAAAATATTAGCAGACCAAGAAGTTGCATTTCATAAGTTACTTCTATTTTCTTAATAAAAATTTTTATTATCTCCATTTAGGACAGAAGATTTTAAATAAAAAGTAATTTTCCACAAGGCATGATTGCACGCTAAAAAATTGAATGCAAATGTAAAATTTCTGTCTGAATTAGCCGACCATTTTCCTCTCAAAATTTGAGTGGCCATATCACTCTTCATGACCGAAACTTTCGTAGATAACGAATCTGGTTTCAGACTTGACATCCACTTTGAAAATGTTTTCAAGAGCATCCCAGATGTTATGGCTGAACAACAACCAAAGATTGAAAAAGCTCTCAAATTAATAGAAAGAATGGAAAATGGTGAAATTGTTAACCATACAGCAGTTGTTGCCGAATCCGAAGATCGTCAAGTTGATCACTACAACTTGAGAATGGTTGAAGAAAAGGTTAAGGGCAAGTCACTTGCTCATACCCTCAAACTTTGGGAAGAAACTCTTGACTTTGCCAGGAAAGTTGAATCTGGTGAAATCAAGCCATCCAATGCTGACAAGTATGAAACCATTATCTTCAACGGAATTGGTGGTTCATATCTTGGTCCATTAATGCTTATCATTGCCAAGTATGGTATGGATTACAACACCACTGCTAACCTTCCATTCAAGATCTACTTCATTTCCAACACTGATTCTGACATGTATCATCAAATTGTCAAATCCATCAACATTGAGAAATCCATCATGGTTCATCTTTCCAAGAGTGGTACCACCTCCGAAACAGCCGGTAACATGCACACCTGGATGTCGATGTGTGAATCCAAGAATCTCCCAGTTGGTGAACACAACGCTTGTGTTACCATTGCTGATTCACTTCTTGACAAGATTGCCAAGGACAAGAAATTCATCCGTGATTGGCATATGGAAATTGATACCGGTGGTCGTACCTCTGTTTGCTCCGAAATCGGCATGGTTCCATGCGCCTTTGCACATCTTGACTTCGCAGCCTTCATCAAAGGTATGTCACATATGGATTGCTTGACACGTCGTCCAACTGAGAATCCCGCCGCATTACTTGCTGCCATTATCGACAAGAACTCACAAATCAATGGCTTCAAGAACATGATTGTTCTTTGCTACAGTGAATTTATGCGCGAATATGCACATTACCTCCAACAATTATACATGGAATCCTTAGGTAAGGAATACAAAGTCGATGGCACTGAAGCACGTGTTGGCCAAACAGTCTTTGGAGGCGTTGGAACAGGCGAACAACATTCCTTCATGCAACAAGTACAAAAAGGCCTCGGCGATTGTTTTGTTCGTTTAATCTCATTCGAGAAGCGCGAGAACGATTACTACAATGCACAAGCAGGTTCAATGGGCCGTCAATTACTTGCATTCCTTAAAGGCACTGAGAAGGCGTTGTTGAAGAACAAGAGGCCATTCATTACATCATCATTCCATGAACGTAACGAATTCACATTCGGTATGATGATTGCATTGGAAGAAAGAATCGTTTCATTCCTCGCGGCATTCATGGACATCAACGCTTATGACCAACCCGGAGTACAGGACGGAAAACTCGCTGCGTCTGGCGTCAATAAGATATCCGCCGAAATTGTGAAGAAACTTGCCGAAAAGCCAAACGTGAAGGGTACAGCGGCAGAAGTGTTGAAGCAACTCGCAATCGAAGGAGAGTACTACGAAGCAGAAGCAATTCTTAATGATATTTATAATAACGCTAAGGTAGAAAACGCTTATCCAGAAATTAAGGATATTAATGCTAAGAGAGAATATAACGCACAGGCAAAACAATACGTCTTCGAGTTCTCTAAGTAAAGATAAAATAAGCATTAAATTGTTGAATCAACAAAAGACTTCTTCATAACATTAATATGGTAATCGATTTTTGTGTTTATTCTGATTTCTATATATTTCTAGAATTTGCTTCGCGTATTTGAGGAGCGAAGCAAACAAATAGAAAATTGAAAATTTCTCAATGAGAAATACACAGAAATTATAAAAAAGTTAAGCATAGAATATCAAAGTACGTATTATGTAATTCCAATAATTTTGCTTCGATAAATTTTTATCATGATTAAAACACAGTTCGCGAACCGAATGTTTTCAAAAAATTTTAGATTACCAAATTTGATTAGTGGATTCCATGGAACAGAAGTAAATACTTCAAAATATTGTATTATGGAAGATTTTGAAAAAGTGCATCCATAAGAAGACCATCTTGGGGCGTATCGTTTCTATTATTTACCACTGTATTATTTTATTAATTTTATTATTAAACAAAGAGACCCTCAAAAAGTGCAAAAATAAAAAAATTTTTTAGATCTAAAACTCAGGATCCTGAATCCTGATTCTAATGGAAAGTAAATCAAATAGTTTAATAAATTTATCATGCTAATGATATCAAAGCATGTTTCCAAATTTGAATATTCAAAAAACTGGATTAACATAATTTTAAATTTCTTTTTTCTTTCTATAATCAAATAATGCATTTTACAATTTATATACTTAAATTGAAGTAAAATATATGATCATTTATAAATAATAATTTATTTTTAAGTTTATTCATAGCTCAAGTTAAAATAAACATTCAACTCATAGCAAAGTTGAGTAACATTTCCTCTGTTACATTACTTGGCAGCCAGTGCGGAGTGTTCTGTCTTTCCTTTGCCCATTTCCGAATTTGGTACTTTCTTTTCCTTATAATTTCGCTTAGTTTTAATGCTGAAATATTTGTTTTGTCTGACAGTTCTTGTAGATCGTTTTCTGTAATTTTTTGTGAAATATTTCTCGAAAAGAAAAATGTGTTAATGATTTCATTTTGCCACTCTTCGATCTTTTTGAAGCATTTTTCTTTAAATTTTGGAGTTAAATTAAATTCTTTTTGAATTGCATTTTCAAGCTTTTTGTTTAATTCTTTGATTGATTCAACAAACATTTCAATTTCGGTAATAATTTGATCACGTTTTGGATATCTACAATTATAATGCTGAAGAAGTTTATTATGAAAAAGTGTGAATAGATAAGATTTAAGATGAGAATAAACTAATAAATTTCGAATTATTAACGATTTAGAAACCAACCCTATTAAATCTAAATTCTGAAGAAGAGAGAGATCTGGTTTTGGAATTTGAATTATTGGTATTTCAAATTGAAAGTTTAAAGAATTAATTTCTCCACTTGGCGTTAATGATGACATTTCGATCACTTGTTCTTGCCATAGATAAGCAGCTTTTTCATTTGCATCTGGTAGCCAATTTGGGAAATCTAAATCAATTTCCATATCTTTCAGGAAAATGCCATTCAAAAAATTCAATTCTATGCATCAAAATTGAATAAGACCACTGTTAATTAAATGATTTACATATCTGTAACAGGGCACCCCTAATATTTTATAAACTTATCAAAATTACAAGTAAGGTACAAGCAATATCTTTCGCTATGAACCAGCAATTAACAAATACCAAGCCTAAAACCAAAAGGAAAATTGCTGGGCTGGGCCGAATTTCACGTCTTATGAATGATATTAATTATTTTTTATGGAAGCATCAAATTTTGAATCAATTTTTTTCATATCTCTTTCTATTTTTGCTTATCATCTGTGATTTTATTTTTACGCTTCCACAGTCAGCTAAAGAAAGTCAGTCAATAGGATTCGAGAAGTCATTATTTCTTATTTTTATCGGTGTTAATCCAAGTCCAAATGAATCAACAACAATCTCAAGTTTCTTTGCTATAACAAATTTAGTTATATTGATATTTATTATTTTTCAACTTGTTATTATTCTTACCCGTGAAATATCACATTTTATTCATACAAAAACATTATCAGCCTTAGTTTTCTATGTGATGCCCATGTATTCACCAATTGCTTTTATATTTTTTTCACGTTATTATAGTCAATTATCCAATTATACATTTTTATATTATTTATTACTATTTTCAAATGTATGTCTTCTTTTATTCTTTTTCTTTGTATCAGTTTTTTGTTCTATTTCACCGTATCCAATTACACATATCTTTTTTACGCAAAGTACAATCCAATCACTTATTACAATTTTTATGTTTATAGTTTCCCATCAAATTCTCCCATTTGTCTCTGGCTCGTCATCAATTATTTATATCTCATTGATGCTTCAAGGCATTGGAATTATGTTTTTTTGTTTTCAGCAAGTTTACATGTCAGCGGTTTTAACGGTTTTGCTACAATTTTATCAATTTTTTTCATTTTTTACCACGTTTGCACGAATTTTATCCTCTGATGGTTCCTCATTTCAAATTTTGATAGTTTTACTTATTGTCTCATTTATATTATCAATCATTCTCTATGTTATCCGAATTCACATTCGACGATTGAAAGGCGGATATTATTTACTTCTGTCTAAGTTAATCTCAGGAATGCCTGATGCATATCAAATCATTCGTAACATAAATTTTGATTCTATTCCGACATTATATAAACGAATGATAGTTCGAGCGATTATATCATATGAACCACCAGAATTAAAACCTGTTTATGATTCATATAAAAGATCATCACACAGCGGATTATTTAGTGAACTTTTTTTTCTACAGTTATTAAAGTTTGTTGTTACATTATGTGAAGGAAGACCAAATTTAGAATTGATAAAACAAAAAATCGAAAAATTTTTCACATTAAAAAAAACATTTTGGGAAGAAACATATTTATCGAATTACGCACGATTACCACAAATATCAGCAAAGATCGGGAAGCTTCGATTTCTAATCGAGAATCGATTACAAGTTATGGAAGAACAATATCCGAACAATAATGAAATCGAAATGTTATATAATTCGATTAGAAATGAACAAAATTCAAATAATATATCAAATGTATATATATATTTAATAATATTAATTTTACTTTTCGGAATACTTTTTTTGATTTTTCCTTCTTATTTTTGTAATAATGATATTTCTACTTATGAACAATTTAATCGAATTCGTTTATTCATTTCTTCTTTGTCTATTTCGATTACTGAGTTTTATCCAAATGTGACTATTGGTAAATATTATAATGAATCATTAAGTAATTGGAACGTAATTAAAAACTTCGATATTTTTCATAATAGTTATAATGATACAATTATTAATGATTTAATTGAGGAATATTTAAATGATCGAATTTCATTTTATGAAAATCGTAATTATAATTTAACAATATATGATATATTTAAATATATTTTTGATCAAAATAATGAATTCGAATATAATTTCCATAGTTATTTCGATATAATTAAAATTCCGGAAATATTTTTTTTGATTTTATTCATTTTAATTTGTGTTATAATATTTTTTTATATTACAACAACTTATACCAATAAAATTCATAAAATATTTTATCAATTTCAATTTTTCTCTAAACAAAAAATTATTTCATATTTTAATATTAAACCAATTAAAGAAATAATCATTCCACGACAATTTAATTATGTTGAATGGGAAACCACATTTTATTATATATTAAAATTATTTATTTTAATTATTTCATTTGTATTAATATGGATATTTTCATATGAATATTTAAAATTATTAAGTAATAATGTGACGTTATTTGAGAATCAAAGTTTAGGTTATTTACATAGTCATTTAGGATATTTATCTTTTTCGGAATTGTTATATTTCTCTAATCAAAATATAACATTCCAAATAATACCTATGAGTGAAAAGACTGATATTCATTTTAATTATTTGTGTCAAAATGATGATACTTTAGGATTTATATCTTATATACCTAAAGAATCATTATATATCATTGTGTCTTTTTTAACTAATTCTCCACATGATTTTTCTATAACACAATTAAAAGAAATTGTTTATACATTTTATAATAACTTCTTCGAAAATGATACTCCTATTTTTTATGAGAAATTAATTTTCACGATACAATTTTCATATATTTTATTTATGATGATTGTAGTTTTTATTTTTTCGTTGTTTTTAGTGATAACTTTCGAACTTTATGCTTCATATATATATAATGAACATATAATTCTATACAATGAGTTTTGTAATAAAACTCAATATATTAATATGGTAATGCCTTATTACCTTAATGAGGATATACCTTTAAATATAATAATTGTTACTTCTGATAAAAACCAAATTAAATTTAGTACAAAAATGGCACAAAGAAATTATGGAAATTTAAAATATAAAACGTTAAATCAAATCGATTTCGGTGTAATTCATACAATTGATATATTAAAAGTAATAAGTGAATTACAAACAACAAATTCAATAAAAGAATTTAATAAAATTATTTCCGATGATGATAAATCTGCTTTAATTATACCCAATTATAGGGCTAAAAATGGTTTCTTCACATTGAAGTCATTCATTTTAATCGAAGATTTAAATTTCCAAATAGATGATTCGCAAAATTTAAACATTTTTAAACAAGTTTTCCCGTGTTTCGAAAATGAAAATGATCCTGACTTAAAATTCGAAAATGATAAGTTCGTAATTTTCTCAGTAAAATTATTGGGTTATCATAAATTCGCTGAAAACACGAACCCTAATGTATTCGCTTCGTTCGTGAGAGCAATGATCATGAAAATGGACGAAATCACCGGCATCAAACGAGTGTCGATCAGAAACGATTCAATTTTCTTCGTTTACAAATTTGATAAGATTACACCGCAAAACGTTTTGATTTCAACGTGTTTTAATTTCGCATCAAATATTAAAAAGGCGGTTAAAAAGATCTCAAAAAGTTATCAGGCGCCGATAGAATGTTCGGTTTTATTTAAAAAGTGCGAGGCTGCAATAATGAAAAATCATGCAGCTAAATGCGGACAATCTGATTTCTTAAATAACTTCGTGTCGTTCTTGGATGAATGCCATACGCACTTTAAGTTAAATGCTGTTGGTTTCGTGCCAAGACAAAGATATTCACAAATTCAAAATATGACAAAGATAATGTCATTTAACCTCAAAGGAGGTGGCTCTGCTGATATATTCTTATATATTTAAATAAATTGTTTGTTTTGTTGTATATTTTGAAATTATCTCATAAGTTAATTTGAAATATTATTAAAAATATATTTTCCTTTGTTTGCGTTCCAAATTATATTTTTATTGTTAATCATGAATACTTTTAATTTTAATTATATTTGACGTAAATTCTATATTTCCCAATGCAAATTTACAATAAATTTAATCTTTAGCATTAAATTCAATTCCTTCTTGTTCAAGAAGTAATATAACTATTTCACTATGATCATTTCTTGATGCTAACATAAGTGCTGTTTTAAATAATTTGAAATGTTTAAATCCTTGATCTTGTGTCGATTTTTTTTTTCCTTAAATAGTAATTTAATGATATCTGCATACTTCTTTTCAGTTGCAAACATTAATAATGTTTAAAATAAATTAAATAATTTCCAAAAATCATTTTTAAACATTAAATTAATGAATTCAATATTTAATTAACGAAATTTACTGTTCCTTCCATTATGGTTGGAATAGGTTCTATTAATAAACTATCCAATTTTCACAGAAACTGTATCAATCTAGATGAAAATATCAGTATCTTTTGCATTAATATCAATTCCTTCTTGTTCAAGAAGTACTTTAACTATTTTTACATAACTATACATAGATGCAATTGTCATTGCTGTTTCGAATATTTTAAATAATTTCCAAATATTATGTTGAATTCTAATATTATTATAATAAATTTCGAATATAACAAAAGTTCAAACTCAATTTTAGTTAAAATTTCGATTTACCATTCAACTTTTTTTTTAATTTTGCAAACTGTTACAAAAGTCACATTTTCTATATGAATTTGAAATTTAGACTTATATTCATCCAAAATTAACACATGATAAACATAAAAATTTAATTGTATTTTATTAACATTCGAATTTATATTCCTTATATAATGTGCCAATTTCTTGTAACAATTCGTTAATGTTTTCATCCTTCAACATAAACAAATCATGAATTGCATTTTGTAGCTCATCATCTTCGAAATATTCAAGTGAATACCTATAAAACGGATGCGGATCTTTAGTTTGAAGTGCATATTTCCAAGAATGATATAAACTCTTTAATGAACATGTTATCATTTCGACATCATTTCCTTCAACTAAGTCAATGATATCTTTAAAAGGATTTAATATACTTAACGAATCTAAAATTCGATTATCTGAATGTGCTACAATGATTATCATTGAGATGAATCGACTTGAAAGTTTCCTTTGTTGATAAGAACCTTCTTCAATACTCATTTTAACCCAATTAAAAAATGATGATTCTAAGATTTGATATATAATTTCATTTGAATGTGCACAAAAATTTGTTATTATATCAACAGATTGAAACTGATCTATTTCTTTATAAATATATTTGTTGATATCAAGCAAAATGTTGGTTAAAAAAATTATTATCTTTTTGGAAATTAAAAGCTCTGAAATATTTGGACTTTTTGATAGGATTGTAAAATAATTCAGAATATCTCGACGAACGTTTAAAAAATCGTTTGATCCAAAATTTTTTATTAAAAAGTCATAAATTGGACTTCTAACTATAGTTTCTTGGACATGTAGATTTGGTATACTTTGTATGAATTGAACGATCTTTGATATTTCTTTCGGAGAAACATAAGGAGATATTTTCTCAATTAAATTTAAAATTCGAAGCCATTCATCTTTTGATAGCTCTATTAACCCAGAAAAATACCTAAGCAAATAAAGTACATATGATAGCTGTTCTGGTAAGTTTTCTGTTTGATAAGTAAGGGAAATTAAAATGTGTGGAAACCCAAATTCAATCATTTGTTGGTAAAAATCAGATGAGTGACTAAAAAGTATATCAAAAAAATCGATTACTGCTAATAAAGGAAGTTTTTGAATTGAGAATGAAACGAAATTTTGATCAAAAAACATTAATATATCATTCCGATCACATTTAAATAGAGCAGATAAAAAATTATATGCAAGCGGTTGAATTGGAGTGTTTTCTAAAAAACACCATTGTTGAATTAAAGTAATTTCTTTTTCTGTTATTTTTTCTGCTAAATTTGGTTTTAATCTTAAAGATAGAATAGCATCATGAAGTGCATATAAACATGTGTTTGGATCTTCAGAAAAAAGATTTTGAACTGATATTTCAAAAAAAATATCTAAATTATTCTGCTTACCTCGATCATATTGGAAAGTTAATTCTTTTTGGATGTCACTTCTGTTTATCCGATTTTGATTAAAAGGATTTATGGATTTTTTTTCATTTTTCATTTGCTGGCACTTTTTACTTACAACATAATCTTTTTGCCAGTTTGAACTTGCTTCGGAAACAATTTTTGCTCGCATACGTTGTTTATGGTGATCATTTAAATTGTTCTTTTTTCCATAATCAATGATTTGATCAAATCAAATTTCCCAAATATCAATAAATAAAATGTTTTTTGAATTAAAAAATTATTTTCTGCCAACTGAGAAAAGTCAAAACCATACAAACATATTCTAAATAAATTTATCAAGCGGAATACAATTTAAAATCTGAACTTATTATTATTATTTTTAAAAATATTCTTCAAAAAAATAATAATATCCAAGAGCACTAACAAGGCAAATAGAGTAAACGCAAAAATTATATACAAGTCTCAAAAATAACAACATATTCAAAGTTGTATGAATAGTAATGTGTACCATGAATATTTGCCTGCTAGTCACTTTTATCTATACGTGAAAACTAATTATTTCTAGTTGTTTTTGAGTTTAATTATCTTGGATAAATATTGATTTTTGACTTTGCTTATTCAAACGCGTATTTCAGGGTTAATTTTGTGTAAGCTGAAGTAATGAGTATATGGTTCAATAATAAAAATTATTCTATTACAATTTAAACCAATTAGTTGTGATTCCGCATTTGTATTTCATATAAATGTTGATTTTATTTACGATATAACCAATTCTGATAATTAAAAACTTAAATCACTAATTAGTTTATGCAAAATTAATTGAACATTTTTGCCCCATCTGACTTCGTCCGCTGAGCGGACCCCCTTTCAATTTCAATACAATTTTTGATCCAGAACTTTGGCAGTTATCCAAAATTTATCGCAAACTTAGAATTTTGACAAAATTAATTGTAAAGCATTCAATTTTTGAGAATGGCAAAAAATTTCATAATAAATTCATGACAACATTCAAAACGGATTTCCATAATTGGTGTCGTCGTTATATTACTTTTATATCAATTATTTTTTGACACTTATGAAATAACAACTTTTTGAGTAACATCACAAGGAGGCCAACATGGAGGAACAGTGTCAAAGCCTCGTGAATTTATTGAGGCAACTTCAGTTATTTGACCAAAATTCGATTAATGATTGCAGCGAAAAACTAAACGAAATGCATCATCATCCAGAATCAATAGTAATTTTTATTTCAACATATTTCCAATATCAAGAAATTTATATTCAAAAATCAGTACTCATTAACCTCATAAAGTGCCTTCATTTTACAATATCAGAGCTCAATAAATCTCAAATTGAATTTATTCAAAAATCTTTAATGCAAATGATAAAGGTTGGAAAAGACAAATACACGTTGTCATTTCTCTCAGATATTATTACTCTTGTTCTTAACTTTTGTCATATTGCATGGCCTGAATTAGAAGATTTTTTAATTAATCCAACAGAAATTACAGAATTTTATCTTAATGTTTTCAATACTTATCTAACTCTTATACCAAAAGAATTATATAACCCCAAAGTCTTATCCGTTTTATATGATAATATAAAATTCGGACTAGAGAATGCTGATTCTGACATACGTTTTGCAGCTTTTTGTCTTTTATCCATTTCATATTTTGTTACTAATTCTATTGAACCATTAACATTTTTTTATCCACAAATCCACAAATTTTTTGAAGAGATATTCTATGATCCAAATTATGTTCACACGTCCAATTTTTTGACGATTATTACATTTTTCATCATCCATAAAATTGATGTTGTTGAGTTATTTTGTCCAACACTTGAAATCATCCAAAACTTGATGCTGCCCAATTTAACGTACACTCAGTGCATTATATTCAAAGATTACGTTAACAAACGTCTTCTATCGTATGACCCTGAACCTCAATTGATCATACCTATTTTAGATCGTTTCATTGAGTTAAGTATACGCTTTTTTTCACATGAGATTGATGAATCCACAAAAAAAACGAATTCATTTTTACCAATTTTAATGAAAATTCCATACACGGAATGTTTAACGATCTGCAAAGAAAAGATAAATATTCTTTTAACTAATCCATCACCGCCAAATGTTTGCACTGTTTTGTCAATATTATCATCGTTAGCAGTCCGTTGTGGCGAATTTAATGAGTTAATTGATATCTTTCTTGAATGTTTTAAATACCCAAATATTCAAGTGCGAAATTTTGCATATTCGACATTTACTGAATTAACAGATATAATCTCTAATTCGATTGAGTTACGATTTGATGAGCTATGCAAAATTACTATACAAGTATTATTCCAATTATTATATGAAAATCCATATGAACGCGAACAATATTCACTTGTAATCTCATATTCATTTATCTCTATTTTAAACTTTGGTAATAATAATTCGGAAGAATTAATTTCAAATGAATTCGAGCTCATTATTTCATATTTAAAAAATGGTACAATTAATGAACAAATTGCGTTTTTACAAATTTTAGTTTTAATCATTAAACAACGAAATCCAATAACGATTCAACGATTACCATTTACATTTAATTGTATTTCCACGTTTTTAACAACAGCGCCAAATGAACAATTACGAAGTTCCGCGTGTAATTGTATCTCTTCATTAATACCAATATATCCTAATGAATCAGAAGCATTTGTTCCGATAATCTTCAAACTATTTGATACTGAAACCGAAGAAGAAATTACACAACAATTATATATATGTCTTGGTATAATATCGATGACATATAAAGATAAATATAAAGATTTGATATTATCCAAAATCAACATAATAATTCAACAATTACAAAATGTACAAATCCAAGATTACGCATTACGTACAATAGCTTGTTTAATTAATTCTTATCAATTGTTGGAATTGATCCCTTACTTTAATGAGGCAATAAAAGTGATATTCGAAAAACATAGTTATCAATCGATTTCTTACTTGTTGCATTCGCTTGAATTAGTGTTACCAATTATTAATGAAATTAAACAATTCGAAACATTTCAAATAATCGTGGATTGTTTGAAGGTATATTTCGATAACGATCAAGATTTAGAAATTATCAATGTTTGTATTGATATAATCGTTTTAATTTATGGTTATATATTTATTGACCCAATTTATTTCGCAAATGTTTCATTAAGAACGATAAATAATATTTTACAAACTCATGACGAAAACGATAGAAGTGCATTGGATTCATGTTCTGAATTATTGAGGTCAATAATGTTAAACGTAGAAATCCCAGAAATGACAGAAATTGTCAAAAAAGTCATTGAAATTTCAATGCCACTTTTGGACTCACAAATAGACTATTTAAAAAGTTTCGCTTTTCTGTTGTTGGCAGAGACTCTCAAAAAGTGGGGTGATATATTACAACCAGAAAATATTGAATACTTAATCAAAAAGTCGATAGAGTCAATTGAAATTGATGAAGCTTCTGTAGCAAATGAAGCAACATTTATAATGAAAACAATTGTAAGTATACAACCTATGATTGTTATGAATTATAAGGATCTTTCATGGAACGCAGTTATGAAAAGGTTATCATTAAATCAAAACAAAACAAGAATCGAAAAATATTTAAATGATAATTTAATATCAGCTGCTGTATCACTTGAAAGAGAATTAAATACATTTCCAATTGAACAATTCATAAGTTTTGTTTTGAAGGTGCCTGATATAGATACAGATATTTATGAGTTCGATAACATTTTCGGATTTATTTTTTCCGTATTTGATAATATGCCCAACGAAATTAAAAGCGAATACGCAAATTTAACAATCAAATTCGTCGCGATGCCATTGAACAAATATCAAGACGAAGGAATCATTAGTAATATAACTTTAGTTAATTGTTTGCATGTTGTTAACCAAATACTAAATGATAAAAATGATAAAATCGCTTTCGTAACTTCAATACTTGGACCTGATCAATCTTTGATTGATACTTTTGTAAGTACATATAAATTCCTGAATTGTTTGTCTGATAGTTAATAAATATATATTTATTGTGATTTTTTTGATTTTATGGAAAAACTAAATTTTAGATAAAGTGGAGAAAAAAATTCTGAATTAAAGAAGAAGAGAATTTAGAATTTAAATTCAAAATAAGATATCATCTGCATAAAACCAAATAATAAACAGAAAAGCAGAACGATTTCCAAATATCCACATTCTTGGAGGATATAACTCTGGGAAATAACGAATTACTATAAGATACCCGTTGTATTTCGGAACTGATTTTCCTGGAAAATAATGATTTCAGTAAAATAATGTAGATGCTTTTGTTTTGTATTGTTTTTCATAAATAAAAAGAGAATAAGCATTTTAATGTAGTTTAACTCCTAAAAAGGGTTTGTCATTGCATGAAAAAAATTATAAAAATTGTTTTTGTTTCTTAAATATGTTCAGGCACAATATATTAATTCAAAAAAGTATTAAAAATAAATTAATTTAAATTTAAAATTGTTTTTCATAATAAATATATAAACTGTTTCTATATGGAAGAAAAAATTTATCACACCAACACCAACACCCACTTATAAATGCATCTTCTGAAATTTTCAAATTTTAATTTGAAATCTCCATGCTAAAAATATGCATATTTTGTTTATTTAGTACGATTTTAATTTCTTTAGAGGGTTGTGGGGTGATTTTCATCAACTTGCAAGTTTTGATGTCATTCACTATAAATAAAAACCAATTGTACTACAATCAAAAAGATGTTTCCTGTTCCAATTGAAGTTACTAAGTTTGGTATTCCAAACTCTATGATGTTTTTCAATAAAGTACAGGAAGAAAATGAATAATCACCATTAAGTGTGAGTGAATTTTAAAGTAAATTTAATATTTCTGTGTAACTTTTTTGCTGCGCAATTTGAATATCTGTCAAATATCGTTAAAATATATATATCAAATTATTAAAACATATTCCAAATTATTAAAACATATTCCAAATTATTAAAACATATTCCAAATTATTAAAACATATACAAAATTATTAAAATGAATAGTTTTTGCATTAACATCAATTTCTTTTTGTTCTAAAACATATTTCACGAGTTCAATATTTTCTGATTCAAAATATTTTTTGGAATTTGATTCTTTCGAAGGAAACATTTAACGAGATACAAATTTCCATTTCTTGCTGATTCGTTTATAATATAATTGTTAATTTTTATTCCTTTTTCTTCCAAAAATGTTAAAATTTCATAATTATCATATAAAATACATTTTCTACCTAATTTTTCTAATGTTTTAATTTCAACTATTTTATTTTCATAAATATAATAAAAAATTTCATTTCGATGAAATTCTATTGCTGTTTCATATGCACCTTCAAATGATGAATGATTTTGTTCACACAAATGAATAATTTCCACATTTCCACCTGCAATTGCATAGTTTAATGTATTTTCTATATCGGAGCCATTCATAAGTAAATATTTAAAACATTTAACAGATCCAAAAAATGCTGCATAATCAATTAATGTAACATATTCATTATTAATAAATGAACATCTTTCATAAAGTGATGGCTTAATTGTTTGATTAAAGTCAAAATTTGTTTGTGATGATATTTCTTGAAGTTTTTCTACTTCATCGTTTCGAATTGTTTTTGCAATAGTATTGGGATTATGTCCTCATTTAATATACTTCTTAAGAAGTTCAAAATCATTCTTTGAAAGTTTTTCATAATTTTTCAAAAAAATTATTTTCAAATGGATCTCGATATTTATTTTGTTTGTTTTCTGTTTCTATTTTATAGTGTGCAAAATATTTTGAATTAATATTTTTAGTAATATTTTTATCAACCAAATTTTGTTCAATCATTTTCTCAATTAAATAATATGATTCTTTATAGATATACCAATGGGTATTTCACTGATCACAATTATTTTCGTAAATTATTCATAAGATCAAGGTTGTCATAAAGGAAAGCTTAGTGTGTCAATAATAAGTCTTAAAGACCATGGTAATAAAATTAAAAATTATAGAAATTCAAAACTCCAAAAATTTATTTACTCTTTGGATGTTGGGCCATATGTACGAAGTTCATAAGTATCCTTTGCTGTTGAGATAACCCTATAACGTTCATGGAAACCTTGCTTCTGAAGGAACTTACGGGCATAGTAACGAACTGCACGCTTGGAATATTTGACATTGCATGTGATATTAATCTTGCTTTCCTTTGCATCAGCTTCGATTGTAACTTTATTTTTAAGATTGTTAACAAGCTTTTGAACCTTCATCTTCTTTTGGAGGTATTCAACAAAGTCTTGAAGTGAGAAAACCTTGTCTGAGATTGGTGATGCGCAGTCGATCTTGTAAACAGCAGACATTAAAAAGGCCACAGCAAACGACCAACGGTTTGATATTGAGAAAGCACTATGAAAAATTTGAAAGGAATGTGATCAAATGATTCGAATAAAAATGAATTTTCTTCAGCCAATGCAAAATTGATAATCTGGATCAAGTTCGAAGCAACAAATTTACCTTTCTCATACAGCGAAGCAAAATGCCACTGGAGATATTTGGTATTCGTTTTCCGATAGCACCAGTCAAATATCTGAAACAGAAAATTTTTATCTTACGACGTATGGAAACACAGCAATGATCCAAACAGGACACAGCAATTGTAGTGCAACAGAATTTGAAAGGAAAGTCCTTGCTAACACTATATTTTATCTTAAGCAAAGGACTACTGAACACGAGTTTGAAGAACATCACAATTCGCATGACAAAGCAAAACCAGTAATTAGCAATATAACAATAGTTCATATAATAGTGAAGGCAAAGAAATTGATAATTCAGAAGCTGATGTTAATGTTACTACAGGAATGAAATATTATAAATATATGATTAATGAAAACTCTAAATATGATCTAGAAACTATGTCATACATAGCATATAATAATACTATTAAATTTACTACTGAAGACATTTTCTATCAAAGATATCTTCATGTTGCTCCAGTTGACAAAGCAGATAACATAGGAAAAGTCATTAATGTTCGACTTAATTTCTCTACGAATACATTTTCACAATTGAATACATATACTCAGTCAAATACATATTCACAATCAAATACATTTTCGAATTCCAATACATTTTCTCAATCAAACTCGTTCACGGAGTCCAATTCATTGGTGCTTCGCTCACTTTTTCACTATATATTCATCCGACATAAGTTCACTTGTGTTACACAAATCTTCCGTTCACAGCATTTGTCAGGTTCGACCTTGATATTTTATGAGTATTCGTCATTCGCATGACGACGATCATTAGCTTTTATTCAGGCTATTACACAATTGTATTTCCATCTCTGTATTACACGAGTGATGTACCTGTTTTGGACAGAGGAGTGCTCATCTGTATAATATGTGGATCAATAGCAATAGTTCTGATTATTGTTGGAGTTATAATTTGGTTGTTCAGAATAGGTAAAAAAGATAATTCATACTCGGGAATGAACGAAAGACTGAGTGACTTATTTGGCTCCGATATACATAAGCAACAAGAACAACATGAAATGTTGAAAACTATTGGAGAAATGGCAAAGGAAGACGATGATCAATGGATGTACTTTATTTAGTGTTTATGCATATCTTTGATTTTTTAATGCAATTTAATTTTGTTATCTGTTGTGTGCTAAGTATTAAATTTGAGTGTTGTTAATTTGTTTAATGGATTTGTTAAACATTTTTAAAAGTTGGAAATGAATATGTTAAAAATTTATTTAAATTTGCAAAGGAAACTTTTATAACGAACAGGGAGCAAGCATCCAGTAAAATAAACGAAATAGATATTAATTCTATTTTTCTAGCTGAATATAAGAATATTTTTTAGTCATAAAAACCATATTGTACTTTATTTCTTTCATCTTATAGTTTTTCAGAGGTTGTAGAACCCAAAATTGATTCAAATTTTATTTTATTTTTAGCAATATAGTATCTAAAATATATATGGAAAATATCGAAAATATTTAATACAGCACTTATATCAAAAAATGAGAATTCACATTCAAAATTCCAATGGGGTGTACTTGAGACCGTTAATCAAGATCTCTGATTTTTAACTTTTTCATGATTTATCTGGTCGTTGCCAGTTTTTTGCATAAACCACTTTGCATGATAAATAGCACGAAACAGAATCTTAAGATTATTTTCAATATAAGTGATGAAAATATTATGGAATCAGTTTCTAGAAACAATATATAAATTTGAATTGAATCTCTCTTATTCATTTAATAGTGTTATTTGTAATTTGATATACTATGCTTTTTCAGCTCAAAGAAATGATCTTTATAATTCTTTAAAATTTAACAGAAAAAGAAATAAATAAAGATTATCATTGATTTTTTCATTAAATAAATATCTAAGATTACCGAACAAGAAGTGTTTTATTTTCTGTAGCAAATGATTATACATAATTTAGTTGATTCAAGTGTATCACTAATAATTTTTCTTCAAAATATTATTCAATTCCTAAAACAATTTTAATTTCTTCTTTAAAATCAGGAAACATTGAGCTTTCTAAATATATTCTTGGTTTTAAAGGAAATTTATATCAATACTAAAGATAATATTTATCATAATGATTTAATGCTTTATTTAAAATTTGTTAATGATTAATAATATTTTATTCTACATTAAGTCGAAATGCATTTTTGTGTTTTTTGTGTTTTTTCATTTTCATTTGATTCATTTTCTGCATTTGTAACAATTTCATTTAATTGTTTTTGTGAGTTTACATCTGATATTTGTTTATTATATTCACTTTTAATTTCATCATAATACTGTAAGAACGAAAATGATATCAAGAAACAACGATTTTATATCCTTAGATTTACACGGTTCTAACTTCTTGTGATATTTTTAATAGTAATAATCCAATTTTTCGATATATTGCTCAGGTTTTTGTATTAAAATGACATCACCCCTATTCAATATTATTCAAAATATATATTGAAATAATGAATGATTGATAGTTCTAACCTACAGGTTCCTGTAGGAATTTATGTGACATTTGATATAAACATAATGACATCTTTCAAAACGTGTGTATCTGGAGTTAGTGCAGATCCGGAAAGCGTTTCATCAAAGCTATCAAACAAATGACGTGTAAAGGTATCCAGGTTGTAAAATCGATGTAAATGGTTATATAGAATCCATAAGTAAAGTTTGAAATTAATTTCGAAAAGATCTTTTAAATGAAAAAACACCTGCTGCTGATAATATTGAAAATTGGTATCAGTTGAAGCAATTGGCTCTTTAATGTGTTTTACAAATTTGTATATCTATAATACAACAAGTATTTGAGATATTTATACCAAATTTAAACTCTAATAATATAAAAGTTGTTGTTAGAGGTATACCTCTAATTCTAAATAAAAAATAGATCCATTTATTGAAATGTTTCATGTTTTACTAATTAATTCTGTCAAAAAATTTTACTTTTGATTTCTATCACATGTATGAAAGCACCTGATGAAGATATCATAATTAATTCAACTAAAGTTGCTTCAAAGTTTCAGGGGATCAAATTCAAGAGAAATTATTTTTTTTGATGCTAAGTCTTAGACCAGGTAATATCTGATAATATTTCTGTTAATGAAACTGATTATCCAATTATTCCTATTAGAGTCATATTGGATTCTGTTTCTGAGTTAGTGCCACAAGAAATTTTGAACAAGTGCCAAAGTAGATTACAAAATGGCCTTCGATTTTGAAATGTTGTCAATTTGTACCCTATTCCAGGCATTATTAACAACAATGATACATTGTTTGACATCAAAAGGAAATACATAATTAATTTACATTTTTAATGCTTTCGATATCAGATGAAGTCCCAAATGCTTTCGGTAATGTGCTATGTATGAAATTTATCCATTTTTGGGCAAAATGTAAATGTAAATTTTGTACAACCTATGAATTTGGTTAGAGAGGCAGTGTAAATGGAAATAATTTGCACAAGAAATAGCAAAACATCAAAATGTTATATTTTTATTTAAACATTAATGTTTCGGTAAAATTTTAATAAATTATTTATATTCATCACTTTTTTTTCCACTTTCATATTTTCAAATAAAAAAATTATTTTTATGACAAAAATTGTTAAAATTTAATTTTTTATTTATTTTTTGTACATCTTTCATGTTTATTAATTCTTACTTCTATTACATCGAATTATGTGTATTTGTATCTTTTAATGCAGATTTCCTACATAAATAAAGAATGAAAGCCACAATTAATAAAAGAATTATTGTAATTACAGGAGCAACAATTATATATATATATTTTGATTTTAATTTTTCTTCTTTTGAAGGCACGTCTGGATAATCCTCAGAGTAATCATCTAGTTCAGAAAAATTCAGCTCAACAGGTGTAAATCCTGAATATGTTGATGTACTCTTTTTTGTATATATATATGATTTTGTAGGAGTAGGTGTATGAAGTTCTTCAAAAATGATCGGACCATAGTCTTCATCAATTTCTTCTAACTCAACAATCATTGCTTTACATGTGTATCTTAGCGCGGGCACACCATAATAGGCTGAGCACTGTAATGAACCATATATATTTAGACAAATCAAAGCATGAGGATCTTTGGTTACTACAAAACGAGTTGCTGGAGGGAACAACATTGTATCTAAATTTTTCTTATTTAAATCCTTAAGAAATTTCAAATTCCGTCTTGCAGTAATTTTAAATATCAAAGTTATATCATCAGTACAAACCGAATCAAAAGAAAAATAAACTAATGTGAATGCTCTTGTTGAAACATGACTATTCTGTTTGAATAGTTTTGGGTCAAGATCTTTTGATGCTTTATAAACTGTTCTATACCCCACATTTGCTAATTTATCAAATCCTCTTTTAAAAAAATTAAATGTACACTTAAAATAATCAGTAATTTTCCCTTTGTTAATTTCAGAATCAAAGTTTTGAGTAAATTTTGGATAAAATAAGTAATCATGAATTATCCTAGCTTCATCATAATTTATCGGATTTAATGGAAATGCTGATAATGATTTTAGTTTTTCCATGTTAGAAAATTTTGTTTTAAAATCATTATTATCAGTATAATCTAGTGAAACAAATCTTGATTCTTCCCCAAATGCACATTGTTTTAACTCAGAATCTTTTAAATTTAGTGAAACAGCATGTAAACCATATGCTTTACTCTTATCAGAAGTATCATCTGGAAAGAAATATTCTAATTCGAGTGTACAAATTTCTAAAATATTTAAAAATAAAACCATTAAAAATTAGTAGTGAATTATAATTTTAACATAAAATTGATGTTTTAAGGGTTAAATAATGAACCTAGTAGGAGTATAAAAACACAATTAATAATCATGATTTTGTTTTAATTTTTTAGTATCTTTTTTTTGAAATCTTCATAAAAATAATTAACAACAAAACAGTAAATCAAAGACTTTATTCAAATTATTCTTTAAAATTCATTAAAAAAAAGAGGAATTGAATTTTTTTTATTATAGAATGTGTATAATTTTTTTGAACAGAATAAAAATATTTTTGTATGTTGAATAGGGATTTCTTTAGAGCTTTTCTGTGACTCCATGTTTTTTGCCTTTAAGCTCCCTTGAATGTTAATCTTATTTATGATCTTTGAAGTCTTTTATTCAATTTTTTAGCTATTTTGTTCTTCTTCAATCGTCATCGTTGTTCTCATAGATACAGCCGTGATTGAGCATGAAATTAAAATAAAAACATCGGAATCACCGATAATTGCCTGTAACGGTTTTGGTAATTGCCACCACTTATACAATAAACTTATGAAAAAGTAGTGCAACAGACGTTAAGTCATTTCATGTTAACCGTCTGCACAGAAATTTTGAACAAATGAACAATTAATGAGTCAACAAGACGAATCAGATACAAATGAACAAAAAATTATTAATAAAATTAAAGAAATCGAATTATATCGCCCATTTTTTGAGTATTCAATGGGAAAATCTATGGTAAATGCAAATAATCAGTTCAATCAAATTTACTTACGAAATCTTTTCTATCTTAATGGGATGGGTTTATTAAAACTTTACCTGAATGAAAGCAATACATTTTTTGATGTACCATCTGCTCCTTCTCTTCTCAAAATAATATATGAAGATCCAAAAATTATTCATAAAAAATATTCACCTTTATTTGTACAGAATCTTACATTCGAACTTTCAGCTGCCTTATCAAATCCCGAAACATTTGCACTTGCAACCATAAAATATTTTTATCTTGACTTTTCAGAAATTTTTGTTTTTTCATATTGCACTTTTCCATCTATTTTTTCTCATTTTATACCAAAACGTCAATCCAGCATAGCTCTTGTTTATCTTACCAATTTTTTCAAAATATCACAAAATTTCATTTTTTCATCGCATTTACTTACATCCTATTTCAATTCCGCTATGTCATTTTATAGTAGTTTATGGAATTTTTTATCTACGCGTATTTTATCTTTTGCCATAATCCGAACAAATGAAATTCCATATCAATCCTTTATCAACATGACATATAAATCAATACAAACTGCACTTTTTGATTTATCTGAGAACCACCTTAAAGCCTTTATTAGTTTTTACGATGTTTTTGCTGTAGAACCGGAATTTTATGACAATTTTGTAAATCAAATTCTGTTGGAACCGTTTATTTTACAAAAGGATTCGTTGACACTTTTCCCGTCAAATGATTTCAATGATCTTTACATTAAATTTTTACAAAATGTAAATAACGAATATAAAAATGATGTTATTTCATTTGTTGAATTATTTTTGAACTCACCTCAAAATAATAATAATAATAATCGAAATGAATTATATCCTGAACGTGTATCTCATAGAAATGATATAACATTACTTATGAGTGAATACAGTATATTTCAGTTCACTGAAATAATGTCACGATCTAGTGATTTTAACAACTATTATGATAAAAAGAAAAAGCTTCAATTTACATATTCATTTCAACCTTATTTAATTCCATTTTTCCCAAAGCTTAGTAAAGATAATGAATTTAATTCAACATGCTCTGAATTATTTGGGTTAAAATATCCACATATTGACCAAATAAATGAAAGCGATGATTATTCACGACTATGGAAACAAATTTCATGTAAAAACAATTCGATTAATATCTTAAACATGATAAATAAATATAAAACAAATCAAAAACTTTATGTTTACCTATTAAATAAACTTTTAGAGAAATATAAAACAAATTTTTTGAATGTTGAACAAGCAATTATAGCGCAAGAAGAATATTTCAAATTACGGAATATGAATCAAGCGTTAGAAATTGGTTTGCGAACACTTTTCCATACATTTTCACGGAAATTCATCAAAGATAATCTCGAAAACAATTTGAGAATCAAAATTTCAACAGTAATTGATTCGATTGTTAATGACATAAAGATTCCGAATGATTCATTATTTGATTTGTTTTGTAATGTTTTGGATATTGTCGAATTTCGAAAAGGTTTAAAATTTGATGAAATTAAAAACAAATTTAAGAACATTTTAAATTGTTGGAAAGAAAACATATGGATAAAAGAAAGAAAGAAATATGAAGAATGTATTAAAATGAAATATTTAGCAATTGTAAGTCAAACATTTTCGACTCTTAGAAGTTATGGATTTGGGAAAAGATTAAAATTAATTATTCTCTTCCAAAAGAAATTAAAAGTTATAACAGATCATGTTAAAAATAAAATGAAAAGTAATACGAAAGGAGAAATTTCGAATTTTATATTTCGTACAACATTGTTGTTTGCAAATTGCGAAGATGTTTTACCAACATTTTTGTTCTTAAATCATAAAATAGTTTTCAACAATAACTTCTCGAGATTTTTGGTGCTGGAAAACCAAAGTAAATTATGGAGTAAGTTCGCAAATGGAATTATGTCTTTAATTGGATGTGAAAAAGAGTTCGTAAAAAGATGCAGTGACGAAAGTGTTTGTCATGAAATCTTTAGATGGGATGAATTCGAATAGTATTAATGTTATTGAAATGTTTGATTTTATAAATAAATTTTATTATGAAATACAATTTTGTTTTGATCTGCTTTTGGAAATATTTTTGTTGATATTTCTCGTCAACTGCTGAATTCAAAATCAAATCAGAAGTAATAATCGCCTGATTACAAAATTAAATGTTCAATTTATGCAACATAAGTAATTAAATTGATAACACTCACATGTGGATAAAAGATTTATAAATCTGATATTTCTTATCGAGAAAAGTCAGAAGAATTTCAAAAGTTTCTTAATAATGTGAGATAAAAACGATTGTGTAAACTATACATTATACATTAGTGGCATTTTAAATGGAATCTCAAGCAAAAAGCGAAATTCATGAAAACGAATTGGAAACATTCTTATATATTAAGAATTTAATATTCAATTTAAATAAAGAAAATATTATTCAATCTTCAAAATCAATCATGAGTAAATTTGATAATATTTATCCATTCTCTTTTAATTTAATTATAGTTAGGATTACATATGCAATTATTATCATACGAATGAAAGATATTGATTTATATTTGGATTTTCTTAAAGAAATCAAAAAACTAGAAATGAACATTCATAAAGATATTGACATTTTTGATATATATGGACATTTTCTTGTTTGTAAAAATACACAAGAATCATATTATCTTCTTACAAAAATGATTGAAGATAATTTACTTGATAAAAAAATCATTAAAAATATCGAACATTCAAATGATTCTATAGGATATTTTATACAATACATGCAAAATGAAACAATTAACGAATTAGGAAATTATGACTCTATTGAATATATTTAAAAAAAATTATGAAGAACTTTCAAAGAATGATTGGGAACTTCATAAGAAACTAATTAAAGAAGGAATTAATCCGAATGAAATATCAAAAATAATTCGAAATGATGAATTAGAAAAACTTCAAGAAATATCATCACAAACAAATTTTGATTTTAACCAAAAAATTCAGCCATCAATTTATGAAAGCTGTTCATTTATTAATCATAAAAATGTTACATTAATTGATTATGCAGCATTTTTTGGATCAGTTAAATGTTTTAAATATTTACTTATGAATGGTTCAAATGTAAAAAATACAGGTAAATACGCAGTTGTAGGCGGAAATGAAGAAATTATTCATTTGTGTGAACAAAATCATTCATCATTTGAAGGTGCATATGAAACAGCAATAGAATTTCATCAAAATGATATCTTTAAATATATTTATGCAAATAAATTAGAAAAAATACAATCAATACCGAAAATGTCTGAAGGTGCAAATGATTTGATAAGTTTTTGCATTAAAAAAGATAATTATGAAATTTTAATATTTTTGGAAGAAAAAGGAATTGATGTTAATGCAACAAGAATTTGTTTAAATAATTTTATATATGTTTTAATAATTTAGAATATGTTTTAATAATTTAGAATATGTTTTAATAATTTATAATATGTTTTAATAATTTTATATATGTTTTAATAATTTGAAACAGCACTTCATATAGCAGTTAGAAATAAAAATATAGAAATAGTAAAATTACTTTTAGATAAAGGAATTGATGTTAATGCAAAAACTATTCATTTGTATAATTTGGAATATTATTTAATAATTTATAATTTGTTTAAATAATTTGAAATATGTTTTAATAATTTGAAAAAAAGGTAAAAGAACTTGAAGAAGTTGGAATTAATGAAGAAGCATTAAAAATATATGCGAATTATGAACAATGGGATGCAGTATTACGACTAGCTCAAGAAAAACATATTGAGCAAAACATTATTAATTATAATTTCCCTAATGAATATCGTATTCAAGCAGCCGATCCGTATATTAAAGAAGAGTAATGACATCGAAGCATTTTCTAAAGCGCGTGTATACTTAGGTAAATGTAATGAAGGCATTAGACTTTATTCATCTGTCTATATTATTATATATCCGAAATTAGGACGATTATTATTCGAATCAGGAAAATGGTTTGAATCATTAATCTGTTTCTTTATATGAAATGAATATGAAGAACGTAAATAAACATTACGTACATCAAAGGATACATATTCGAATACTTTCGAGTGAGAAACATTCATTTAATGAATTTATGTTCGGACAAAATAACAATGAAAAATATTGGATTTATTGATTATCATTGTATATCAATTTGTTATTCTGCGATTCATCGATTCCAACAATATTTAATGACGCCTTTAAGTAACAATGAACAATAACAAAATAATTCTATGGTAATTATGATAAACTTTCAAAGAATGATTGGGAACTTCATAAGCAATACGTCAAAGAAAGAGTTAATCCAAATGAAATTGAGAAAATAATTCGAAATGATGAAATAGAAAAACTTTAAAAACAATTTTAATTTTGATTAAATAATTAAACCATCACTTTATGAATGGAGCAAAATTAGATAAAACAGGTAAATATGCAATTGCAGATGGAAATCTTGAAATAGTTCATTTATGCGAACAAAATAATTAATCATTTAAAGATACACTTGAAACAGCGATTGAATTTCATCGAAATGATATTTTTAGTTATATATTTGACAATAAAATTGAACAAAATAAACCAATAGAATCTCGAGATTTCAAAGTTAATTTCATTAAAAAATAATTATTTCTGTTTAAAATATAAGTTGTATTAATTATTCATGTTTGACATTAATTTAATGAATGATTTTCGAGATATTCCTATTCCTATATATTTTGAATTAAATTTTTTTTTTATTTTTTATTTGATTAAAAAATGGTGATTTCAGTGTTTCTTTTCAAGGGGTTTTATACATATGAAGAAAATTTGATGTGTACTTTTGGATAGTTGCTCCAATCAAGATCTTGATTGGTGTCGACCGTTAATTATCACATTTAGTTTTCCGATGTTTACTCATACTAACGATAGAGCGGTTGTGGTCCATCCTTTTGGAAAATGGGTAAGGCTCAGCAAAAGGGCAAGGCCTCAAAAAAGATCAAGCAAGATACTTTCCTTAAAAAGGAATGGCGCCACGTTTTCGTCCCAGGGTTCTTTTCAAAACGTGACATTGGATTCACAGTTTCACACAAATGTGCTCGTGGTAAGACACCAGCCGATTACCTCAACAACCGTGTTTTCGAACTTTCCCATGGTGATCTTGTTGATGAACAATCACATGCATACCGTCTCTTCAGCTGGAAATCAGTTGATGTTCAAAACAATGATGTTTTAACAGTTTTTGCTGGAATGAGACTCACAAACGATAAGCTCTCTTCCCTCCTCCGTAAGTATCGTACACTCATCAATGCTCAAGTTGATGTTCGTACAGCTGATGGATACATTCTTCGCGCTTTCAGCATTGGCTTCACCAAGAAGTTAAACCCTAACAAAAAAGCATGCTATGCACAACAATCCAAGAAGCGTGAAATCAGAGACGCATGTATTGCCATCATGAAAGAGACAATTGGAAAGTCAACAATTCCAGAATTGTGCAACACAATTGTCAACGAAACCATTGAAAAAGCAATTGTTGAGAAATGCAAGACCATCATGCAGGTTGATAACGTATATGTTACAAAGATTAAGGTTATTAAAGCACCAACATTCAGCAGCGAAGAGCTTAAGAAGCTCCATCAAGGACGCGCAGTCACAAAGGCTGCTGAAGTCGCTCGCCCAGTCGAGGAAGAAGCCAAAACCGAAGAAACTAAGTAAAATTCTTATTTCACTTTTTGAATAGAGCTCTATGAACTTTTTGGGACATTCAAAACGTTTTTTACATTCAAAACATAAAATGTTAAAAGGATAAACAAAGTCATAAAGAAAGTGTGAAGTATTCTAATTCTGTTCTTGAACACTCTTTTTGTGTATTTGCAAATTGATGATAACAATTAAGACAAATGCAATAAGATGAATTAACTCCTGTTTGAATTTGTAGCTTCCAAAAATCTGAAAGAGCTCCAGAAAGATACAAATCAGCTAAAACGCTGTCTGATTTGATTTTATGAATGCATTTTCCATGATAACTTATTTTAGCAATAGCCACTTTTTTCTGAAAATGAAAAAAAAAAAAAAAACGATAGGATGTTTGTATGTATTACATCATATTGCAATATGATCCTATTGCCATTTTGAGCCTCAAATATTTGTATTAAATCTGCATCTGAATGAAAAGTCTTTTTATGTTGAAAATTTATGATATGTTCATATTATATATAGGTATAGAAATGTGAATTTTTTTTCATATTTTATTGGCTTATTTTTGATTTGTTTTTGAAGAATTTCTTATAAAATACTTGGAAATTTGAATAATACATTAAATATATTCTATAAGGGAATTTTATTATTATTTTAAATCTATTTGAGTAAAAGCGTAATTAGCTTCATTCGAAGGCAGATAAAAGGTTGAAATAATATTTTTCTAAAATCAAATGCAATAATATTTATATTTTTTCATGAACTTTTCTTATTGATGATGATGCTTTGATTGAATTCATATAAAGTTCTATAATTTGATCTTTATTGCATTAAGGATTTTTTGGAATTAATTATGATGCATTATGTACTATGATTTTTTTATTAACACTTATTCATTAGAGCTGTTGATGATTATGTTATGGGAGTAAATTATTATCGCCAATTAAAAAAAGGTGTTCCTATGTGAACTTCGAAATTTGAATGATTTACATTTTATAACCCATTTTTCTGGAGTCAGGTTTTTTGGTTGTTTTTCGTGCATTTAAAATTGACAAAAACTTCTTTTTTTGGGGCGTTGTGTTGAAAATCACACAATTTTTTCTATGAAGATTTTGCTGTCAGCGTTGGTTCCGGACAATATCTCACAAATATAAACCGATCATATTGAAAATCAAATTCAAAATTCAATTAACAATTAAACTGCCAATCATATTCAAATTTTGAGATAAAGTTGTTCTCAATATAGCAAAACTTTCCATAAAATTATATTTACCCTATATGAAGTTTTTCGCAATATATATGATACATATACATTATTACACGTTTCACCAAATTAATTATTTCAGTTATTACCCAGATGTTGTATTTTGATCGAACATATCGTTCCCCCAAATTATTGGTAGAGGATCTGATGGTATATCTTTTGATGTTGACATATCAGTATTATCACTAGATATATATTGGTATGGATCGCAATCAGAATATGATGAATAAGAACTTGAACTTGATAAATTTTTTTCAACGCTTTCTTTATCTCCTATCAAATCAGCAATACGTGCTATTTCATTTTGAACTGATTGATTATATGAAAAAAATATTTTATTATATATTTCTTTATCTTGGATTATTTTACATTTGACTACATCTCCATTTGTAATTCCTTGCGTTTGCAAGGTTCTTGAAGGATCTAATAGTTCATCATTATAGAATAAATACATTTTTTCATCGGGAAAACATGAAAATTGTAAAAAGTTGATTAGATGGCGTACTGTGACAAATCTGCTTGTCCTCACAGGGAGAACAGCGCCTGGCAACCATTCTATTGAAATTTTAATTTCATCACTCATTTTTGGCTTTTATCTTAAATGGAATTATGTGCTGAAAAAGCCGATGGTTATAAAGATTCATTGGAATCAAAATTCATTGTTTCCCTTTAACATTTGAATTTTTGTTATGAAATTGAAAGCCTTTTCAAAATTTAAATGTTTACGGCGCACTTTTTAATCAAAGAAAAATTATGACCGACTTTTTTCGGTTTATAAAGATATAATACCAATTAACAATTCATTTGATATCGAATTATCTTTTGGTGCAACATCAGTGACAACTAATGTATAAAAGTCAGAAAAACACCAATAAGACGAAATGTATCACTTTATGTGAATGTGAGTGTTGGCGGGATACATTCGTCAAGTGTTGTTCCCTTAGCAACATTCATATTTCCAAATGTTTCATTTTGATATGTTTCTAATGTCATAACTATTGTCGCATTTATTTTAACAAATATATCATTTTGTTTTCTGGTGAAATTTCTCCATTAAAATGAATACATTTAAGTGATATATAATTAATAAATGCACAAGAGCCAATATAATTAACATTTTCACCAATAAAAATTGTTTCTAAATTATTACAATAAGCAAATGCATAATTTAATTCATAATAGAAGTGAAAACGAATTGTAATATTAACTAATGAAATACATTCATAAAATGCAATTTCTCCAATTCCTCTCATTAATTTTTCTGGAAATTGTACATATTCTAATTTTTTACATGATGCAAATGCGCCATTATTTATATTTACCACTGACTTTCCAATTATTACTGATGTTAATAAAGGCCATTCTCTGAACGCATTACTTTCAAGCTCATATTCATACATTTTTAATGAGCTGATTTAAATAATTTCACTAAAGTTTATATAGCTGCTTCAACTATTGTGATTTTCATCGGATTAATATATGATGTGAAATAATCATTTCTGGCAATATAATGTTCTTGGTTTTCCCTATAGTCTTGATTTTGGTTAAATGTAATATATATTTTTATGTTTTCCCTATAGAGAAATTTAGTGGAAATTTGTTTTGATGAACAGCCAATTATTATATGGTAAGTCATCAGGTTAATTTTATGTAAAATTTAATCTCTTTGACCTTAATCTCTTTGATTGGTAAAAATCATTGATTCATGGATATTTTTTAAATAAGATATTTATTAAAAAACGATTGAAAAAATTAATTATTTATGATAAATTTGATTTCCTATATTGGGCATTAATTTAAACCTGACAAGAAGTCCCAAACAGCTTTGTTGACTTTAGAAGAAGTGTCAACAATCATTTTTCCAATATCATTGATTACTGGAGCAACAGCTGAAGTTACTGGAGCAAGTACTTCACCAGTTTTAGAAACTACAGTTCCAGTAACGTAATCAGCAATTTCAAATCCATTTTTGATTCCTTTTTTCAATGTTCCCAAAGTTCCTGATTGTTGTTGTTGTTCAAGTTGTTCCACATCAACATACTCTGTATCTGGTTCAAAGTTTTGTGAAAGTGGTTCTATTGAAGAAGATAAGTCGTTGATTGGAGGATCAAAATGGACTTCTGGATCATAAGCTTTATTGAAAGGATTTGACTCATTATCATTTTGTATGAGCACGTCTTCTGATTCTATATTTTTTGCTGAATTCGTGAGAAGAGTTTGATTCATTGTAAATAAAAAAATTACAAAAATTTAGGCAAAAATTCAGCGGTTATCAATTCAACGGTGATAAATTGAATGAAAAAGTATCGTATTTTTATGACAAATTTGTGTAAAAATGGACGTTTATGTTTTGAAAATTGACAATCATTTTCAATGACTCTAGCAGCAAAATGTCCAACGTTTTTTTAATATTCCTTTTCATAAACATTTGATATGAATCATAAACATACAAATAAATATTGCCAATTTTATTTTTTATTAGGCTTCAAAGCATTAAGTGAGCAATGATTTTGAAGACTCATTTTTTTGTCATTGAAAAAGTTTATATTTGAATTGATACTGGCCGATTAAACATTCAAAAATTCAATACTTCATAAAATAATTTGACCATTTTCTTGAAACGAATAAAAAAAATTATTCATAAACAAATGCATAATTTAAGTTGTCACAAGTTATATCGATTGCATTTAACATCAATAAATTACTAAAAATCACAACAAAGATTCAATTTCTAATCCACAACTTATTTTGTTTCTTTATTTATAGAAAATTTCATTTCATTTTTGTTAATCATTTTTTCGATTAACTTCCACAAGTCATTTACGATCGATTCCTCAATTCCGGGCAAGTTATAAGTTTGGAACTGTGGCAAACATGACGGGTCCACAATTGTCTTCTCGTGATCCAAGTAATAGTTATATTGTTTAAACTTTGCGGTGACGAATTTCGGCGTCAACAAAGAATAACAAAATATTTCCGGCGCAACATCGAAATCGTTTTTCTTCATCAACTCGACGATTATCAAAGGGGCCAATTCTTTTCCTATATCATTACATGTCAATGAAACCAACGAAATGAATTTTATTAAATTTTGTATGAAAATATTATTTAGTTTAACTTTCGAATATTTTATGATTGAGTTTATCATTAATATCGAAGTTGTATCTTTATTTAAGTCGACGTTCTTATAACATTTGATCATATTACATATAAAACTTAATGCGAAAACAATTTGTTTCTCATTATCAAATTTGGAAACGAAAATTTCCGCAAATTCATCGAAAGTTTCGAATTTTATTTCATCCAAAACTTTATCGATAGGTCTTCCACATTTTTGACCTATGAAATAACGAGTAGCGTCAAGTAACAATGATAAAAGTTCACATAAATTATCATCACTTTTATAAATTTTAGAGAATGAATATAAACATAAAATAATTTCTTTGATGAAATTATCTCCGAAAGTTAATGATTCAGAGATATAATGTATGAATATAGAAATTATATAATTTTCTCCACTAAATTTATTTAAATAATTTATGATTTTTTCGATTAATTCATTTTTGTTATTGTTTTGAATGATTAAATTAATGATTTTTTTAATTAATTTCATTATATGGATGATTAAACTTGACTTTAAATCATTCATTGATAATAATATTATAAATATTATTAACGTTGGAAATGTTTTTTCATCATTTATATCATTTGTAGTTATTAAATGTTTATATATACAATCAATACAACAATCAATAACTATAGTTTCTTTATTCTTAAAGACATTTAATAAATATAATAATAAATAATAATATGAATTAATTGATAATGATTTCGTTAATGTTATTAATATTAAAAATGGTTCAATGATTCGGTCATAATTTGGTTTTATTTGAAATGTTAAAGGAATTAATTTAGATAAAAAGTTCTCAATGAAATTCGGAAATATTTCATTAAACAAATTAATGATTAATTGTATTAAATCATTATCATATGATAATACATTTCGAATGTTTTCTTTTTCTTCTAATTTAATAATATATGACTTATTTAATGTTGAAGCATTTAACATTAAATTCTTTTGTTGTAATAATTCTAAATTCTTCGTCGAAAACTCCGAAATGTTTTTAGTAAATCGAAATAATGTTGAATCTAATAAAGAGTCTAATAATGGATGGAATTTTCCAATATAAAATAACTCATTTGATTTATTAATAATCGAATATATTAATAATAATGGAATTTGTGTTGAAAATAATTCTAAAAATTCATTTCGATCATTTATCATTAATAATATTTGACTTAATGCATTCGATGAAATAATTTCTTCTTTAGTTGGATTAAAATCAACTTTTGCCTCATTTAAGAATTCATTAAATTGTGTTAAATTTGGTAATTTAAAATCAAATTTCTTTAATATTATATCAATTAAATATTCCGAAGTTTCTTTAGGAAATATATTAAATATATAACTTAATACTATAATAGATATTTCTGTTTCAATTGATTTAAATTCTTTTTGTTTAGTTGAAAATTTTATTATATATTTAATAATTTTTATGATTTTATTTTTGTTCTTTAACTTTAATTGTGTTATAAAACTTATCCATAATTTCTTTATAAGTTCTGATATTAATATATCATTATTATCACATTTTGTTGATATTGTTAATAATATTAAAACACATTCTTTAAGTTTAGTATTAGAATAAAATATTGGAATAAATTCAATTAAGTTTGTTAAAATTGGGATTTTCGATGAATTAATATGTTGGAAATTATTTGATAATAATTCAAACGCTTCAAATATTATAAAATCTTTAATATTTTTAGATGCGAAATTTATAAATTGTTTTGTTTGAATAATTTGACCTGTTTTAGTTTGTGATGTTAATGGCATTATTAAACCTTTTGGTATTTCAGATAAAAAGAAATCATTTCGATTAATAATCATTAAAGACATTAATTTAAAGATTGCTTGTCTTGGTAAAAACTTTTCATTTGTAATATTTAATAATAATATAGCAAATAGTATTGATAAACCTTTTTGATATTTATCATTAAAATCATTTTTATAATATTCATATGAATTTGTTATAGATAATATATAAGAAGTTAATATTATTTCATTATTTATAAAGTTTAATTTAAACATTTCTTCAATAAAAATTGGATTATTAATAATGATCGTAGTAAATAATTGACATATTATATATTGTACATGTTCATCATTATTTAATGACTTAGAAAAGTTAATTATATATTGAAGTAATTTAATAAAATTCGAAATTTCTTTTATGAAATGATATTTAAAGATCGAATTTAATGATGATAAAAATGAATAAGGAAATGACGGAGTGAATTCATTAGACTTTTGATAAGGTGCAATAATATTTAATGAATTAATAAATTGATCAAATTCATTTTCATTATTAATTATTATATGATTAGATACATTTTCAATATAAATTTGTATTGTTTGAAATATTTTTTCATTTATATTAAAATCTTCATTTAAATTCGAATTATTATTTAAGAAATATTTAAAGAAATTAATATAAAATTGTTGGAGTTCTTTGTTGCTTTGTAATTCATCTTTAAATTCTTTTTGTTTTGAGATATGATAATAAATTGTAACAATTTGTTTCCAATAATTATTATAAGTTTTATTACTTGATTCAATCCATTTATTTAATGTATTAAATAATAATATCCATAACTTTGATGTTAAATTTTCAAATACGAAAATTACGTCATTTGAATTTGGATAATTAATTAATATATTAAATAATTGTTTAAAGAATAATTCCGATTTTTCATTTTCTTCTTTACATAATTTACTTAAACATATTAATGAAGTTTTATTTAAAGTTTGTGAAAATTTCATATTATTTTTAACATAAAAATCAATAAAGAAATTAAATAACATGTTCGATAACATTTTATGTTCTTCATATAATGTATCAATTAATTGTAATATATTATTATTATTTTTACATAATTTATTTAATGAATAATATTCAGTCGATAAAATTTTTGTTTCTAATTTATTAATAATTTCACAATCAAATAAATTCAAATATTTTAATGTTTTAGATTTAATTTCATTAATATCAACTAATAAACAAGGGAAACAATATTTATCGATTTTATGTCTAAACTTAAGCCATTCTTTTTCTGTTAATAAAGAATTATTATCAATATTATCAATGTTATTATTTTCATTATTTAACATTTGGATAAATGATTTTGTTAATTTAGTTACATATTTAATATTTAATAAAAATATATCCAAATTATTATTATCGAAAATTGGAATTGTTTTAATTATTTGTTTGATAAATTTAATTGGCATTAAAATATTTTCATTTAAATTAATATAATTTATTATATAATCATTTAATGATTTTATAGCAGAATCAATTTCTTCTTTTTTATTCTTATTCATTAAAATAAAATTCAATAAGTTTTCACATATAATTAAACAGTTTTTGGATTCTATTGGATGAATAATAGGAAATGTTCCAATTACATTAATAAAATTCTCATTATTTATATCAAATAAAATTGGTTGTGTTAATTTGTTGAATTTTTCATTATAATTTTTTATGATTTCAGGTTCTTTTTGTGTGATTAAACTTAATGATTTATAACATATTTGCTTTAAATGTTTTTGACTTTCAGTAACTTTTAAGTTTTGTATCGAATTATTAAATATCGAATCAATGAATTCAATCATTAAATTAATGTCTTTTAACCCAATCTCATATATTAATTTGGATGATGAATTGATTCCTTCATTATTCTTAAACCGAACGCCTTTAACTTGATCTTTAAGAGGAAACATAAATGGTAATATCATTGTCGAAACCGAATTCTTAAAATCATCGGAATCAATGTATTGTTGTTTTGCTGATTTAACAAAATCAATGATTAAACTTAAAAATTCGCCGCTACTTTTAGAGCCATATATTAATAATTGTTCAAGAAAATGATTAACTCGATCAAATTCATAAAATGAATTGGTCGAACAATTAAGTAAATTTTGCATAAACTTATAGCAGAAATTGGTGTGTTTGGACTTGGTTGACCATTTGTCAACAATATTCCAAATTTCAATTAAATTTTGGTTATAAGCAACATTTGAATCTGCTGAACATGAACTTGAGTTTAAACGTCGAATAATGGATATTAAGGCATCAAGAAATTGCATTCGAAGAACACCACGTGTCATCTTTTTTGATGAATTAATAAATGATTTGAGAAATGAATTTGCAACAGCAGAATTCTCAGTGGATGTAAGTGATAAATGGATGTTGACAATGCCATCAATGATCGAGGAAAAATTACGAAAGTCATCATCTTTTTTACATTTCGAAAATTCTTGCCAAAAAGTGTCAATGATGATGTTACAATTTTGAGTCGAAAGCGAAAATGCTGTGATAATACGTGCTGCTGAACTACGAACTTGTGATGGTTGATCATGTTGAAGCATTCGGAAAGTAATGGTTATTGAATCTTGTGATATTAATTGAAGATTTACATCAGGTGATTTAACTGCTATTTCAAGAATGTTGGAAAGATGTTCGAAAACTTCACAACTTAACTTTTCAAGTTTTGTGATCTCCTGTGTATTTGAAATTGATTGAGTATGAAGTGTTTTGCTTTTATTGTGGGCTGTAAAAGGAAATGTAAAAATTGTATGCGCTGCTTTAAGAATCTTTGAAAAAAGTGAAGGAAAATAATGATTATTCGCAAATTCAAAAATTATTTTGTTTAATGATTGAAACGCTTGTGCTGCAATTTGTGGTGTATAATCGTACATTGATTTTATTGCTTTTGAAATAATAGCTTTTCCTTCTTTGAAATCTTTGATAGATGATAAACGAGAATTGATAGATTCACCATTCATACCTGTCTGATTACAGGCGTTGATAGCAAGAAGGGAAATCCATTGATCCCCAATGTCTTGAATAGCTTTATTAGATTCCATTAAGCAATTATTTTTTTACTTAAAAAGTTTTTATAAAAGAATGTAAAGTATTCAATTAGGAATAAAAAATCGATATTTAAAAAACATTTTTGGTAGGAAAGCAAATACAAAACTTAAACATTAAAAAATGAACTTAGAACCTAAGCATTCATCATTTTTGATTAAGTTCATATACTTGTCATATTGGTTTCATTTATCAGAATATCATGAATTTTGTTTGAACAAAAGTTGAGCTCCAGTACCTTTGTTCTATGTCTTTGCTACAGCAGAAATACTTATTCTTCAAGGATTAGTTGGGTAATTGGGTGTATCTAACATTGCCTGTGTCCATGTTTTTTTTTGTTTGGGATTTGTGCTAATTAACCGTAACGATATGTGCCGATAGAAAGTTGGCTGTTTTTATAAACGGTCGCAATTCAAAATATTAAATGAATTGACTCAATGTCTGATTATTTGAGCTTTGTTTTTTGTAAATAAGTCACTTTTTAAATACTTTACAAATGGGAGAATCAATGAATTTTCATCTATAGCCTCCAACTTTTTGATTATAAAACAATCGCTCCGCATCAAATTTCCTATCGTTCAAAAACCGCAAAATGGGGGTTTCACACAACGAGCTCGTCACCAAAAACATCATAAACCATTTCGTTTCAGCCAAATTTTTATGGTCATGAATGTAATCATAATTCTTTTTATTCATATATAAACATAAACTTTGATACAAAATATTTATATATGTGTTATTCCTGTTTTGTGATCGATTTTAATTAAAATTACGGTTTTACATGAATTTTGAATCATACAGCCATTCGAATGGAAAATGAAAAAAGTAAGAATAGCAACCATTTCATCCTAGAAGAACTTGAAAATATAATTTTCAATCTTGATACAATAAATATTGAATCTTCTGTTCAACGGACAATGAATTTATTTGACGAAAATTTTCCTTGTTCATCAAAATTTACTATTTGCATTTTTATTTATTCTGCATTTTCAGCTCAAAGGGAAACTGAATCCACATATTTTACATATTTACAATCTATCCAAAAAAAGTCAGAAGAAATTAACAAAGGCGATCCAATGATTTTTGAAGTTTTTGGACGAATTATCATTAAAAATCGGACTCAAGAATCTTATTATCTAATTGAGAAAATGATTGAACGAAATTTACTTGATTCAAAAATAGCCGAAAGTATAAATTCGATATATTTTGCGCATTATCATACTATCAAAGAAAGTCAACAATTGATTTTTGATCCATTTTACGAATATTTTAAAGCAAATCTCGAAAGGCTTTCAAAAAATAATTGGGAACTTCATAAGAAGTTTGTTTCTAAAGGAGTTAATCCATCAAAAATAGCAAAAGTTATTCGGAAAGATAATATTGAGAAATTACAAAAAATTATTTCATCAACTCCATCATTTGAATTTAATCAAAAAATTCAACCATCACTTTATGAGAGATATTCATACATTAGTAATCGAAATATTTCTCTTGTTAATTATGCTGCATTTTTTGGATCTATTAAATGTTTTAAATATTTGTTACTGAATAATGCTATATTAGAAAACACAAGTAAATATGCTGTTGCTGGTGGAAACATTGAAATTGTGAAAATTTGTGAACAAAGTCATTTATCTTTTGAAGGTTCTTATGAAGTAGCTATTAAATTTCATCGAAATGATATCTTTCATTATATTTATGAGAATAAATTAGAAAATATTAATCAAGAATATAAAGATAAAGATGTGTTAAGTGCTCATCTATTATTTTCTTATGGTGATATAAAAAGAGATATAATTTCATTTCGTGTAATGTGTATAAATTTTTGTAATTTCGAAATTTTAAAATTTTTGAGTGGAAATAAATATGGAATAAGTGATGAAGAATTAAAATATGCATTAATTTCTGGTAATTTGTTCCTTGTTAAATGTATTTTAGAAAATAAAATAGAAAATGAATCTGTTATAGCTTATGCTGCTGATTCAGGTAATATTGAACTTGTAAAATATTTTATTGGAAAAAATGAACATATTCATAATGTGAATTCTGCTGATATTAATTCATTTTGTTTTCAGTTATTATAAATTGTTTGGTGATTCATTTTAACATTTGGATTTTTTTCAAATAATTTTCGACTCCACTAATATATGCATCTCAAAATGGTTATGTTGATATAGTAAAATTTCTTCTTGAGCAAAAAGGAATTAATATAAATGCCAAAAATGTTAATATATTATTTTTAATATAGTTTTTAATTTATGTTTGGAATTTTTGTGTTTTGTTTTGGACTTCACTTATGTTAGCAGCTGGAAATTCTCATATTGAAGTACTTAAATTACTTCTTGAACGAAAAGAAATTCAATTAGATGTTAAAGATGTTCTTTTGTTTTCTTAATTGTTTATTTCAATTTTTTGATATTTCAATGCAATATTTCATATTTATTTAAATTATTTCAAACAGCATTGATGTGGGCTGCTAGAAAAGGAAATATTAAATGTGCAAAATTACTTATCGAACATGGTGCTAATCCGAACATAAGTAATATTTATTTATTTTGTTAAATGATTATTTTTGATCATTTAATTTATAACAGCAAGCATAATTGCCTCTTTATGTGGACACACTGAATGTGCTAATTTTCTGCACGAAATGGAAGTACAAAGTTCCATAAAACCAAAATAAAAGTAATGTTATTAATTATATTTTTTAAAGATATTGTATTCAAATTCAAAAATACATGTACTTTCACCAATATAATACAACTTACTAAAAACTAATATTTCATTTTTACTATTTATGAGATGATAACCGGGAAACCGTTAATAACCGATTTGGATAGAAATTAACGGTCTTCGACCAAATAAATGCTTTTCTTTCTGATCAATTTCTACACACTCGATATTGGTACAGAATTCTTTAAAGCAGCAGAAGTAGGGTTAGATGGTAATCCAATGCCAATCAAATTCCCTAATAATAAGGATCTCATGCCTACATCAATTGCATTCAAAACACAAAATAATACAGAAAGTCCTTTAACACCACAACAACTCAATAGCACAGAAATAAAGTTTGGTAAATCTGCTGCTGGAATCTTGTGTAAAAAAGAATCATTAGGTTTCTCTCTTTTACCAATGACCTTTGGACGAAACATTGCTGAATTTATGACCTCGCGCATTGTTCATCCTATCCAAGCTTTTGCAATTTTTATTGATCATATTTTTAAAAAGAAGTCAATCCAAGATGGATTATTAATCACTGTTCCAGCATTTTGGACTACGCCACAACGATCGTTCATTACAAATGCTTGTGCCATTCATGACATTCCACTTCTTGGTATTGTTGATGATACAGAAGCTTTATCGCAATTATATTCAGCCACCAAATATTCACGTTACATGAAATTAAATTCAAGTACTCCATATCGTGTTCTTTTTATTGATGTTGGTTCCACTTCTACAAAAGTTTACGGATTTTCATTTGTTTGGAATAACAACCAAACTAATGTCACTCAAGAAGTCACCCTCTGGAATGAGCACATTGGAGGCTATCACTTCAAGAAACTTGTTTCAGAAAAGAAAGGCATCTCTCTTAAGAAGTCAGAAAAACTTCTCAAGACATCATACGACCGTTTAAATCTTTCTGAAATTCTCTCAGAAAATTTGAATGATTTATTTTCTCTTATCAACACCGGAATCAATCAAATGCAATCACTTGGAGAACTCAATGAAATCCAAGTTATTGGAGGATGTTCTGCATATCCATTTGTTATGGAAGTCATTCGTTCTGCTTCCAAGAACAGTAGTGCAGTAATTCGTAAAGAATTCAGCTCAACAAATTCGATAGCATTTGGAACTGTTTACTTTGGACTTCAACTTATTGATTCCCTTCCATATCCACCAATGTATTTAACCAAGACATATCTTTATAATCTCAACATTACTATTGCCGAAGATCATAAACTTTCTGAACGTAATGGAGAAATCCTTCCATTCATTCGTGAATATTCGCAAGGTTCGCGTACGATAACTATCAAAGGAGACTTTAATGATCTTCCACGTGGCACATCGAATATTCTCCAGAAAGTCATGTTAACCAATTTAACAAACATGACGTTCGAAGATACAGATAAACCATTTGGAATTGTTCGAATTCATCAACGGACAACTCAAATCGAATCCGTCGAATGGTGTAAGAACGAAAACAAATGCGAAAACATCGGAATAATTGATATGTCATATGATAAATATACATATCAAATGATTGCCGCGCAAACAAGTGCAATTTTAAGAGTTATCCATTCGCGCGATTTGAAAATGAAGAAAATAGAAAAAATTAGATCGTTCTTGATGGACTTGGAAGTTGTGTTGGGAGCAAGCAAAATAGAAGATGGAGAAGTTGCTAAGCAATTGGACGCTGTGAAGAAATTGTCGGAAAGATTCGAAGGCAAATCTTTGAATGAATTGACAGATAACGAAGTGAACGAAGGTTACGAATTAATAGACGGTTTGGTGAAAACAATGAGAGAACAGGAAAAGAAAACAAGTAAAAAATAAAATAGTAACTGATTTGTATATGTGGAATTTTTTGGTTGCGTAAAATGAGTTAATAGGGTTTGGCAAACTAAAATAAGTTTAATTTTTACTGAAATAAGCTTAATTTTTATTTCTTAAAATAAGATTTTATTGTTTATTTCTTGATATTCAATTTATTTATTTCTTAATATAAGATTTAATTATTTATTTCTTGATATAAGATTTAATTATTTATTTCTTGAAATAAGATTTAATTATTTATTTCTTAAAATAATATTTAATTATTTATTTCTTGAAATAATATTTAATTATTTATTTCTTGAAATAAGCTTAATTGTTTATATCTAAAAATAAGATTTATTTCTTGATATAATGATTTAATTATTTACTTTTTGAAATAAAATTTAATTATTTTTTTATCGAATATCATTTAATTATTTATTTCTTGATAAAAAACTCAATTATTTATTTTTTTGTGAAATGATTCCAAAGTTCGTAATCAGTTTAATCCACGCCAAATGAACTTTACTATTAACAATTTTGAATATCTGTCTCTGAAACGAAATGCTCGTTCCAATTCTTATTCAGTAATAGTTGTAAGGTACAATAAAAAACCGAATGTTTTTAACCGCACCAGAAAATATTTTTACAATAAATAAAGTACAGAAATTAATACAAAAAATTCTGCTCAATATGCAGTTAATTGTCAAGTGAAATTTCAAAGGATGTGGTGGAATTGAATAGAATAACCGCTTTTTTATGAAAATGTATTGGGAAATTACACAGACAAAAAAAATATTTAAAAACTCAAATTCTTGCTTGTATAGACCTTTAATTAATTTAATCCATTTAAGTGGACAAAAAGTTTTTGTGTTTGTTATAATTCAGAAAGAGAATTGGAAAGGATCACTGCAATCAAAGAAACTAATTGGATCAAATGGTTCATCGGTTGCACCTTGGAACTCTATCTCTGGCGCATCAGTGTATGATGAGTAAGAAGATGGTTCCATATTCTCTGGTAAGGTGATGTGGAAAAATGAATTTTGATTGTCGTAGCCAACGTTGCAGGAGGATGGAACGTTGTATTTGCTGTTGACAGTAGTGTAACGAGCTCGTGAAAGACGTACAAAGAGGTCTTGTCTTCGAGATAATTCGCGTGATATGCATCGACGTTTAATCCTTTTCTCGCCACCAACAGTGCAAAGGCACAAATACCAGTGAAGCTCTTCTACAGAAGCTCCATTAGGGAACGAGGAAAGTGCATAAAGAAGTGCTTGGTTAATATTATCAAAATTCATTTGAATTGGATGCGGCTGATTTGCAAACCAATAGACTTTATTCTCATCTGCAGTGAATTCATTGGGATGAGCGTCTAAAAATGTTTGAAATAGAGAAACATTTGATCCCGAAAGTTCTGTCAATTCTGCAATTTGTTGGATGTTTAGAGGACCGTTTTGTATAAGGGCTTCCTCTATTGCGTTTAAAATGGCGCTATTACTAAGCATTAAAGGATTATTTGGTCGAAGGGCCCATAAGCAAGTCCTTGGCGGCCCTGCGCGAACAAATAAGTCTGAACTGGATAGGGTGCTAGATATTTTACGCCTTGTGATTACTTTGCTGAGTTCAACGGGGGTTTGGGATTTGTGGCGCAAAAATAAGTTTGGTGCTGAAAGGACATTAATGATCCTGTCCAAACTTAGTATTGAGGTTTCCTCATGCTTGAAAGCATAAGAAATTGCATCTGTCACCGTGTTGAATTCTTCCATTTTATAATCACTTTTGAACTAGAGAACGTTAATCTGAGATCACTTCACATTAGACCCCACACCAGAAATGTTCACAAAATTTGACCGGAAAACGATGAAAACCTCATCAATAAATTATTGAATGAAGAACGTTCGGCCAAATTATTTATGTTTTAACTGCGGCAATTAATTTCTTCAAAATTGACGATAAAGATAAAATATTAACCATGAGACATGAAATAGAAATAAATATTTTTATTATAAAGAAGTATTTTTTCGGAAAAAATTGTTTTTTATGTTTTTTATCATCATCCTTTCACCTTTTCAAAATTTAAATGAACGCTATACAACGACCACAATATTAAAAACGAAAATATTTCTTTATATCATAAAAATTTTTATGAACATTTTTTAATTTTAAATATCAATTTTTATTCTTTTTTTCAATATTATCACCGGGTGTAACATCGGATGTTATAACATTAAAAGAAACATCGCTGCTGAAAAGTGTTATAAAGTAGTTACGAGGTATACCTCAAAAGTGGGGACTTTTTGTGTATAATCGTTGTCAGATTGGGCTTGGCCTTGCCACATTTGAATCAAAACAACTGCCGTTGGTTGGCACAGAGTGGTCGACCAAGTAATGAAAACTGTTTTCAGTAGTTTACACAAAAATGTCTAAATTTGAAAGGGAGGATGAAAAATAAAATTTTACTTCTCAAAGGACTTCCACCGATCCCACGAATTGAATGTTCCCTTTCTTTTCAACATAAGGCAACCCAGATTCTCTTGGTTTTAATCTATGTTCGAACATTCTTAATTCTCTCATAGTTTGCATCATGTTTGTACGTTTTGTTGGTTGTTCCACTTGTTCCTTATCCAATCTTACCTCAGGGTTACAAATTGGGCACATTTGAGCAGGCAAACATTCATCATTTTGATGAAAAGTATGACCACAAGGAAATGTTGTCACTATATCCGAACCAGCCATCAACGACTTATGGCACGTACCGCATCTTGTATCATTATAATTACATCCTGCGATTGCTTGTAATATATATTTTTCTTGAGATCTTCTTTCGTCATTATCGAACAAATTTGCGAGTGCAGTAATAGTATCAATATCATAATTCACGTCATTGATAATCCCGCAGAGAGCACTTCTAACGACATCGATTTTTAGAAGAGCGAATTCACGAATAATTTTATGAAGGATAACTTCGAATGGTAATTTATCCGTTGAGAAGTTACAAATTCTCCGTAAAGCCTCTGAAAGTATTTCACGTTTTTCATTATTTTGGCAACTATACATTGGTAAAACGAATGATTCTATTAATAAAAATATTAATTGTTGGAAATCCAAATGTTTATACTTTGTTAAGAAATACAAAACGAAATCCGTTGCCTTATTAACATCGTCTGAATTATTATTATCATTATCTTGTTCGACGAAATCGATCAATTTAAACTCGAAATATTTACGAAGATATAAACAACTATTTTCGAAGTCGCCAATGATATAATAAATTTCAGCGCATGCATCAAACATTGCATATTTCAAACATGTGTTTAAATAATCCGAAATATTAATTTCGGGATGATTAGAAACAAATGAAACGAAATCATTTGGGAAATAACAACAAAGGAAATCCAAATAATTATGAATATCTTCACTATTATAATTAATGTTTGGATTTACTGTCTTCGAAAATAATGACTTTAAATAATAATTCTTAATTGATGAGTCTGTTAATGAATTTATAATTTGATTATGAATATCAGGGAAATTATTTATTATTATGTCAATAAATGAATCGATGTCTTTAGTAATTAATAATGGCGCATTTAATATTATTGCGTTTTTAATTCCTTCTTTAGAACTATCGTTTTGTCGTAATATCTTCAAGATAAATGAAAATGGATCTTCACCACCATCAATTAAATTATTACGAATAATGTTCTCATATTTAGCTGATTGTGTATATATAAATTGTTTAACATTATTAAACTTAAATTGTTGACATAATGGTATTAATTCTTCTTTGACATCAACTTTTAAGCCAGAGTTTAATATCGATAATAATATCGATTCACGTTGATCAGGTTCGATATAATCAAATGTAAATATTCGTGAGATTAAATATTTGATTGATACATTTAATAATTGGATATTTGTGTTTAAGATAAACTTTTCTGCTAATTTATAAAACTCATTTTTCGCTGATATGTTTTCTAAATCTAATATATAAATATATGTGTTAATAAATTGTTCTAATGGTATTATTTGTTGTTGTTGACTTCGTAAAAATTCATAAATTCGTTCAATGAATTCGATGTTATTTAATTTCATTAGTCCTCTAAAATATATATATTTAGTTTCTTTAGTAGATGAAAATAACCAATTTATTATTAAATTAGAATATGGTATATTTTGTGGTATGATTTTAAGGATAATTTCATTGATTTTTTGATATTCATTTAAATTGGCTAAAATAGATAAACATGAAATAGGATCGTTTAACCGTTGTAAACACAAACTTGAAATTAACGAATAGTTCTCAATCTTCATACAAAAATTGAATAACGTTTCAAAGGGAACGATCGACGATGGAAGCTTTAACAAAAAGTCGATAATCGTCGAATCGTTTATATTTTCGATTAATGATCCGACGAACTTTTCAGTATATATAAAGAATTTCGCATCCGAATCTGCTTTAACCACTGCTAATAAAAATGTCTTTAAATACCCATATGATTCATAGATAGGTAATGCTTCTTCAATAAGAAAATTATATAACGATAAATCTTTCGAAACTTGTATTATGAAATCAGTTGTTTCATTAACTTTACTCTCGTCTTTCAATTGCTCTTGTAACATTTTGGATAAAAACTCACTGATTTTGTTCTCGATAAATAAACATCGTTGAAGTAAATTTTGTGATAACCCAACAATTCCAAATAATTCATCTTTCATAGCTCGCTTACAAAACTCAACTGCACCATGGAAATTACCAGAATTATAAAAGGTTTCGAGTTTCTCATCAAAGGTGGCCATAGAGATCTTCCATACTTTTTCATCTGTGACAACATAAAACCGTGAAATGTCACTCAAAAAGCGGCCTTGAACGTTAATAACCGTCGTGAGTTCAACTTTATCAAATGGACGAAGAAGAAGACAACTGTAATCATTAAAAACAATCGCGAGAGTGGACCCTGATATAAATGATAAGAAGATGACTTTTTTCTCGAGTGGTTGATTATGAATTTCAACTATTTGTGAATTTGAAATAAGACTAACAACTTTAAGATTGTTGTCTCCTGCAAAAGCACAAACCATGTTTTCTTGTGAAATAAGATTAAAATCAAAATATGCATTTGAAACAGGATAATCAACTATTGGATTGAATGTGTTTGTAATGCTTGCAATTGTAAATGATTTTGGAGTTGAAATACCAATGTAATCCTTAAATATTTGAGAATTACATCGTGAAAAAGCATTGGTATTTGCTGGTGGTGCAATACATTGGAAAATTCGAGGAATTGAAAAATGAAATATGTCATTGTGCGCTGTAATGGAAATTGATTCTTTTATTGTAGCGACGTTCGAAAAAATTGTTGAAAATAAAGAAATCTTATATGCAGAAATTACTCTATTTGAATCATAACATAAGTATGTAGTATCATTCATAAATGAAGAAAAAATTATGGTACCATTTCTTTCTTTGATTAGTGATTTTAATAGTTTGTTTTCAGTAAGATCATAAAAAAATAATGAACCATCTTCGTAACCAGTTGCGGCAAAAGTGTGAGCTGGATTTACAGCAATTGCTGTAACAGATCCTAATTTAATTTTGCTATTATTTTTTGGAAGAATTATAGATTTATTAGTCATTGAATCAAAACCTTGAATTGTACCATCAGGAAAAAGGAAAAGAAAATAACCACACGAACAACAAGATAAGAGAGGCGGGTCTTTAAATTGGATGCCCTTTAATTCTGTTTGAACAAAAACATTTTCTTCATTCATCTGCTGACGGATTTTTTTCTTCACAATTTTATGCAGGCAAAAACCACAAAATATTATAATATTAATGTTGAAAAAGACAAAATCAAAAAACTTCTCATGTTTTAGAAAACTTTTCACTATAAAAAATCCCTTTAGCATGTTCTAGGGCATTATCTAATGATAGCAAGTATTAAAAAAATTATTTACTTTCAAGATTCTAAAAAAATTAGATATGTTATTATAAATGAAAATCTATTTTCTCTTTCCTTAGTTTAAAATATGATATTAAACGAAATTAAAAATATTTTTTCTCTTTTGTTTTATTATTCTTTCTATCATTATATTTTTAATGTTATTTTTCATTTTTATTTTTAATTTTTTCTATTTTCTTTTCCAATATGGATCATTTAAAGTTTCAGTGATAAGTATCGGATGGATCAATTTTTGTAATTCCACATTTTCTATGTTTTTTCATATGATCATATGATCGTTTTATAAATGGATAGAAATTTTTAATGGGCAATATAATCCTGCTAATGTAAAGGATTGGACAGTTCAGCTGATGCTTTCTTTAAGGAAGATCACCTGATGTTAATTTTGTCATAATTTTATTAAAATTTAATAAATCCAATCATAACGTTTTTCAGATGCTAGCATAAGAGCTGTTTTAAATTGTTTCAATAATTTCCAAATTTTATTTTGAAAAGTAAAATGGCTAAAATCAATATTAAGAAAAACAAGAAATCATTTTTAGCATTGACATCAATTCCTTTTTGTTCAAGAAGCAATTTTATAGCATACGTGTTATTATTCTCAGACGCAATCATAAGTCCTGTTCTAATAAATAATGATAGATTCCAAATTTGACTTTGAAATATAAAACATGTAAAATAAATCTTAAGTAAAATTAATTAATATCTTTGGAATTCACATCAATTCCTTCTTGTTCAAGAAGTATCTTAAGTGTACTTCTTCTATTCTGAAATACTGTAAATATTAACGCTTTATAAAATAATTTCCAAATATTATATTTAATTATAAAATTATAGGAAATAATATTAAATAAATCATATGAATATCTTTAGCATTGATGTCAATAATTTTTTGTTTAAAAAGTAATTGAAGCATTTCTGACCTTACGTGCCAAACTACTTTCATAAGTGCTGTTCTAAATGTAATAGATGTTTTCCATAAATTGTTTTAATATGCCAAATAATAAAAACAAATATTATATAAAATAAATAAATATCCCTAGCATTAATATCAATTCCCTCTTGTTCAAGAAGAAATTGAACTATACTTATATTATAATAATAAATTGAAGATGATGCATTCATAAGTGCTGTATTAAATAATTCAAATAATCTCCAAATATTATTTTGAAATATCAAATTATTTAAATAAAAATCAAATAAAACGAATAAATATTTTTCACATTAACATCAATTCCTTCTTGTTCAAGAAGTAATTTAACGATTTCTATATAACCATTTTCAGATGCACAAATAAGTGCTGTATTAAATAATTCAAATAGTTTTCAAATATTATTTGGAAATATCAAATTATTAAAATAAATTTTATTTAAAACAACATTTTTTTTTTATATTTATTATTAAATATTTCAAAATTTGTAAGTTCTGTAACTGAAAAAAATATAAAATTATTAATTAATGTCTTACAGAAGAAAATTCAACAATTTTGTTTTCATAAAGATATTTAAAGATATCATTTCGATGAAATTGGATTGCAGCTTCATATGCATATGAATGATTTTGTTCACATAAATGAATAATTTCCACATTTCCACCTTCAATTGCATAGTTTAATGTATTTTCAATATTTGCACCATTCATAAGTAAATATTTAAAACATTTAACTGATCCAAAAAATACTGCATAAACAATTAATGTAACATATTCATTATTAATAAATGAACATTTTTCATAAACTGATGGTTTAATTGTTTGATTAAAATCAAAATTTGTTTGTGATGATATTTCTTGAAGTTTTTCTATTTCATCATTTCGAATTATTTTCGCAATTTCATTTGGATTATGTCCTTCTCTAATTAATTTTTTATGTAATTCCCAATCATTCTTTGAAAGTTCTTCATAATTACCATAAAATTTTATGTACTCTCTTAAATTTAATTCCTATATAATGTGCAAAAAAAAAAGTTGCTTTTTTAATAACTGAACTTGGCGAAAATATGTTTAATTGAACCATTTTTTCTAAAAGAAAATCTGATTCTTGTGATTTTAATCCAAGAATATAATGTACAAACCTTTCAAATATTTTGTGATTTGTTGTTTCTTCAAATTCTTTTATATTTCTTAAATATAGTTGATAATCTTGCATTTGTGTTAGAAAAGCAAAATATATAAGGCGGCAAAGAGTTAGTTTAGTGTAAGGTGAAAAGTCATCATGAATAAGATCTTTAATTGATGCAATTGTTTGAGCAAAATTATCTTTGTCTAAAATATAAATGATTTCTTCTAGTTTCTGTATTGTTTCCATGTACTCAATACACGATAAAAGTCTCGAAGATTTTTTTATAGTTTTTTTATTGATTTTTTCTTTTCTACTAAAATTTCTCATCCAATTTTAAAATCTATAGGTTTTTCAAAAAATATAAAAATTTGTAATATTTTAAATTCGAATATGAGCAACAATTATATCAGCATGGTTTTGTACCAGATTGCCATACCTATGAAGACAATTTAATTGTTCTGTACCATATGGTAATATCAGATAACTGATAAACTATATATTTGGATCAACACATAATGAACTAGAGTATATGTCTGGTATATTATATTTTTTCGGAGAATCCATTGGAAAAGAATGAGGAACAAAGAAAAAAATCTGATCTGAGCCTTCTGTTTCCATCATTATTAACTATGTTTTCCCTACAATCACATTATGAATTAACTAGACTTGATTTACAATTGCATTAAATTAGAATTTAAAATATCTTTATATTAACAATATATATATTACAAATTCAAAAATTATTATGTTTAACTAAGAAATTTGATAATACACCTTTTTATTTTTAGTTTTATTAGCAAGAAAATTAATAACAATGATATAAAAATGTTAAATATTTAAGTTGAATATATCTAAGTGAGTTTAAATTAACTTTTTATAATATATGTATATCATTATGAAAATAGTTTCATTTCTCAGGAAAAAGAAATGAAGAGAGAAGCTTTCCTATTTTTAGTAATTTTACTCTTTATCAAAAATGTATATATAAGAAAGTTAAAAATATGACTTCATACATATATATATATATATAGTTGAATCCCACAAAAAATATTCGTTTTAAATTTTTTTTGTACGAACTTTTTTACTTTTCAAAAATAAATTGTTTACATCTCAAAGCATTTTTTTCTAATGGACGAACTACAAATGCTAACAAGCTTGGAATCCACTATTTATGGGTTGAATGAAGAAAATTTTGAAACTTCTGCTCAATCTATCATAAATCTATTTGATTCTAGTTTACCACTTACTTTTGATGTTCTTCTTTGTAAATTAATTTATATAACGTTTGTAATAAGGAAGTTAAATCCAAGTTTATATATAAAGTTTATTTGTTACATTGATAAACAAATACAAAATGACATAAAAATTATAGAAGTTTTTGCAAACTATTTATTCAACATTTTTTCCCAAGAATCATTTTGTTTATATGAACAAATGATTGAACAAGGATTGGTTCAGTATGAGTTTGATTTCAATGGTTATCAAAGGTTATCATACTATTTTTCACATCATCTTACTATAGAAGAAACACTTATTATGTCACAAGTTATACCTCTTCCATTTCAATATCAATTTTTGGCTAACATCAATGAGTTATCAAAAGATAATTGGAAACTTCATAAGCAATTAATAAAAGAAGGAGTCAACACAAATGAAATTACCAAAATAATACGAAATGATGAAATAGAAAAATTTCAAGAAATATCAACACAAGCGAATTTTAATTTTAATCAAACAATTGAACCATCACTTTATGAAAAGTGTGACTTTATTAATCATGAAAATGTTACATTAATTGATTATGCAGCATTTTTCGGATCAGTACAATGTTTCAAATATTTATTAATAAATGGTGCAAATATTGCAGTTACATTAAAATATGCAATTGTCGGAGGAAATATAGAAATTATTCATTTGTGTGAAAATAATAAAGCTTCATATAAAAAAGCTTATAAAACAGCAATTAAGTTTCGTAAAAATAATATTTTCCATTATTTTTATGATAAAAAAATTCAAGATCTAGAGGATATAATACAAAGCGATGATGTCTCAAATAAAAATGAAATGTTGGATGAAATGCTGAAAAAGATTTGTATCAAATATAATAATTATGAAATTTTTATATTTTTAATACAAAACAATAAAAAAGTTAATGAGAATATATTAAAAGAAATTGCATACTTAGGAAATACATATCTTTTAAAATATTTCATTGAGAATAAAAAAATGTATAAAAATTTATTATTTAAAGCTATTGAATCAGGAAATATTGAAACAATAAAATTCATTCTCCAAATAGAAGATGTTGATATTAATGAAAGAGATGCTGTTTTTATTGATTTTATAAATTTTATTTTTTAAATATGGAATTTATTAAATTTATAATATACACCACTTATGAAAGCTGTCCAAATACATTTTATTGAATGTGTTGCATTACTTCTTGAACAAAAAAATATTGATGTTAATGCAAAAGACTTTTGTTCACTTTATATAATGTATATATTAATAACTTGAAATTTAATTAAATAATTTGGATTTTGTTGATATAATTTCAAACATTACTATGGATGGCAGAAGAATCACATGACAATAAACTTGTTAAATTTCTTCTCAATCAAAAAAACATTGATATAAATGCGAAAGATATTTTATTATTTTGTTTGATATTTATTTTGTCTATAAAAATTTTATAATAATAATATGATATTTATAATAATAATTTGGAATTTATATAAATTGTTTTGGGCTCCATTAACAATTGCTGTAATAAATCAAAACTTTTATGGTATTAAATTACTTCTTGAACAAAAAGGAATTGATATTAATACAAGAGATAAAGAATTTTCAAAAAATTTTGCTTTATATAATCATTTGTGAATTCTTCTCAAATTGTTTAGAACACCTCTTATTTTAGCATCAGAATGTGGTCATATTGACATTGCTAAATTACTACTTGAACAAGAAGGTATTGATATAAATGCAAAAGATGTTTATTTGTTTTATTTAAATTTTATTTTAATAATAATTCGTTATAATATATTATTCATGATTTGTTTATAAAACTTCATACTGCCCTTTCAACAGCTATTGAAAAAGAACCTGAAATTGCGAAATTACTGCTTAAGCACGAAGGAATTGATATTAATGCTAAAGAGATTAATATATTTTATTTGGAACATATATTTCATAATTATATTTGGAATTTGTTTAAATAATTTTGGACTCCATTAATTGCTGCATCTCAATTTGGTCACAAAGATATTGTTAAATTACTTCTTGATCAAGAAGGAATTGATATTAATACTATAGATGTTTATTGGGTTTTTTTGATATTTAATTTAATAATTTTTTATTTCTAAATAATATTTGGAAATTATTCAAATAATTTGAAACACCTCTTATGAGGGCATCTTATAAAGGTAATACAGAAATTGTTAAATTACTTCTTGAGAAGAAAGGAATTGATATTAATGTTAAGGATATTTATTTGTTTTATTTGAAAGAATTTATTTTAATATTTTAATATTTGAAAATAATATTTGGAAATTATTTAAATTATTTAGAACAGCACTTATGTATGCATCGATGTGTGACCACAGAGAAATAGTTCATTTACTTCTTGAACTAAAAGGAATTGATATTAATACTAAAGATATTTTATTGTTTTATTTAAAATTTGTTTTAATAATTTGATATTTCAATCTAATATTTGGAGTTTATTTATATTATTTAATACAGCACTTATGTGGGCAGCTAGAAATAATAAAATCGAAACAGTTAAATTACTTATTGAACAAGAAGGAATTGATATTAATGCTAGTGATAATTATTTATTTTTTTTAAAATTTATGTGAATAATTTGATATTTCTAAATAATATTTGGAAATTATATAAAACATTTCAAACAGCACTTGTGATTGCAACCTCTAAAAATTATGACGAATTAATTCAATTACTTCAAAAATATCAAAAAAGCATTTAAACGTAACACAAAAACTTGACATAAAAATAGCACTATTCATAGAGAATTTTGTTATACAGGGAATAATTACAAATTTGATGCTGTTTTGCAAGTACGTGTCCGTGTTGACCCGGTTCTCTTGCAAATTTTAATATAAATAAATATTGATTTCCCTACATTATAGTATGGAGTATTTCAATTATTGCATATGGTTTATAATCAACAAGATACTTAAATATAACAGCCAGTAAAAAATCATTATTTTTAATATCACATGTCGTAAGGCCACAAGGTTAGACCAAACAAAGCTTGTGAAATCGACCTTTTCGATGAGGTTGTTCGTCAAGACAAACGAAGGAAAGCAAATCTGTTTGAATGTTGAATCCTCAAGCTCAGTCGAGGAGATCAAGTCAATGATTCATACAGATGGCTTCCTTGTTTTTGCTGGCCAAGAATTAGAAAATGAATTCACTCTTCAAGATTACGAAATTGAAGAAGACTCAATTCTTTATGACATCCCAGAATGTGATGGTGGTAAGAAGAAGAAGAGGAAGAAGAAGAGTTTCACAACAAAGAAGAGGGTTCCACATACACGCAAGAAGGAAAAGATGAAGCTCCTCAAGTTATTCAAGATTGGTAAGGATGGCTCTGTTGAACCACAACGCAAAGAATGTGAAAACTGCAAGGGTTGTTTCATGGCCAAACATAAAGATGGCCGTCTCTATTGCGGCAATTGCCACCTTACAATTACAAAGTAAATAGCCACATATATTAAAATCTATTATTTTCATGTTGTTTTTTTTGGCTAAGGTTAATTCTTAAATCGATATTATAAAATTAATTTTGTTAAATAAATTATACTAATTTGTTTCACTTTAATTAGTTTTGTTTTGAAGATTTGGATATGTTTTAATGGGTTTTAAAAGGAAAATATAAAGATGACACCATTTTATGAATTTGTCAGATGAGGTCCAAATAAACGGTTTCAGCGGTTTGTCAAAAACGAATGTCATCCAAACCTGAAAGCGAAAACATCACCAACTTTCAAGGAAACTTTGAAGCCTTCAAAACACTTGTTGAGCAGTCTAATGATCTCGTTGTCGCAAACTTTTGGGCACAATGGTGCGCTCCATGCCGTCGTCTAGCTGGTATGTTACCACAAATGGCTTCTGAAAATCCAAAAGTTAAGTTTATCAAGATAGACGTTGACGACAACCCTGAGCTTGCTGAATATTACGGAATTTCCGGAATTCCTAATGTTCGACTTTTCAAAGGAGTTGATAGCCAAAAGGGTCCAATCCAAGTTGACGAAATCCAGGGGCTTGATAACACCGCACTTCGTGATGTTATTCTTAAGCATTCCAAGTAAATTTTATTCCTGCCTCTTGATTTTTTTTTTAACAAAATCGCCAAACGTAAACACTCTTATTTGAAGTGCATTAAGTTTACTTTTTCGCCATTTTTTACATCTTTAGAAGAAAAACCTTAAACGCTGAAAATTTAAATTGTTACTAACACAAAAAACAATCAGAAATTACCAATAGCTTTTAGCTGGTTTCTTTATGGTATGTATTTTATTTCTTTTGTATCATGTTAAACTTGAGAAACATCATTATTTTTTTAATTCATTTCGCGTTTTTTAGAAATTTATAAAAATTAAAATGCATTTATCCACTAAAATACTTCTTTTAAATTAATTTTAATATAACATAAATTAGAAACTCAATTTTTTTTTAGATAATCAAAACTTTTATTGTGCCTTATTGAACGAGTCGAATGTATACGTAATAGGGCCATCATTAACTATGTGAACTTTCATCATTGCGCCGAATTCACCAGTTTGAACCTTTTCTGGTGCATAAGCTTCCTTAACTTTGTCCACAAATTTTTGAAACTCTGCCCTTGCTTTTTCGCCGCCCATAGAATGGCTAAAGTCTGGTCTTCTTCCAGAACCCAGACGAGCATGCAAAGTAAATTGTGAAACTAATAGAATTTCTCCATTTATATCCCTGATTGTTTTTTGATTTGGTGTGCCATCATCTCCATCAAAGCACTTAAATGATAATAGTTTATTCACTGTCCATTCTAAATCTTCATCAGTGTCATCTTTGTGAATTCCAACCAAACATACGACACCACGACCAATCTGTCCAACAGTTTCTTCACCAACAACAACAGACCCAGTTTCAGCAAATTGAAGAATCAACTTCATTTAGATCGGCCAGAGAACGTTTATTTTTTCATGGAAGAAAAAAAAATTGATTTCAAACTTATGCTATAAACACATTAACTCATAGTTGAAACTATTCTTGCTTTCAACATTTCCACAATGTTAGTTATTAAACATAAATAAAACCAGAGGATCTTCGATTTTTTTTGTCTTTGTGTTTTTATTTGGTCGGGCGATTACAAAAATTTATTCTTCTCCACGAAATATGGCTCATGTAAATCGGTTTGATTCACTTCATGACGAAACTAAAGAAGCCGAGGAAGAAGTTGATCAAAAAGAAAACCATCAAAGTCCTCTTGTAAAAAGTTTTCTTCAAAGAATTGAAAATACTCAAATTTCATCCATAACAGAACTTGCCGAAATCATAAACGAAGTTGTTAAAGAAACAGACCAAAACATATTACCAGATTTTAAAAAGTTTTTTGAAGAAAAAAACAAACTTTCCACCGAAAAATATGAATCCGAACTTCAAAAGCAACTAAATTTTATTCAAGACAAAGTTGATTCCGAATTTGTCAGTTCGATTCAACGTGTTGTGTCCACCTTTGATCCCATTGACATTCAACCTTTGACATCCAAATTAATTGAATCATCAACAGACGACAATCTATTTTCAACAGGTCCTTTGTTACTTGCATCCATCATTATTAAGAATCGTCCAGATCTTCTAATTCCCGAATTATTTACATTTACACATTCACAAATATCACAAGTTGGACCTATTATATGTTTTTTATCGGGCGAAGCCACACTGAGTAACAGTATTTCGCACTTAGATCCACTTATGAGTCATCAACTTCTTGAATTATTTTTACCCGAATTATTAAATTTCGATGTCACATCTACGAATGTATCAATTTGTTCATCTCATTTAATTGCCAATGCGTTTAATCGCCAAAAGATATATCGAACGACAGCAGCGCATTATGTTCGACTTCAAGAACTTTTGTTACGCATTAAAACGCATCGCGATAAACATGTTGCTTCAGTTCTATTTCCAATAGTCAAGAAACTTACTGTTGTTGATGTTAAAGATTTAGCTTCGCAAATATTCGAAATATTTCCGAACGCTCCGCCTTTTGCATGCGGAATAATAATACGAGAATCATCGAAAAGAAGAGAAACAAGCGCTTCCTTCTTAGATGGTTGGGTCGAAGTACATTCGAAGCATAAAGAAGCTTCGATGAGATACTTGACAAGTGTTTTTAGTTGTTTACCAGACGACTTCATTAATAAGTTCCCGTTGGAAGACTTAAAGAAAGGAGGAGACTTAGCGTACTTGTCGGCAATGAAGTTGGAATTAAGTAATTCCAGTTTTAGATGTATATTCTTATTGTTTTTGGTAGCATTGATTTATGTGATTAATAAGAGATATCATATTTTCTGATGTTTTGTTAGTAAAGTTATTAAATATAATTTGTTTTTTAATGATGGAACTCGCAATTTATGAAATTATACGAAATTTTATGCTCAGTTTTTATGTTCATTTAATAAAATTATAAAATAATGATTCTTCAGCATTTTCTTCTGTCTTTGGATTTAAACGGTTTCTAGCAATGGAACAGGTTGTTCAGCTTGTACAATCTGGTGATGCATATGCTGCAGTAGAAAGAATGCAAGTAATAATTCGTAAATTAAAAAAAGAAAATAGGATTGACGATGCAATGATTCTTTACATGAAATTAGCAATTTTACTTGCTCAAAATAATCACTGGAAATATGCTTCTGTTTGCGCTTCAAGATCAATCGACCTTTTCCCACAAGATGCAACAACCATCAAAACAGTATTGAAAGAATTATTTTTCTCGTTTTTTGATTTATCTACTCCTGATGCAGCTTGTCCAGAATATTTTAAGTTTTGCCAAAATTTATCTTATTTATTCTCAAAAAGCACCAATACTATCTTGAAAAAAGAAGCATATATAGCGAGTAAAGCAAATTATTTTTCAAATTCCCAATCTTTCTTAATCCAAATTCTTACGAATAGCGATGATGTATCTGAATGGGAAGAAACAATTTCAAATCTTATTCGTTTGCAATGGAAATGGATCCTTTATTACCAAGAAAACAAAGAACAAATGATCAAAATTTCACAATATATAATTTGCAGATGTATGTTAATTCTTTCAACAATTTCAAACACCGGTCTGAAGCATGCGAAAGCTTTTATACAAAACATTGGAGAATCCATTCCAGAGTCTTTGAAATGCGAAAAAATTCTTGAATTGCCATTAGTCAATTTTAGCAGATTTTACTTAAAAGCCCTGGAAAACAAGTCAAAGGAAACCGCTGATTTCCTCATTGCAAAGTATAAATGTATGTTGGAAAAAGATACCGATCTTTTGGATTGGTGTAATAGATCACAAGTTGCTACAGAAATTAAAAAACAAAAGAGTATTCTAGATGGAATGTTTAATTTCAAAAATCAATAAATGCTTTAATTATTTTCAAATTCTTCAATTCCTTCATCAACCAAAGGCATTATTTCACGAAGTTTCTTCCATTGATCAACGTCAAGATTGATGCCCTTCTTTGTTGGAAGCCATTCATCATCTTTGAGATAATGTTCTCTGATGTCTATTCTTGTCTTTCCATGGAATTGAGATATTGTGACCAGCTTTTTACTATTTGACGTTTCTGCAATTGGAATTACAAACTGTGTTTCTTTCTTGACCTTTTTTGAATAATCACGAACTGATTTCACTCCTTCAGCTTCTTCTTTATCAGACATCGTGCTATCTCCTCCAAAGGGTAAAAATTACCCCCGGAAAACTCAACGTATTATGAAAATGCGCAAATTTCGAATTTAACTTGTCTTTAAAGGTTTTCTTATTTACGAAAGCATGTTTTGTTGGCCCAACTAAAGCATCATTAATAAAAAAAAGAATCACAAAAGATCGGTTTTATTCAGAATCAACATCATTTCCAACACTTGCATCAGTTCTTGTGTAATGAAGCATACGATCTATAAGGTCAACGTGAGCAAGAAGCATCCTACGGCAACAATAGCGTTTTAAACCGAGCTTATCAAGAGCTGCTCCCTTGTTATTTGGATTTTCTTGTACAAGACGGAGATATTCGTCCCACTTATTTCCGATGATGTTACCGCATGTGAAGCACCTTACTGGAATGATCATTGAAGATTTTGAATGATTGACCAACGAACAATTTTTTCCCTTAATTCACAATTTTTACCCTTTCGGGGTACCCTTAATTATCCAAAAAACACCACCAAAACCTTAGGAGAAATTGACACCAATATTAATTCTTTAGTTAATATCAAAATATAAATTCTGAATGTAAATATCAAAAAAAAAGTAAAAATGTAAAGTAAAAGAAACCTTCTATTAAATATGAATACAATGCATTAATTTATTGGTTTTAGATAATAAAATACAAAATTGTTTTAATAAGAAGAAACATTTATTTTATTAATATATGAGTAAATATTATATGTAATTTCTTCTGAATCAAAGATAAAATATTTCATACATGAAAACCGTTTAGATCTAGACACTTTTTTAATACATTTTAATGAAGACAGTTTCCAAATACATTAATAAACTTTTACATTTTTTCGAATTTAATGAAACACAAGTTTTTCAGATATCTGTTCCATATCAACAACATAAATTTTTAACGACATTTGAACGACAAAATTCAAGAGATCTTCGAGGAGAATTTGAAAGTACGATCACATTTCCATATTCACGAATAATTGGGAAAAATTTATAGTGATGAAACGCCCAAAATTATATATATTGTTAATAATTTTATTCCACGTCTTAAAACAATTTTTTCTATTTCATTTGAAGAACATTTTCCAATATCAATTAAAACGAGTTATTTTACTACATTTAATAAATATACATTTAAAGAAAATTTCTATTTTACTACAGGTACATCAAATGATCAATTTCGTCGTATTTTTTCATAGTTCGACGACAATTTTTAATAATAAATATTCTATTCGATTTGAAACATTTCATGGATTAAATTTAATTTTGGTTGAAACATTTCTTCATCACCCGATTAATATTGGATTTAATAGTATTTATAATTGGAAAGACAAACGAATTTCAGATTCACGATTTTTTAGTAATTTTCACATTAAAAATATTGAAATTATTCCAATTTTCTCATATCTTGATCGATCGATTGAATTCGTCATGAAACATCAAATTCAAGACAAACTTCAATATGGAATTCTTGTTGGTTTTGAAAATATTGGATATGAAACAGATTTTAATAGTGTTATTGGTATTAAATATCAACATAATGATCGAACTAATTTCAAATTTATAGGGAATAATCAAAAAAAAATTTCACTTGAAATTCGAATGAAATATCAAGAAATTCTTTCAATGAAATTTATGAGTTCATTTGATTTCAAAGAGTTTGAAAGTAAATATGGAGCTAATATTATTTTTGAATTAAAGAGATCATAAATTCAAAATAAAAAAATATTTTCTAATTTTCTAATTTTTTCATTTTTTAATTTTTTTTTTTAATTTTTCATTTTGTCACTTTTCACCAATTCATAAACTTCGAAATAAAAAAAATCAATTTTTCATGCCAAATTATGTCGTTATAGTTTTAGGAGATATTGGACGAAGTCCTCGTATGCAAAATCATTGTGTTTGTCTTTCACATCTTCCAGAGTCAGAAGTTCATGTTGTTGGCTATACTGAAAGTCAAATTTTTTCAGAACTATCAGAATCTAAAAATGTTCACATTCATCGAATTCGTCCATTTATTGATTTACCACGTTATTTATTTCCGATATATGCACCAATTAAAATTTTATGGTTATTTTTACAATTACTTACATTATTTATTCGACTTCCAAGATTTGAGTTAATAGTTTCACAAAATCCACCGAGTATTCCGACCATTCCATTTTGTCTTTTATTAAAGTTCTTTAAAGGCCAACGTTATGTCATTGACTGGCACAATCTTGGATATTCGTTATTAAAAGTTCACAAAGTTCCAAATATTATTATTAAAATTTCTAAATATTTAGAAATCTTTTTTGGACGTTTTGCAGATGGACATATTACAGTTACTAAATCACTTCAAGAATTTTTACTGAATGAAAACATTCAAAGCACAGTTGTCTATGATCGTCCGTCGCCACTGTTTCGTTATTGTCCCGAGTTACGAACGCGTTATTCTGAAGAATTAAATATTAATTCAGAAGACATTTGGGTCATCACATCTACATCGTGGACGCCAGACGAAGATATTAACATTTTATTAACAGCATCTGATTATTTAGAAGAAATTCTCGAAGGTAATTCGCGAAGTCTTTCATTCATCATCACCGGGATTGGTCCCGGGCGTCGCTCATTCGAAAGCGAAGTTAAAGGACGTAATTACCGAAACATTTCATTTTATTTTGAATTTCTTCAATATGAAAAAATATGCAGAGCTACTTGGTACGTGCGATGTTGGAGTTTCTCTTCATAAGTCATCATCAGGGATCGATTTACCTATGAAAGGCCTCGATATGATTGGTGCAGGTTTACCGCTTTTGTCGATTGAATATCAAAGCATCAGAGAACTTGTTGAAGAAGGCGAAAACGGACTTCTTTTCAACGATGGGAAAGAACTAAGTGAAATCATTCGGAAGCTTTTTTGTTAGTAACGAAATTTCTATTGAAGGACTACGCGAAGGAAGCATCAAATCAGGACGAAAGAAATGGACCGAAGAATGGAACTTACACGCAAAAGGAGTTTTCTTTGTTAAGGATTAAATAAACAAAAATTATATCATTCAAAGGAAACTTTATAAAATTATTTGATTTTTTTTTTTCTCTTTTTTTCATTTTATAAAAATACTTATGATGATGAATGAAATTTTTGTATTATTCTTAATTGATTCAAAATTGATAACATAAATTTTAAAGTAATAATATCCACAAATATATAAAAGATTAAATTTCCAATTCAACTCAAAAATTTCTTATTGATAAATTTGATCTTGATGATGATAACGATTATGTAAACTATACATTATACATAAAAGTGGCATTTTAAATGGAATCTCAAGCAAAAAGCGAAATTCATGAAAACGAATTGGAAAATTAATATATATTAAAAATTTAATTTTTAATTTAAATAAAGAAAATATTATTCAAACTTCAAAATCAATTATGAGCAAATTTGATAATATTTATCCATTTTGTTAAAACTAATCAAATTTCAAATAATATTTTACCTTATGCATCAGAATCTGGAAACATTGAAATTGTTAAATATATTTTAAATCAAAAAGGAAATGATATTAATGGTAAAGAAATTTATTTATTTTATTTGAAATTTATTTAAATAATTTTTTATTTTGAAACAATATTTGGAGATTATTTAAATTATTTAATACAGCACTTATGAAAGCATCTGAATATGGTCATATTGAAGTAGTTAAATTACTTCTTGAACAAAAAGGAATTGATATTAATAGTAAAGATATTTATTTGTTTTATTTAATATTTTTTTATTAATTTAGAATTTCAAAATAACATTTGGAGATTATTTAAATTATTTTGGTCAGCACTTACGGAAGCAACTTCATGTAATCAAATTGAAATGGTTAAATTACTTCTTGAACATGAAGGAATTGATATTAATACTAAAGATATTTATTTGTTTTATTTAATATTTATTTTATTAATTTAGAATTTCAAAATAACATTTGGAGATTATTTAAATTATTTTATCCACCACTTATGTATGCATCTCAAAAAGGTCATATAGAAATAGTTAAATTACTTCTTGAAAAAGAAGGAATTGATACTAATGCTAAAGATATTTATTTGTTTGATTTAATATTTAACTTAATCATTTGATATTTCCAAATAATATTTGGAAATTACTTATAATATTTAGAACAGCACTTATGAATGCAGCATTGTCTGGTCACGTAGACATAGTTAAATTGCTTCTTAAACAAGAAGGTATTGATACTAATGCTAAAGATATTTATTTGTTTTATATAAAATTTATTTTAATAATTTTCTATTTCAAAATAATATTTGGAAATTACTTATAATATTTAGAACAGCACTTATGTTAGCAACTTTACATAATCACATAGAAATCGTTAAATTACTTCTTGAACAAAAGGGAATCAATTGATGTTAATACTAAAGATAATTTTTATTTTAATAATTTTATATTTCAAAATAATATTTAGAAATTATTTAAATTATTTAATACAGCACTTATTTGGGCATCAAATGGAGGATATACAGAAATAGTTAAATTACTTCTTGAGCAAAAAAGAAATTAACTAGAGTTGAGCAACTGAAATTATCAGTTTTTGGATAAATAAAATTTCTAAAAGAAACAACATTTTACTACTTTTTTCAATATTGAAAATTAATATTAAAGCAAATTAAACACATTTTGGAATTTTTTTTAAAAAATACTTTTATTGCACCTTCATATTTTATTCAACATTTCACTGTAATTACAAATATTCTAATACATAACATTACCACATAGGAAATATTCCAACAATTCCAAAAAAGTATTATTGAAATCAGTCAAAAATTCATGACATCAACATTTTTATAATCTCTTATATATAGCATCCTTAACCTAAAAATAATACACGATTTGGAACTTTTATCATTTAGCAATCTTATTGATTTTTCCATCACAAATACAGCAACCATTCTTTTTGAAGGACAACATGATAAATAATCCACGTCTTGCAAATATTTATTATTTACTTGTGCATATTGTGAAAAATCATTTTATGACTGAATAACCAAATAAATCTAAAATTAGATTAAACAAAAAGTTATGATCATAATTTTGTTTATTGTTTTAATTCAACAAATTGTGTTATTGGTTTTGCACATGTTGGACAAATATTTTCATTTTTATTTGCATTATTCCAACATTGCAAACAATAGCAAGGACAATTACATGGAACTGCATAAACCACAGCTTCCTTAGCACATGAACAAAGTTTGTTATGTACTTTCAAATACTTTTCAAACTCTTTACAAGCATTTACTGTGACTAAAAGAGGATCGTGTGTATTTTCATCTGATAAACTCATTGTCTGTAAATACCCACTGACATGTTTGTTGATTGCTTCTTGTGCTTGTATAACTTCCCTTGTTTTGTTCTGTCTGTTTGTAATCAATGTCAACTGAATTTGAGCCCTTCGAATTCTCATATCATAAAGATTAAAAATTTTATATGTTATTTCACGTATTTCTTCCATCTTCTTTTCTTGATCTGTGTTGATCCTTTCAAGTAATTCTGTTGTTTTGTCAATTAACTTATCAAATGTTTGATCATGAAGAAAAGATTTAAGATGAAGCATCATTGATTTGCAATTTTCTACTGCTTGAGGAAAGTTGTTTTTTTCCTTGTTATAAATCTGAATTAATGATTTTAAATTTGGGATGAAAAAGTTTGCAAATTTTCCAAATTGATCAAGAGGCACATCAATGTCAATATATTGGTTCTCACATACTGATTGGTCATATATTTTTAACATTGTCGATGGAGGCAAAGTGGTGCTTTCCATTATTTGATTTATGAGTGGAACAAGTTAACGGTTTTCAAAATGAATATCAAAAAAAATTTTAGGATTCCACATTATTCATTAATTTAAAATGTATTTATTTTGTGGGTTGGTTCAAATACCTTTAAAGGCTGAGGAGTCCAATATTTGATGACTTCAGATTTATCTAATGAAACGACATTTGATGAACGTAATGTACCTAAAGGAATATTAGTAAGAATACTAATACATATAGATAATAAATACATTTACTAAATCAAACACATTTTAAGAATTTATTAGAAGCGAATTAATTTTATCTTTTATATACTTGTTGATAAATGAATTATTGATTTCATATTTATGAACGATTTATGACAAACATAAAAAACTTTATGTTCAAACCAAGACAACTTCTTCCCCATCTTTCCAACCTTATTTTGGACATTTAATGATTAAAATCATCCCAAAAGAGAACTTTGATTTTCTTCTCTTAAAAGCCAATCTTGAAAATCGGTACCACTTTAAAATAAACTATACAAATGAAAGACACCCGATAATATAAACTATTCAATTTATTGTAATGTTCTGAAAATTTAGATAATAAAAAATTTAAATATCTTTTTAGCATAATGAATTTTCATAATGTAGTTTTAATAAATTTACAAACAATGCTAATTAAATAAAATATAGAAGAATAATATAAATTTATTTGATGGTTTCTAGTCTTATAAAGTGAATTATAAATTTCATAACTTGTCATTAAAATACCATTTTTTCATGTTAGACCAACTAGTTCTCATCTAAATTTTTTTCATAATTAATTCATAATTTCGAAGCATCTCAGAAATAATCCCAGATTCCAAAATTTTGTGTCAAATTTCTGGCGAAAAGCTTTGAGAAGGTTGAAGCGTTTGGCCAATCAAAAAGTGGAATACACCGTTTATTGTTTCAAAATTGAAATCGTAAATAAAAATGCAAGTAAAAAGGCCTGTACCAGTTAGCGCTCGAAATCGTGTTGTTTCTATCACTCCTATGCCACAAGTACATAGAAGTAATATATTACCACGAACTTATTCCCCTCCTCCATTTGACCATCACGCAAATCAACCAAAAGCCAACCAAATCGAAGACATTTTTGGAAGTTTTAAAGCATCACATCAAGCCAATAATATACCATTACTTGCACGCGGAATTTCACTTTTGTCAATTACTCAACTTCGTGAGCTTCTTCGTGACTATTCACTCCCTACTGGTGGAAACAAACACATTCTTGTGAATCGCCTCATAATTTTTTTAGAAACGTTTGGACAAAATCAACATAATTTATTAATTCAATTTTCAGCTAAGTTAAAAAAACTATTATCAGTTGAAAGTGAAGAACCACAACAGGTAGGACTTCCAGAAGAACCTGTCCAAGTTCATCAACTTCCACCAGATGTCAAACAATTTGTTAATGATTATTCGCCATCATGTTTATTTGAAGTATCAACAGATTTATCCAATCCATTTGGGCCTATTATAGTCCAAGGTAATTCACTCCAAACTCCATATGTTATTTCTCTTTCCGCTCCTCCAGTATCATCAGTACCAATTCTTCAATTTATACCATTTTATCGCCAAGATGAGATCCACCGCGTTGTGTTCCAGCTTGACGACATCGTTATTTCCCTTCAGAGCCGAACACCTTGGCATGATATGTCAAATTTCATAAATCGGAAAGAGACCATAAAGATCATCTCCGTTGAGCCAATGATGCCGATGGTTGCCATTGTCAAGTGGATGAGGCGCGTTTCCATACCACATTTGATCCGACAAATAATCAATGAGAGGGAAGTCACCCCAGAGTTCGCCCAAGCGACTCTTATAAACGCTCAGCCGCCAAACGGTATATGCCCGCTCACAAGGAAGATCATAACACATCCCGCGAGAGGTATTAATTGTACGCATGCGGAATGCTTTGATCTGTCTGGTTTCTTATGCAGCGCAATAAGAACAAATAATTGGCAGTGCCCAATCTGCAGAAAGATAATGACCGCCGAAGATTTAAGAATCGATACAAATTTCCTTGGAATTGTGTCACCAATGAACAGATGATGGTAAAATAAAACGGATGTGTGAGATAAATTTCTAGTTGAAGAATTTCTTAATAAATAATTATCAAAATTTTGTTTTGTTTGAATGTGAATTTTATATATATTTTTTACATAAATTGCAAACTGAGAAAAGATTTAATACATATTACATATTGTTGATGAATGCAAATTGATATTTTAGTAAAATTTTAAAACTGATCTAAAATCACCATTCGAGCAAAAAAAAAAAAAAAAAAAAAATCAATAGTTACACGTACGAATTTGGTATACAAAGCCAAGAAACTTTATCTCTGTACCATGAATGTTTGCAAACATTAATTCATTTATGAATTTGAAATATCAAAAGCAACATCACATTTATAATAAACTATTGAATTAATCGAAATTTCGATAAGGAAAATCATACAAATCCATTTCACATCATTATGAGAATGTATTGCATACGACACACATGTTCTCAGTGAGCACATTCAGATTTTTATGACATAACTTATTAAATTAATATTTTATTCTTGTCTTGCTTTATTTTGGAAGAAAAGCCCATCCACGAATTTCTTTACTTCATCTCCCAATTTTCCTTCTATTTCCCCAATTTTCTTTTCTATTTCGTCCAAATTTCTGCTTATTGCGTCTGTACGTCTATTTTCTATTGTCAAGTTCATTTGGAACACTCTATATGCCATATCGTAAGTTGTAACTATTATTACGAATATTTCTTTATCAGGTTTTTCTTTCTTATTCATATCCGACAAAATCTTGTCGAAGATGTCGAACAAATTTGCTGTATAATCGAAAATACTTTTATCCGTATCTTTAAACTCAGGAATTGATGAATTCGGACCTTCGATAATTGAGTTTAATATCAAATAACAATTTTGGAGAATCAAAATACAATAAGTTGTTGCGTTTAATTTCTCCCAATGATATAAATGCTCATTAATTTTTTCGGAAGTATCTGTCAAATAAGAAATTGCGTTTTTCATTGTGTTATATATTAATTCATATAATGATTGTAATAAAGAAGAACTTTGAGATTCCAAAATATAAAATGAGTCAATAATATGCGCAAATAATTCAGTTAATATATACTTAGTTCGATATATTGGTAAAAGCGAATCTTTTACTGTTATTTCATTCAAGAAGAATGAAATAATATGAAAGTGATTTATGATATAACGCCATGTGCCATTATAATCATTAGGCAAAACTAAGAAAAATGAATAGATATAAGGCCATAGTATCGATTTCTTATCGTTAAGATTAGAAAATGATTCAATGATATATAAGATTTCATCGACATTAAATTCATGTGAATATTTACAATGATATGTTATTAAATTTAATAAGTTCGGCCCAATTGGTGTTGATATATACATTCTTAAAGCGGATATTAACTTCACTGTATAATTCTTATGAAGTTTTAATTGATCTTTAAATAATAACGTGATCTCTAATAAGGTTTCGATTGCATCAGAGTTTTGTGTTTTCATGATATAATCTAAACAATTATTTAATAAAACTGATAATATTTCTCTATCAAATATAGTACAATCTTTTTGATTATGGAAGAATAATGTAAGTATTTTAAATATCATCGAATTCGTTGTCGTAGGAATATAACGAGTTATGATAATTAAAAAGTCTGATTTTAACATTGAATCGATATTTGATATATCAAATTTAGAACATAACTTAAAACAATATTCAGTAAATTCACAAACTAAATTAATTGTTGATTCTGGTATAAATGAATAATCAAAAATAGCATTAAGGAGTCCAAATAATGGATCCCCGATATATGTTAATATATCTTTTAAAATTTTGTCATTTTTGCTTTTGTTTGAGATATATTCAATTGCTTTTAGATATGAATAAATAGATGATATATATTTCGTTAATATATCAGTATAATAAAGTGAATTATTTACTGATTTAATGAATTGGATATTAAATGTTGGCTCATTTAAGAAATACCATTGCATTAATTCAGTATCAAGATAAAAATTATTTTCATTTAAATTCATAGAAATACTTCGGAACTTTTGGAAATCAATTTTATAAGGCTCAAAACTTTCATCAATATCCAAAAAGTAAAAACTATTTATAATTTCTATTAATTGTTCGGAAATTGATTGTGATATTGGTTTAGTTTTCGAAAATGGATTTAATAAAGTTTCATTTAATTCATTACCATCTGATTTTATAAATCTTGGATCATTTAATATTGAACATATAAAAGCATTTAAAAAATTGGATTTAATTCCAATTATTTTTATATCTTCTTTTTCATCAACAACTTTAGTTTCCATATATTCTTTAATTTTATCCCAATTTTTATCAGTGTTTAAAGTTTTTGAAACATCAGCGGTTTTTAATAATTTTTCTTGTATGATTAAATCAGAATTAGAATTAAGATTAATATATATTTGTGCTAAAAACCTTGATAAAGATAAATTTAATAAATTATCTTGATCAATAATATTATCAAAAAAGACATCTAATATAAAACGCGCTTGTTTTTGTATAAAGCCATAAGCAAAAGTAGGCTGTGTTTCAATAGCTGATGAAATGAATTCGATTTCATTACAAAATTCTTGAAGACTTTCATTGTCATTTTTGGAATTAAAAAGATTATTCTTTATATTACTTTCAAGTATCTTTTGACATTCTTCAGGATAAAATGCATTGATTGATACTGATCCAATTGTTGATGCCAAAACACATAATAAGTTAATGACCATTAATGAAAATGAACGTAATTCTGTTGCTTCTTTTTGTTGATATGTTAAGAAATGTATTAAATATTGACATAAAGTTGATGAAAACGATTTTTCATCAAATAATTTCTTATATAAAAGTGTTACTTTATTACCATTTTGGATATTAGCTGTTAATATATATTGAAGAAGCTTTAAAGCCGATGTTTCGAAAATAATTGCTTTTTTATATTCTAATTCTTTGTCTTCGAAAGTAATTATTTCTTTTGATGTAGTGATTTGACCGATAGAAGAAGCTGCATGACAAATTATAGTTAACAATGAATTAATGAAATGTTGATCTTCATGAATTCTTTCAACTGATTCCTTATTAACAATTGAAAAATCTAATAATAATTCAATTAACTTTGTCAAAACTTTCCATTTAACAATGTTTGATTCAAACTTACGAAAAACTGCTTTCGGAAAATAATCGAAAACTAAAATCGATACAAATTCCGGAATATTTTCGATTTGTGATTGATATTTAAAGTAACATGAAATTGTTAATTTCGCAAATTCAATCATTTCGATTATTATTTTATAATTGTTACTTGAGTTAAGGATAATTTGTGATATTTGATGATATTTATTCTTAAAACATTGGTCGATATAAAAAATGGGTTCAATATGATTACGTTTGACAACCGAATTTAATATCTTTACAGCATAGACACTATAAATTGGATTCCATATAAAATCTTCTAAAAATGTTATCAAATCATTCATGTTATCAAAGATATCATCATCGTTTTTGGCTTTTAATGTTAATAATGAAATTGGTCCAATATAATTCTCATCAATTATATTAGATACTAATTTTTTAGATAATTCTTTTAAATCAAAGTTTAATAAATTTAAATTATTAATTGTTAAATCACGACTTTCATTGTTTTGATTAATAAAATCATTTTGATTACCTAAGGATTTCTCTAAATAATAAATAAGTTGATAATATCGTGATTTAGAATTGGTTTCTGGATTTTCATTATTAAGGTTTTGAAAGAAGTCATAAACTGCTTGATCTTTAGCTTCTTCAATAATATATTTTGTTATCTTTTTTTGCTCTAATAATGTTGATTTTTGTGTGTTTTGATATAATTTAATTAAAAAGTCCCAAAAAGTGCCAGTGAAGAACGTTAAGGTCGAATGAAATGATTGATGATATTCTTCGATGAATTTTATGTTTTGCTGGAACATAACGGTACAACAATAGCTATAAATACTTTTAGAAAAGTACCTTTGTGTTATTGGAAGCCATTGGTTAAGTAATATCCCAAATATGTCAAAATGTTTTAACAATGATATTTTGTTAAATTGGGATTTGGATTTGGTTTTCTTCTCTTGAGAAGAAGAATCATTAATGAAAAAGTAAATGGGTGCAAAAGCTTCATCATGGAAATTGGATGTTATTGAATTAAGTAGATCTGGAGAATCTAATGTGATTAAATAATGTAAAATGGTTTGACAAAGAAGAACTTTGATTTGAACATCTGAAGAGTTGGCTATGCGGATGAGTGATTTTAAAATAGTAATGAGATTACTATTATCTTTTTTACCACTCTCGACATTCTGTCCTTCTGAAGAAATCCAATCAGCAAAACAATAAATTGTCTCAATAACAATAGGTGATTGATTAGCCTTAATGAAAGTTGTAAGAAATTCAGTTGTAAGTATAAGACTTGATTTAAAAAAATCTTCAATAATTTCATACTTACTTTTTTCTTCTATTTCGCTGGGTGATGATTCACTTGATGGCTGTAATGTTGGTTTTTTGTTTTTCAATTGAGATAATACTTGGATAAACTTTAATGGAAGCACATAATCATCAATATTTTCTATTGGTTCTCTGATGAAATATATCTGTTTAATGATTTTAAGAAGTGATTCGGCTTCAATTGAACCATAAATAATCGGAATTTCGTTGTATAAAGCATGAAGCACTTCCATTCTCTATCCAAACAAACTCTGTTGAAATAGGGTTGTAATATTATTGGTCATGCAGAAAATAAACGGGTTCTTTTAGCGCCAAAAACGAAGCAAAAAACAATTAATGTATGGTAATGCTTGATAAATACTATTAGTAACCCAATTAAAAGTGCCTTTCACAGCTCTTTTCTATTTTCCGCCAAAACGCAGAAAAATAAAACTTATTCAGATTCCAAAAAAAAAGAAGAACATAATAAAATATGAGAATATATTGTTCATGCATGCTTGGGCTATTGGGCCAAATAAGTTGGATTGGTCGATAAAAAATTAAAAAAAAATTTATTAATATATTAATTTGTTTTTTGTCTAAGAAGTATTTTGGTTGGGCGCTGCTTCGAAGCATTGAGTGATGCAGATTTTTCAATTAAACCTGGTTTTGAATTTATCAATTTAACCAATTTTGCTTGTGTCTTTCGAATTTTGTTTGTCCACATTTCTATTTCAGATTTTGGTATTCCTTCACATAATTTTTTGAATACATCAGAAAGTTCTTTTGCAATAGAGAATATGTATGATCCTTCAAGATGATAACTCATGGCATTTTTCCAAATTAAATTTACGTCTTTTTTCCACTCGTCTATTGTCTGATATGTTCCATCTTCCAAGTGTGTAATTACTGTTTGGAGGTCCATTGGTTTTTTGATTTTATCTAAATAATCAGGAACATTATCCAAAATAGGGTCAACGGGCCTCAAAAAATATGCAGATATTGAAAAATTTGTGATTTTTTTTGTAATTTTGAGTGCCGCCCTTTTTTGGGTGTCGTTCATATTTAACTATGGGGTGCTCCATTTTGAAGATAGTTCACAGCTTGGTGAAAATGAGGTCTTAAATTTACTTCAGTCAAACTATTTCCCAATATTTAACACCTATAAATGCAGAACAACTGCTGATTCTAGCAGAAACAAAATCTTTTTGTGAAAGATTTTTATTTAAAGATTAAGATAGAAGTTAGCATTAATATCAATTCCTTCTTGAATAAATAGCAAAAAATTATTACTAGACATAAGCACCTTTACCATATCGTCCTCAACAGTATGGCTGCTATCAAGATTATAATTGAAAAATCATAAGATTTTGAAGAATGTTAAAAAAGTTCCTCAAACTCCAAATCTTGCAATATTTAAAATATTATATTTTTCAACAATATTTTTAGGTTAAGGATGCTGTATCGAAGAGATTATAAAAATTTGAAATATTAAAATAAAACAAATATATATTTTTAGCATTAATATCAATACCTTTTTGTTCAAGAAGCAATTTAACTACTTCAATATGACCATATTCAGATGCTTTCATAAGTGCTGTATTAAATAATTTAAATAATCTCCAAATATTGTTTCAAAATAAAAAATTATTTAAATAAATTTCAAATAAAATAAATAAATTTCTTTACCATTAATATCATTTCCTTTTTGATTTAAAATATATTTAACAATTTCAATGTTTCCAGATTCTGATGCATAAGGTAAAATATTATTTGAAATTTGATTAGTTTTAACAAAATGGATAAATATTATCAAATTTGCTCATAATTGATTTTGAAGTTTGAATAATATTTTCTTTGTTTAAATTAAAAATTAAATTTTTAATATATATTAATTTTCCAATTCGTTTTCATGAATTTCGCTTTTTGCTTGAGATTCCATTTAAAATGCCACTTTTATGTATAAAAAAAAAAAAAGAAAAAAAAAAATCAAATAATTTTATAAAGTTTCCTTTGAATGATATAATTTTTGTTTATTTAATCCTTAACAAAGAAAACTCCTTTTGCGTGTAAGTTCCATTCTTCGGTCCATTTCTTTCGTCCTGATTTGATGCTTCCTTCGCGTAGTCCTTCAATAGAAATTTCGTTACTAACAAAAAGCTTCCGAATGATTTCACTTAGTTCTTTCCCATCGTTGAAAAGAAGTCCGTTTTCGCCTTCTTCAACAAGTTCTCTGATGCTTTGATATTCAATCGACAAAAGCGGTAAACCTGCACCAATCATATCGAGGCCTTTCATAGGTAAATCGATCCCTGATGATGACTTATGAAGAGAAACTCCAACATCGCACGTACCAAGTAGCTCTGCATATTTTTCATATTGAAGAAATTCAAAATAAAATGAAATGTTTCGGTAATTACGTCCTTTAACTTCGCTTTCGAATGAGCGACGCCCGGGACCAATCCCGGTGATGATGAATGAAAGACTTCGCGAATTACCTTCGAGAATTTCTTCTAAATAATCAGATGCTGTTAATAAAATGTTAATATCTTCGTCTGGCGTCCACGATGTAGATGTGATGACCCAAATGTCTTCTGAATTAATATTTAATTCTTCAGAATAACGCGTTCGTAACTCGGGACAATAACGAAACAGTGGCGACGGACGATCATAGACAACTGTGCTTTGAATGTTTTCATTCAGTAAAAATTCTTGAAGTGATTTAGTAACTGTAATATGTCCATCTGCAAAACGTCCAAAAAAGATTTCTAAATATTTAGAAATTTTAATAATAATATTTGGAACTTTGTGAACTTTTAATAACGAATATCCAAGATTGTGCCAGTCAATGACATAACGTTGGCCTTTAAAGAACTTTAATAAAAGACAAAATGGAATGGTCGGAATACTCGGTGGATTTTGTGAAACTATTAACTCAAATCTTGGAAGTCGAATAAATAATGTAAGTAATTGTAAAAATAACCATAAAATTTTAATTGGTGCATATATCGGAAATAAATAACGTGGTAAATCAATAAATGGACGAATTCGATGAATGTGAACATTTTTAGATTCTGATAGTTCTGAAAAAATTTGACTTTCAGTATAGCCAACAACATGAACTTCTGACTCTGGAAGATGTGAAAGACAAACACAATGATTTTGCATACGAGGACTTCGTCCAATATCTCCTAAAACTATAACGACATAATTTGGCATGAAAAATTGATTTTTTTTATTTCGAAGTTTATGAATTGGTGAAAAGTGACAAAATGAAAAATTAAAAAAAAAAATCAAAAAATGAAAAAATTAGAAAATTAGAAAATATTTTTTTATTTTGAATTTATGATCTCTTTAATTCAAAAATAATATTAGCTCCATATTTACTTTCAAACTCTTTGAAATCAAATGAACTCATAAATTTCATTGAAAGAATTTCTTGATATTTCATTCGAATTTCAAGTGAAATTTTTTTTGATTATTCCCTATAAATTTGAAATTAGTTCGATCATTATGTTGATATTTAATACCAATAACACTATTAAAATCTGTTTCATATCCAATATTTTCAAAACCAACAAGAATTCCATATTGAAGTTTGTCTTGAATTTGATGTTTCATGACGAATTCAATCGATCGATCAAGATATGAGAAAATTGGAATAATTTCAATATTTTTTAATGTGAAAATTACTAAAAAAATCGTGAATCTGAAATTCGTTTGTCTTTCCAATTATAAATACTATTAAATCCAATATTAATCGGGTGATGAAGAAATGTTTCAACCAAAATTAAATTTAATCCATGAAATGTTTCAAATCGAATAGAATATTTATTATTAAAAATTGTCGTCGAACTATGAAAAATACGACGAAATTGATCATTTGATGTACCTGTAGTAAAATAGAAATTTTCTTTAAATGTATATTTATTAAATGTAGTAAAATAACTCGTTTTAATTGATATTGGAAAATGTTCTTCAAATGAAATAGAAAAAATTGTTTTAAGACGTGGAATAAAATTATTAACAATATATATAATTTTGGGCGTTTCATCACTATAAATTTTCCCAATTATTCGTGAATATGGAAATGTGATCGTACTTTCAAATTCTCCTCGAAGATCTCTTGAATTTTGTCGTTCAAATGTCGTTAAAAATTTATGTTGTTGATATGGAACAGATATCTGAAAAACTTGTGTTTCATTAAATTCGAAAAAAATGTAAAAGTTTATTAATGTATTTGGAAACTGTCTTCATTAAAATGTATTAAAAAAGTGTCTAGATCTAAACGGTTTTCATGTATGAAATATTTAATCTTTGATTCAGAAGAAATTACATATAATATTTACTCATATATTAATAAAATAAATGTTTCTTCTTATTAAAACAATTTTGTATTTTATTATCTAAAACCAATAAATTAATGCATTGTATTCATATTTAATAGAAGGTTATATTTACTTTACATTTTTACTTTTTTTTTATAATGATTATTAGTATTTATAAAATAAATAATAATAATGAAACAGTCTTTTTAAAAATGGGATTGAAGATAAACACTCAAAGGGCAAAAGCAATAAGAAAGTGACAAATTAACGTACAAAAACATTGTACTACATGTCGTTTTTATTTATACATGTAGGTGATTATTAGTAAAAGAGAATGTATTTAAGCACACTTCTACTGTTTCTATTATTCATTTAATCTCAAGCATGGGATAAATCAAATTTTAAATTATATATAAAAAAGATGATAAAAATTGATTTCTCCTAAAATCACTTTTTAAACACTGTAGTATATTAGCAAATTTTAAGCATAGTCATTATTAAAAAATTTAAGTCCTTCTTTGGAACTCCATAAAATTATTGACAATATGCTCTATCCTTGTATACAATTTTTTTTTATCTTACAAGACATTGAGCGTAAAATACAAACATTTGCTAAACAAAATATTTTGTCATTACATAAGATAAATTTAAACTAAATTTTCACATAAATTTTAAAAATCAACGCCAACGAAAAGAATATTAACAAGCGATTAAGGAGGATCCATTTTTAGTTTATCGCATTTTTCATTTTTTTTGAGTGATCAAAGGAGCAATTGTGACACATGACAAGCTTGGAGAAAATTCAGCTGATGCAAAGCTTCCTTTTTGGAATTGCTCAAGCCACCTAGATATATCTTGGGTGACTTGAAAACGATTTGGTTCACTAACAGAACGAAATTCAGCAAGCCGATGCTTAACAGATGTATTCCATCTGTTTTTCACAATTGTATCTGTTCTTCCAGGGAGGAATTTTGCAATTTCTGCCCATTTGTTTCCGAGAATTCTTTGCTTTTCAGCTAAAATGCAATCTTCCATATGAGTCCAAGGTCCCTTATTTATTGATGGATTCAAATGCCCGTTCCATCTTTCTCGACATTGTTTTGGAGTTCTTGAAAGTTGTGCTGCAACTATACCCCAATTGCATGGCCCATTTTTGGACACGTGATTGTATATCTGAATATCTTCTGCAACAGAGAAAGGGTTCTTGCGCAATGGTTTGCTCATTAAAGTTATTTGAAGGGAATTATTCAAATTTGTCAAAAAACATCAATATTAATATCTTTTTTTCTAAATGATTTCATATTAATCTTTTTTAAATTTAATTATATTACCAAATATTGAGAATAATTCCACAGTATTTTATGATATTGATTTGTTCATGACAAATAAAATTTATTTTAAGACATGTTTAGAGGGTGTGGTTAATTTTTTTGATTTGAATATATTTTGGAGGTTATCCTTTCAACCCCAAAAAATCAGCTCAATTATTGAAGGGCAGACCAGATAATTAAAAAGCCATTTCAGAGGAATTTTTCTACGGCCGTAGAATCATTGAAAACCGTTTAACAGTAAAAAAGGATTATATCAGCGGTTATTTCAGCGGAAAAGACACATCAGGAAATCAACCAATGCTAAACTCAAATGACTTCCATTGAAGTGCCAGTTATTAACAAACCATGTCATTTAATAGTCAGATTTTGAGTATGACAAAAAAATTGAAAATTTAAAATATACTTTATTTTATTTAGAATATGTTTTTAATTTCCCTTCAGAGGCTTGTTTTATAACATGTTTTTCATTTTATTAAGTTCTTTATTTTTTGGTAATATGATATAAATTTTAATTATAATTTGGATTACCACCTTGATCATATGTTTTATTACTGTGCCTTTAAGGCATTGATTTCATTATAAAATTTATGCTAATATTTATCGTATCTTTCATTTTCCTTAAATTGATTGACAATGTTCACAATTTAAGAATACAACTAAATCGGACTTTAAGCAAATTTATTTGTTTATTTCAAGATTTTGAACATTTTAGGGAATTAATTTTAAATTCTTTTTATTTTGCACTGAAATTATAAAATAGTAATCTCATACTTATAATGCAAGAAATGCTTCGCTGCTTTTTTTACTGCGATTTCATTTCTAATTGTTGGTTATGAATAATAATTTTCAATCTCATGTTTTCTAAGGTAGACTTAGGCTTCTGCTCAGTATTTAGTTCTGGTGTAGCTATTGTGTTACTTCAATTATCGCTGTGAATGTTAATTAATGAACGCATTTACAAATTTGGTCTTAAGGATTTTTGTAAAGTATACAATGAATTTTCTATAACAATTTGGTCGATTCCAAAAGGATGCCTCTTTCAGTGGTTTATGGTGAAAAAAGAATTTAACGTTCTCCATTTTTTAGTAACCTTATCAAATCAAATAACGTTTATTTCTCAATGATTCAATCTCCTTCTGGTTCAACCTCTGAGATATCTCCACTTATCATTGAACAAAAAACAGTTGATTTAAGGGTGACAATCAATTTTGTCGAAGGTTTAAAATTTCTTACAGAACTTGGCACTCAACAATTTTTAGCAGCATCAATTCTATTTCCAACACATTTATCAGATTCACTTTCTCCATTATTCAAACCAAATGAGAAAGTAAAATTTGATTTTTCGGAAACATATCAAATATCAATTTATCCTCAAACAATCAATTGTCTCTTATCCAATCCACTCGAATTCTTTTTGTACATTTGCTCTTATGATATGAGGAAGCAAACACAAATTGCAAATTTTATTTTTAACTTTGATGAACTCATTTTTAATAATTCATATTCATCATCAATAGAGGGGAAATTATTACCAGAAGGTCAAAACGTTTTATCTCCAGAAGGAATTAAGCTAAACATAGAATGTACATGGCTGACACCACTTTTTACACAAGAAGAATGTGATAACTCGATGATAACAACATTTAACATATCATCAATAAATATGCCTCCTCTGGCAATTATAAATAGTACAACTCAACCGAATAATTATGCAACTCATATTTTCACATATTCTCTTGCAACCCAATTTCCTGATGGCCAAGTATTAGTTTGGGAAAATGGGAGGTTTGTATCGAATACACCGGATGCATCTGATGCATCAATTCAATTTAATTCCATACAAAAAATTTTTGTTTCTTCTGAAGGAGTAGAAAAGGTTAAAAAAGAAGCTGAAGAAGAACAAACGCTTAAATTTTACTTGAGACCTGAAATAAATGCTCTTCTTCAACCACTTGGTATCCAACAAGAACAATATGGAGCACTTTTTGGCGTTGCTGAAGTACCAATTTCTAATTTTATTAAGCCAGGAAGATCACATTTCCCATTAACAATTCCACTTCTGAGAGACAAACAATTTGAAGAACATAATTTCGAGGCACCCTCATTTACACCAAACGGTTTCCCGCCAGAACAAACGGATTCCAGGAAAAAAGTGTCGCTTCGTAGGGGCACCTCAGCTACCAAAAGCAAAAGTAATATCTTTCCAAGTAGTTCTTCGAATAACATTACTAGCAACAAAAAACCAAAAGCTCTAACAGCTAAAGACAAAAAGATTTTAGCACAGTTACAATCAATTCTTAACTTTGATCCTAATACAGATTATTTTGAAGAATCTACAACTCAAGTTAAACTTGAAATTACATTTTCAAAGCCATTAATTCCTAGACCTGCTACGCCAGCATCAACTAAAACGCCTGAAGAAATCATTAAACCTTTACCAAAATTTCATAAAGATCGACTTGCTAATGCTACTGAAGAATTTTGTCATCAAATCAAAAGAGCCATTGAAAGACTTACAATTGCTCATAATGAAGGATCAAATTTCGATTCATTACGAACAGTTATTAAAGAAGAACTCAAACCTTCCATAGTTGAAATAGTCAAACAAGTATATCATTCCAAAAGCGACACAGACTTCAAGATTACTGATGCTTTTCTATCCGAACTCCGATCATTTTTAATTGTAAACCTCAACAAAACCGTCAACGATAGGTTCCACTTAACGTATCCCAGACCTTTACCTCTTCCTCCTGCTATTGATGTATATCATATTACGAAACGAATTGAATCCAGTTTTTATTTTTCGTTATATGATATTGAATCATTATATCTTCGCCGATGTGAATTAGAGCCACTTAATTCACAATGGGCATTTGAAGTAGCATTATATTATAATAGTATTCATTCACCCAAATCATTAGACTATTTTGCTAAGTCCATTTCTATTAATTATAACTTTCCACCCTCTATTTTAGGTTTTTGTGCAAATTTAGCCAAGAATGATAACAAAGAAGATTGCATTGTTTTACTTAATATGTTATTAGAACGAGATCCAAATGATCCAACCATCATAGTTTGTTTATCCATTTTATATCAATTAATTGAGTCCACCAAAAGTGATGAATACTTAGCTAAAGTATCACATTTATCATCACAACTCTCTACGTCACCATATTTAATTGCTGCTCGTAATTTATTATCAGTTAATGACACATATTTATCGGAGATAATGTTAGTTAAAGAACAATTACAAAACCAACGCTCCAAAGAATTATTAATACTATTAGCGAAACTTACACAACTTAATAAAGAATATCAACGCTCACAAGAATACTTAAAAGAAGCACTTGAAATTGATTGCGAAGATATTAATATCATGAAAACAATTGGGAAATTTTATTATGAGTCAACTGATTATAATAAAGCGCAAACAAATTTCGAACAAATTTTAGCTGTTTCGAATAAGCCTGATCCAGAAGTATGTCTAATGTTAAGTATCATATACATTAAGAAAGAATATTATGAGAAGGCATATAACTTATTAATGTATGTTGTCCAAAATATGGAAATATCAATCGCGTGGATATGCTTAGGAATTTGTTGTCTAAGAAATAATGACCTAAATGAGGCAGAGGCTTCGTTTACACAAGCAAACATATTGGATAAATGGGAGCCAATCACTTGGGGTTACATCGCTTTAGTGTGCGCTTTGGAAAAGAGATTTGTAGAGGGCCAACAAGCAGTGTGTTTGGCAACAAGACTAAAGCTAAGAGATTTTATGCTAATCGGTGAAATTGTAGAAAAATATGAAAAATTGGAATTGAATGAGACAACAAATGATTGTATAAATGAATTAAAGGAAATCATTGAAAACGATTGTCATAAATCATTGGAAGAAAAAATCAATTAATGAGTAAATTGTTTATATATATACGAAATATGAAATTTTTGAGGAATTAATCAACTTCACTTTATGAAATGGAAATGCAAATTGATTTGAATTTAAAATCAAAATTTACATACTATGGTTTGATTTAGTGAATAAGCTTTAGAGTGGTTGAAGGATAAATTCTTGATCATCAGAGTCATCCAAAATAACTTGCCCATATTGATCCATTGAATCAACTTTCTTTTTGCAACAATGACAAGACTGAAAAGATATTATGTTCTTTCGGAACAAGCAATAGATTGTTATTCCGATGCCAAACAAGATTAATAAAGCAGCAATAATTATCATAATTACTCCAGGTGTTGACTTCATAAAACCAGTAAATCCTTCTTTGTCGTCGTCGTCGTCGCTTTTATGTGATTTTTCATCTTCTTTATCTTTATCGTCTTTTGATTCTTTTTTATAAATTTCTTCAAGAAGTTCTCTCTTTTTGATCTTTTCTTTCTTTACCGATATTTCATCCTTTTCCTTCGAATTTGATAATGACAAAGTAAGAATTGCGAAAGACAAGAAAAACATTTTGGAAAACCGTCAATATACAAAACGATTGAAACCGACTTTTTTTATATCAAAATTCAAAACGGGGAAAAAAATTCGCCCCAAAAAGTGGATCCCGGTCATTGAAGTTTTTGAGGCAATAAACTTTTTCTCAACAGCTATTCACATTCAATTTTAAGACAAGAAATTAACGTTAATTTTGAATTTGTTCTTGTTAAAAAAAATAATTTTGTTGTGTTTAGTTATTTGGTTCGTCATTGATTGATGACGAAACATCAGGGATCTTGTCCAGGAATATCATTTCAGATTTAATTTCTGGGTTTGGAGATTCGATATGTTTTCCATTATTTACCGTTTCGCAACACATTTCAGGATCACTACAATCCTTAAGAACCTCTCCACAACATGACATATTGATATATGTTTCTGGTTCACCTGTTTCTTCGTTAACATCGAACATTTCCATTTCACCATTATCAAATGGAATTTGGTGTCCTTTATGCCTTCCTGTTATACATTCCTCGCCAGTTTGCGTTGGTGAGTAGAAACATTGGCATCTCGAGCATTGTAAAAGACGAATATTTTCGAAGTAATCCTTTGAAATTTTTTGAATTTCACTTTTGACTTCCTCCGACATGTCATGTGAAATAAAAAGCACATAAGATTTAGCAAGATCTTCTTCGATTGTGGTCTCGTCTTGAACAACAACCACATCTACATCTTTAAGTGATGTTGTCAGCTTTTCAATGGCTTTTTTCTCGGCTTGATCAACATTTGAATATACGGTAACTAATGTGGTGTATTTGTTAACTGTAGGTATTATTAGCTTTGTAATTTGATCACAAATTTCTTGGGCTTTGTGTTGACAATAGTCAGCAAATGTAAATTCATATTTGTATCCGGGAATGCGCTTGATGACAACTGGAACGCGGATAGGAATGTTTAGCTCAATGATTATTTTCTTGTCTACTTCTTGTTCTCGCTTTAGTTCTTCGAATTGATCGAGATCTTCTTCGTTTCCAAATAATGAGATAATAATAGTGGAATACATAAAATCTAAAACCAGAGGAAGTGTGTATTGGCTTAGGTCTGGTGTTGGTTGCTTTTGAATTTTGCTCCATTTATCAATATTTAAGTCTGCAAATTCTGGTTTCGATAAATCATCCGGAACAGTGCTACTTGTAATTCCATAATTCATATATTTTAGGTATTTAATAGGAAATGGATATACTTTGCTTGGGTCGAATAAAGGTTTGCCATCTCTATTTAGTGTATGACTTAAAATATATTTTAAAACTTCAAGACGTTGTTGGGAGTTTCCACCTCTAAGTTGCCATTCTTTGTTAGCCTTGAGTTTTGGAGCAATAATTACACTATTTATATTGTTTTGAATTTTTCGAATTCCATTTTTTGTTTCTTCTGAAATTTTTACAGGGCACTTGAAAGTAAGGTGTTTTCCTTCGTAATGCACGTTGAGTGAAGAGTCGAAGATCTCAAAGTCCTCGTTGGACATTTTGAATTCTTTTATGGTCTGACAAAAAGTGGTATTTTTGAATATAAACAACTGTCAAAATTCTGGTGGCAATTGGGTATCAAAACATGATACTTTTTCTCCGAAATAATTTAATATCCCTATATATAATAATGTTGACCTTAAGTTTATTCATTTTATTCTATTCTTTAAGTTTCCTAACTTTAATGTGATTAATTAAAAAAATCAAAGAAATTTCAAATTCGCAAAAATATATAATAAGAAATATTTTTAGAATCAATTGTCGTGGTAGCTGTTTTGTTTAGTATACTGTGATTTCCAAAAGTTTTTTTTTTTTTTTTCTTTTTTATGAAAAGAACGTTTAATGTTATCTGTGATCTTTTCACATGGAAATCAGAACTTTGAATGTACATTATATTAGAAGATTTATTTGGATGATATTGCTTTTACTTCCAGTTGGAGTTACTGCTTACACAATTTACTGGATTGTTCTTGTTTCTCAAAAAATTTTTTTAAATGCTAATGGTGCTGGAAATTTAATTTTAGGCCTTTTGATAATAATATCTTCATTGGTTTCTGCTTCGTTTGGGTTTAAATCATTATTTAATCTCCAAATTCATTATGAAGACTATTTTTTTTCAGTATATATTGTTTCAACATTCATTAGTTTTATTCTAAACGGCGTTGCTTTGATTGCAACATCTATTGAACATCAACAAATTAATAATCTGAAAATTCAACGTTATGTCCTTTTCAATAATGATTCAGTTACACAAGGATACAATCAAGATTACGCTTCTGATTATCAAAAAATGACTTACTGCTTTTCATACGGACAAAATTCTTTTGAAACCTTCTTTATCTTTTTGATTCTTTGGGTAATTTCATTTGTTTCGTTTTTTGCTTTCTCAGAGATCGAAGTAAGCAACTCAAAGGAGTAACTTAATTCATTCAATCACATATAAAAAAAAATGAAAGATACTTCATGCCTTGATTTTTTTCATTAATTTGATGAATTATTTTTATGATTATAAATCAATATTGCAATATTTATATATATTTTTCTATCTTTTTATAGGGATTGTTAGAAATACAAATACGATAGAAGTTGTAGGAAATATTTGATAATAAACAAAGATGACAAATTATTTTTATTCAATTTTTATTGCCAAAATGGGTTACTTTGGTGATGTCTATGATGAAAACCTGTCCTTTTGTTCCTTTTCCAGATGCTTTTAATGCTGAAAAGGCACTGGAAGGATCTAAAATTGCATCGCAAAATTTGGATCTTTACGAAAGGCCAACTGATAAACTTGGATCTCATTTAATCACTTTTGAGATAACACAGAAGCAATTCATTGTCGGAAATGTCAAAAGGACTCTCAACCTTGATTTTTACCGTAAAAGAATGACTATTAAAGGTAATTTTGAAGGAACAGTTTTTGAATGTCGCGGAAATATGATAAAATCATATGAAGTTGATGAAAAGGACCACTTTTTAGTAAGAATTACTTTCTCTACAACTTCATCTCCTCAAGAATTTTGGATGGAATCAACAGATGATATTCAAAAACTATTTGAATCAATGACCGAATTTCGTGAGTGCTGCAATCGCCGCAATGCTACATCAAGTAAAAACTAAAGTTTAGTTTAATTTGAATTTTCAAAAGGATATCTTTTCATTTTAAATATTGGATCAACAAAAATGTAAGATAGTTATCGACAAAGCCACATTGTTTAATCTGTTGTGTATGAATATCTGGTGTGTTGTAATTATATATATATATTTAAATTATTTTCATTTGAAAAATTTATATTTTTCCTGTAACTATTGAGTTGAGAATCAATATAATGATGCCAATTTTTCCCACTTTAATGGGATAATGAAAACCCAATCCATGGGTAAAGCCAAATTCAATACTTTATATCAAAAATGAGTATCGGTCACGTTTTTCTGAACATAACCGTTTTGGGCAACAATATGATAGTTATCTAATTGAATGATATTTAAATTTGGCACGAATGGGCGTGGTACCACCAAACGAATTACATTGTAGCTCAACTTAGAATACTAATTAAGTAATTCTAACATATCGAATGACATATGATACTGATAGCAAAATTAGTATGTATAATTCAATAATGGCACAAAAAAATAAGCAAATTTGATCATTTCATTATTATTAATTTCGGATTTGGCAATCAAAAATTTAAGGGCCGGCCTATAATTTCAAAATTACATCAATGATTGAAATCATTTTGATTATTAGTAATCGGAATAATTTATCAAAAAAATCGTCAGAAGTCAAGAACTACATATAGCTTGAAGGTTACATTGATCGAAATACCATTTTATCATGGTTTATTCATTTTGAGATAATGCTTAAGAGAGATTATGTATAATATGTATCAATCACCGGTGGAATTACAGTAAATGGTCATGGGGAATAGCAAAAACCACCAATTATATTACCACGCAAAAAAACATTGAAAGATCCAACACAACTTTTTGATTTTGTATATTTTGGAAGTAACAATACAGGTGTCATGACAAAAAATTATATACTTATTATGCCATAACTTTTGTTTCAGAGGTTTCAATACATAGGCTTCGTTTACCTGATGAGTTAAAAGAAGAGCCATTATTATTATTTGTTGATGAGACACTCTTCGCGCTGGAATTTCGAAGCAAATCTTATTTTTTGGCTATTTAATGTAGATGTAATTTCTTTTCCTGGTCACTTTACTCACTTATTACAAATGTTTGATGTGGTTATCGCAAGTCCATTAAAAACAGAATTTAATAAAGAAATTGTTAGTAATTTATTCGAAACCACCCCCACCCCCCCACCCCCGAACACTCAAGATTTTTAAAGAAGTTATGAAATAATTATATTTAAAAGAGTTTCATTAATTTCAAAGTGTCGTACTTATTAGATTTACTGAAGAAGAAGAAAATGCATACGAAAATTGAATAAGAACCAAATTGGACAGAAAAACTCGATAAAAGAATATCTAAATACATTGTGGAAAACGGATACGCATACAAAAAGGCCACTAAGCTTTTAAGAACAAAAAATATAGAGTCCATGAAAAAAAAAAAGATTTGAAGAAATTTGCTTCTCAGCGGTTTTACCAGTTGACCATTGAAAGTCTTTCTATTCTAAAAAATTTTTTTGTTTGTTTTTGATCGTTGGACTTCTGAATTGTTTTCAATTTTGGTATTGAATACAAATCATCGACTGTTTAAATTCAAAAAGTATGTACTTTTATGCAACAAATGTCACCAGCTCAAACGTTAACAGGAATTAACGTACATTTTAAAGTTATATCGTTTTTGTTCATCCACTTTTTGATATGTACGATATAAAAATGTAGAACGTTCAATATCATTGATCGATGGTTCATCATTAAATAACGGTAAAATATCATCGATGATGAAAAATGGCAAACGATACGTCAACGATGATCCTGATTTCCCAATCTTATGTGTATACCAAATTGTTTTTATTCACAAACATCGACATTTTATATTTTACATAAATGCTCTATAATTTGTGCTATTTCTTTTCTTTTCTCCTCATTTCCAGGGTCCTCATCTATTACCTCCAACATTTCCATTAATCTTTTTTCTATATCGTCCAACTCGTTCATTTTGTTCTTCAACAAGTCCAAAGTTTTCTCGTTTGCTTTTTCATTGAACAATTGGTTTTGATCAGGCTCCAAATATTTAAACGAATGCATCTTCATTGAGCCTATGTTTGTCCAATTCCGAAAAGGTCCGACGAGTACTTTCGGCGTAACTTTCACTATCTTTTGCGGTATAAGATAATTTCGTCCTTCGTATTCGATCGACCACATTTCCGCTTCTGTTTTTATCAGATTTACTTCTTTTCCTTTTTCGATGATGTTTCCATCACTTGCTTCATAATTAGTAGTAAGTGTTCCACGATGTGTATCTAAGAAACATGGCTCATTAAAGAAGATATGTCGCCAGTTCTCGAAAATCAATTGCGCAATGGTTTGGATCGCTGTGGTTTCGGCTAAGATAACTGCGCCATGGACTTTGGTGCGGATAAATGTGGGGCCAATACATATCGCAAGATTTTTTAATGGCATCTGATTGAGTGGTGACATTGATACATAGTTAAGATGCTCAGAAAGGGCTTTAAGAAGATTATAATGAGCGGTAGGTAAAGAATGAATTAAGACTTTGAGAATCATAAGAGTTTCAACTTTGTTTTGTCGAAGTGCCGTTTTGAACGCGGACGATAGGTACGATGGGAAAAGTGGCTCCGTGATGTGACGAAGATAATACTTAACAATGCTCGCAAGATCATGCGCTTGCTGCGTTTTGAGGAATTCTGTAAGTTCGTCATGATCTCGAATTGATTCAATCTTTGAGACAATTGATGAAACAACTTCACCAGTGCTAGAACGCCTGTATATGCCAACCTGATCACGCTTTTCATTAATAAGTTCAAGAAGTTTGGTGAAAAAGAAGGGAACTTCATATTGATTATTATCAATTTCTAGCGCTGTGGATATATTGCCCTCAAAAATGGTGTTCTGAGCTCCACTTTCAGTTGGAATAATTTCTCTTTTTAAAAGAAGATTAGGTTCTTCAGTATCATTGGAAAATAACGTATGAGCTTTCTGAGACTGATCGATCTTATTCCTGCCTTTAAAAAGTGAATTGGATAAACAGTTAGAGGCTGCAGGGTGTTTCTTGCGAAGAATATGGAGGCACCGATAAACAAGATTTTCTATTTTCATGTCTGGATCACAAAGAAGACTAACACGGTATGTGATAAATGTTATTATGACTTTCCTTGGATTTCTATAACGAAATTCAATAATTGAAGAATGATCTGGTTTGAAAGAATCTCTATACTCTGAAAAACGAATTGACGGGAAAAGCCATTTGTTGTGTGGTTTTAAAAATAAGCCGTAAAGGGTTGGATCAGAAGTGAAGGATTCTCCTAGAAAATTAATGGATGCTTGTATAACATCACTAACAAGAGTATTACTTGTAACATGTACTCTCATTTTGCTTAAGTGCTTGCTTGAAGCAAAGGGGAAATGGATGGTCACTGTTGAAACAGCCATTTGGGATCAAATCCCTGTTGGAACGTTGGAGATATATTCAATTGTTTACATAGTTCTATATTGAATTTTTTCTGAATTGTTACCAATTATTCAATGAAAATAAAATTGTCAGCTTAAAAAGACAAAAAAATTGAGTTTGCTTTTGTTAACGAACTTTTTGTCCTGGAAATAAAAAATTTATGAAAACATAAATAAACAATAATTGAAATAAAATCAATTTAAATAAATTGTAAAATATGTATATTTTTTAATTCTATTTAAATTTTATTAATTTTTGCATAAACATATCAATTCTGGTCGAGTTATTAGACTTATTTCTATATAGTTTTAAATTGCAAAGTTTGAAAATATTACATCTAAAAAGTAATTGTGCATAAAAACTGTCAATTTTATGTGAAATCAATAAACAAAATTACCGAAACACTTATTTATATATTAATACATATATAGAACATTAACTTTCGTTTTGCATCCTTGAAAACAGCCAAATTAAATGATTTTTGGGTTGATAAGAAATAGAAATATTGAAATTTTATCATAGAATCGCTTTTTGTTATTTATTCCAATTAATTATGATTAATTTATTTATTAATTTAATGAAAAAATAAATGATATAATAATTTTCGTAATACCTTAATACTTATTTAACCTGATTAATAATTTATATTCAATAAAATAGTTTCTGTTTTTTATGTACATATTCTTGAAATACCCTGATGTCTTTCCAATTCGCGATTTTTACGACCGTTTATAGTATTCAAAAAATAGTAAACGGCCTAGTGTGGCCACTATGCACAGCAATATATTTCCAGGAAAACCCCATAAAGACTACACGAATTACAAAAAAAGGCCAATGCTCGAATGTGTTATAACTCAAATTTCAAGAGGATACCCAAGAATTTCTAAGATTGCACAAACAAGTAAAATTCCTGATTCCACACTAAGATCCTGGAAAGATAAATTAAAGCATAATCCTGCTTGGAGACCATGGAATAATGATCATGGAAGTGGTCATAGGATATTTACAGCCATAGAAGAACAATCAATTAAGGATTTTATTGTCGATTGTTTTTTACAACCAAGTTTTGTATTTACCAATGAAGACTTCATAATAATCGCTATGAATGCATATCTAACAAAATATCAAGATATAACTAATTTTAAAGAAACGAAAGATTTTCTAGTTTCACACCAATTTATCGCAGATTTTAAGAAGAGAAACCATCTCTCTTCTATGGTTTTACATCCTAAAAGGAGACCAAATGTGACTGATAAAGAAAAAATCTAATTGGATCGATACAATACATAACCCTTCTTACTTCTGTTGATCATAGTAGAATTGTCAATGTGGATGAAACATGCTGGAAGTGTTTTCCAAATGGTATGGTAACTTGGGCAGAAAAAGGATCTGATGGAATATCGATCAACTTAAATTCTTCACCGAAGGCATCGATAACTGTTATGGCGAGCATACGTTCAGATGGAACCAAAATTCCCCTTTACTTTATAGCAAAAGGAAAGACTGATCTTGTAGAAACAACACAAATTAGTGATGTTTCACCTCACATGTCCACCCACTCAAAAAACAGATGGACCACTGAGGAAACGTTTTATGAGTATTTACTGTTCCTCCGGCAACACTTCAATGACGAAGATCCTATACATTTGTTACTTGACTCATATAAAGCCCACAAATGTCAATCAATTATCGATTTGGCAGAAACTCTGAAGAATAAATTATATTTCATACCACCCGGTATGACTGATGAATTTCAACCATTAGATTGAAGGGTCTTCGGGTGTTTGAAGGCTACAGCACGTTATCTGTTTCGAAAAGAGTACAATCAAAACAATGAAAAAAAATTTACCAAATTACAAGCAGCACAATGCATGGTTTGGGCATGGGAACACCTGCAACCCAATATAATCCAAGAGTCTTGGTCAATCTATGGATAAAACATTTATTCATTTATTTTCTTTCAGACAGAAAGTATTCATATTGAGAGAAACGGTTTTTAACGGTCGTAAAAATCGCGAATTGGAAAGACATCAGGGTATATTGGGACAAACGATACATTTTTTTCTGATTAAAACGATTCTCAATCATTGAATTTATGTGATGATTTTTTTTTAATTCGTGTATTTTAGCGAAATCTTCAATTTTATCGAATGAATATATACACAAATACAATTTGCAAATTATCTTTAAAATACAGACTTGAGATACATTTATCAATTCTTTTTATTTCATATTACTCATGTGCTTTCAAATTTCAAATATATTAAGTTTTACATTTAATTGTAATCACAATGCAGTGCATAACTTTATCATAAAAATTACTTTTGGCATCAAATGAAATGAGAAAACGATGGAAAATAGAAAAAAACGTTGTAAAAAAAAGTCGGTTAAGTTCTTTCCTGAACACATGTCTAATAATGATATTACTACCATAAGCACAGGAGATAAAAAGTTGAATGGTGCATCCACCTGCTTGAAATTCCTAATTGAGCTTGAGAAAGCCGTATTCAGTTTGACAAAAGAAAACTTTCAGCCGTCCGTTAAAAAATATTGGAATTATTCGATTCAAATTAATACTATAATAAGTAACATCGTATATAATGCATCTTCATCACGAACACACATATTTGATATTTACATAAATTTTTTAAAAGCACTTCAAACTAAAGAAGAAGAAATTAATCAAAATATTGTTAAACTAATATCAATTTTTATCAAACGTATATCTACAAATAACACACAAGAATCATATTATTTAATCGAGCAACTAATCGAACAAAATTTAATTGATAAAAATATTACTAAAAATATTAATTCACAATATTTTGCACATTATAAAACAGAAGAAGAAAACAAAAACCAAAATCATTTGGCATTTAGGTTTAATAGAAACGATCCAATAGAAAAATACTTTTTTAAAAATTATGAAGAACTATCAAAAAATGATTTTGCACTACATAAGAAATTAATTAAAGAAGGACATAATCCAAATGAAATTGCACAAATAATTCGAAATGATGAAATCGAAAAACTTCAAGAAATATCATCACAAAGTAATTTTGATTTTAATCAAACAATTGAACAATCACTTTATGAAATATGTTCATTTATTAATAAAGAAAATGTTACATTAATTGATTATACAGCATTTTTTTCTTCTGTTAAATGTTTTAAATATCTACTTATGAATGGTGCAAATGTATATAAAACAGGTAAATATGCAGTTGCTGGTAGGAATGAAGAAATCATTCATTTATGTGAACAAAATCATTCATCATTTGAAGGTGCATATGAAACAGCAATTGAATTTCATCTAAATGATATCTTTAAATATCTTTATGATAATAAATTAGAAAAAAATACAATCATATCCAAAAATGTCTGAAGATACAAATGATTTGATAAGTTTTTGTATTAAAAAAGATAATTATGAAATTTTAGCATTTTTGGAAGAAAAAGGAATTAATGTTAATGCTGATAATATAAATGAATCAGCAATAAATGGAAATTTGTATCTCGTTAAATGTTTTCTTCGAAAGAATCAAATTCCAAAAAATATTATATTATTTGCTTTAGAATCAGAAAATATTGAACTTGTGAAATATGTTTTAGAACAAAAAGGAATTGATGTTAATGCAAAAAATATTTATTTCAATAATTTTATATATGTTTTAATAATTTGAAATATGTTTTAATAATTTGAAACAGCACTTCATATAGCAGTTAGAAATAATAATATAGAAATAGTAAAATTACTTTTAGATAAAGGAATTGATGTTAATGCAAAATATATTCATTTGAATAATTTAAAATATGTTTTAATAATTTATAATATGTTTTAATAATTTGGAATATGCTTTCACAATATTTGACAGCAAAACAAATTGCACGACAAGAAGTTTACACAGAAATAATAAAAATAATTCGTGAAAAAAGTACGAACGAAAATTCTAATTATCTTCTATAAACATCAGATCTTCATTTTCAAGAAGAAATGGAAATGAAGCATATACTGTTAATAATCAAAATCGAACTAAAGAGAGTTTTAAATTATTTTAATTTGCAAAAATTATTAATTGATAACAATTTGTTTTGCACAATTTATTGTAAAAAGTAAAGAGAATTAATGTGGCATAAACATATTTTTGCAATAAAAGCAACAATTTTATATGAACAAATTGATCAATTTGTATAAAAATTTATTAAATCCCATTTTTCATTTTGCAAATCTTTTAATAATATCACAAATTATGCTTATGATCCGATACAAATGAATCATGCAACATAAGATAAAACTTTTGAATTTTAACAAAGAGCAAAAATTTATTTAATTCGTTTTCGATACAATATAATTAATTTATCTGCTAAATTGTAGATAGAAAATTTCGAAAATTCAGAAAAAAATGAAAGAAACATTAATGAAATAACTAAACTCGAAAATATTAATGATATTATTTGTTTTTGATGGGAAATTATGAACATTGAAGTTTGTGTTAATAGTAAACGAATTAATACAATTCGTGTTATATATCTTTCGGAAACAGAAGAAATTGGAATAATCAAAAGCATAAAAGCAGTCAAAACTAAAGAAAATAGTAATATATGAATCTTTTTTGGTACCAATCTCATAAAACACCAAAGAATTGGAATTAAACAAAATAAAATTATGATTGAATTCGAATCCATATTTTCAAACAGATAAAAAAGTTTATTTTTGTTGATGGAATCAAGTGAAATTGGAGGAACACCAATTGTATGATCAAATATCATTACAATGGAAAAGCTTATTATTATACAGCAAATCAAGAAAATTATATTATAAAGTGTAAATGCACATCCAAAAAACATAACAATAATTGGAATAAATAAATAAATAAATTCTATCCTCAAAGAGGTGAGAAAAGATGTGATTATAAACATTAAAAAAGTTGATTTGTTTTCAATGTTTTGTCGTTGGAAAAATGATTGTAAACAAAGTAGGTAAATTTCAAAAAGTAAATAGATTATTGAATATGAAAAGGAATTGCTTGTTATGAGGGCATCGGATAAAATGGAAAATGATAGAAGAAATGAAGAAAAATGACTTCCATTAAATTTAATTAAAAAAGAAAAAAGAAGACTCTCTTGTATCCAATTTATTACAAGAGTTATCACTTGTGAATCAATTGGAATTTTTTTTAAATTTTCATCAATTAAAGAAGATAACTTGAATACATTTGGATCTGATTTTTCAAATGAAAAAGAATTTTTTTGCTTTGCAAAGTAAAAGAAAATGTATGCAAAAACAAGTAATAGTGGAAAATAAATATAAACTGGAATTGACTTCCATTTAAATTGGTAAGATATTTTTTTAATTTTTGGATAATTATTAATTTTACGCATTTTTGGAGCAATAGCATTTTTTGATATACGTTCTTTTGTGATTGGTCTTTGGTTCATTTGGAATTCCGCATAATTCATTACCAGGCCGCCCTGATCCATGACCGTTAATTTTACGATCGGCATAAATTCCGAAATGAAAATCTACATTACATACTTTTTAACTTTATTGATGATTTTTAATATTTTTACATTTATTCATTTAATAACGGAGGGAAAAATACTAAATAATTTCAAACCTAAATCACAATTTAATTCTACAAGAGCATACAATTACCATAAAATTCTAGCTTCTGGGTCACGCGGTATTGGCACGAAACATTACAATTATTCTATATCATATTTTATCGAAGAACTTCAACAAATTTCAAAAAAAATGAGTAATCATCCTGAAGTTATTTTCTCATACAACATATATGATGGTGAATTTGCTCTTAACTCACAAACTCATGTTAATGAATATCTTACATATTTTCCCAATATTCTAATTAATGTTACTGTAAGGAATTGCACATCACCTCCACTACTTTTTTCAGCCCACATCGACTCCCATCCTCATGCAATTGGTTCTTATGATGATGGAATCAATTGTGCAATAATTCTTGAACTAATAAATACCATTATTTCTTCCACTGACCCACTCACATATAACATCTGTTTCCTTATATGTGGTTCTGAAGAATTAGGTTTGCATGGTTCATCCAAATTTGTTAATGATTTAGATTTAAAAGGTGAAGTCATTAATCTTGAAGCTTTAGGCACATTTCGACCATTCGTCTTCATAACGCACACAAAGAACTCATCTAATATAGTTAAAGCCATGTCAAAAGTATATGGCTCAATAATATGTACACTTTTCACTGACATTTATCATACTTCACTAGTGAAATCTTATAGTGATATTGATGTTTACGAAAAAGTTGGTATATCTGGACTACAAGGAGTCTTTTTTGGTAATCCTACTTATTATCACACAGTAATGGATAATGTTTCACGTTTTGGAGATATAGATTATGTTGGAAATATACTATCAGATTTTATTTATAAGTATAAACCAACAAATACACAAGGAAAAGATGTAATTGGATTTGGTATTTCACCTTTTATAATTGCTATAGAAAAAGATACATATAAAATAATGATATTTACATTAATAATTCTTTTAATTATACCAATTCTTAAGATGAAATTTTTGAATATTTTAAGAAGTTTGTTTAAATCCATTTTTATCATTTTATTAGTTTTCATTTGTTATTTTATAATGGCATTAATATTATATAAGTTTAACACTTTAAGTTATGCAAATTCTTTATTAATTAATTTCTTCTTTTTATGTTTTTATGGATTTTCATCGATGTTTTTATTTGGGTTTTCTAATATTAAAGATGAAGAACGTTTTATGTCATCAATTATCATTGAGTCATTAATACTTTTATTAACATCTAAATTTGATATATCAATAATATTCTTTTTAGGCCTTATTCCTAAGATATTCATCAAATTCATTCCAAAGCAAATCAAAATATTCATCACATTATTACAAACATTACCAATGACTTTCTTTGTCTCATTTACGTATAAATTCATTGTCGGCTTTGCATGTTATTCACCTGGAATTCTTGGCGAATTTTTGCCTTTATTTGTTGTGTTTGTTTTCGTTTTATATATTTCATTTAATATACATCATATAACAAATATAAAAATCCAATTAAAACATAAAATGTTTTGTTTATTATTTATGTTAATGATATTAATTTATGTGGTTGTCTTGCCGCATCCATTCTCTAAGGAATTCTTAGTACAAGGATGTGAAGCACAAGACTTTTATGGAAATGGTACTTCTGTTATATCATTTGCACCTGGTGCTGGAAAACGTATTAAAAGTATCATTAAATCTGAAGGAACTCCAAACTTTGAACGGCTTTTATATAAAGGTTTTGCTTTTACTCAAACATTTAATAACATTTCAAAGCCAAATTTCGTGGAAAATTGGCCGAAATTCAAATTCGAAAAATTCAATGACGTGAGACGGTTTATCATAGAAAAAGTTCCGGAATCATTCGATAGCGTCCATGTGTTAATACATTGCAAAGAAGATAATAAGAAATGTATAAAAAGAATTGGTGGTAACTTTACTAACATTGGATATATTAACGACGTTGCAGTAATTAGATTTACACCAATATTTGACGGATTTAATATCGATTTGGGATTGGATACAAATGAAACATTAAGTGCTGAAGTGGCATTTGCATCACCAAAAGAAACAGAAGAAGCAATTAAGTTCCGGAATTCTCTCGGTGATTTCGTGGCACAAATGGCAAAAGAAAGATTTGTTTCTGGAACTGTTCTTATTAATAATACATTTGTTTAATTTGTTAAATAAAAAATTTTTGTAAAATGTTCATTGTTTTGATTGTCTGCAAAGCCAACCCACCTTGTTATAAAATATAAAGTATTTAAATTGGTAACGCATTTCCATATCACATGTCGTATACGATGCTCATGAGCATTCAAACATGGCTAAAAAGTAACTTTTTGTATCGTAGATAAGATCTGAATTGAAAATATTGAATGTATAATACAATTTTGATTATATAAATATATCTCCGAAGTTCTATTCTCCAGCCTTTTGCCTTCTCCATTTTTCAAAATTTTAGGAACAGCAACCAGGTGGCATTGACATACACTTAGAGTTTATGAAATGCCACATTCACTTTTAAAGAATCATTAAAATAATCAGATATCAAGCATTATATATTTTATGCTGAAACGTTTCTTATATAAATACCGGTAAGAACTCGTCCTTACATTAGTAGAGCATAATTTTGAAGAATTAAGCAAAAAAACTTTCAACAAAAAAACGTTAAAATGGTGAATTAACGTTCGAAATATATCTTAATTTGCCCAGGACTCTACACCCATGTTTATTTGGATATTGTCCTTCCCACCAACGTTAATAGATCTTCTAAACAGTTTACCAAGTCAATCAGAAAATTCAATATTAAATAATAAAAAAATATTTTCACAAAAGCAAAAATTTAAGACTGAGCCATCTCCAAGTTCTTATGGGAATGTATTATGTCTTCCAGTTTTTCATGAAACAAGCAATTCCATCTTACTTTTTCAAAAACATTATTTTTTTGATGGTTTAACACAAGCTAACCACAAAATTTTTGAAAGTTTTTCAAGTTGTTTATCACCAATGGAACATTTTTCTTTCTTTATGGATAAAAAAATTTCATTTTCTTATGATTCAGCATTTTCATTCATTAAAACTTCAAAACAATTTCATTCGAATATTTCTATGAAATGTTTTTCTTTAATTTATGAAATCGTTAAAAGGTTTTCAAATATTTCGAATATTTTGTTATTTGTTTTTATTTCTTTAATAAAAACAATTTTTCAAAATATTAGAAATCAAGAAAAGTTTGAACATAAAATTTTTCTTTTTTTATTTGTTTTCTTTTTTGTTCAAACATTTGAAATATATAATACAGGAACCAGAACACTTTCAATATCTTCTTCAGCAGAATATACAGAAAAAGATACATATAAAGATGAAGCAGAAATTATTATAATTGAGAGTGGTGTTGAAGAAATTAAATCTAATGATTTTTCTGGATGGAATTCATTAAAAACAATAGAAATTGGTGATCAAGTTACTTCAATTGAATCTGGCGCTTTTAGAGAATGTGTGAATCTTCAAATGATTATAGTATCAAAAGAAAACAGGTGTTATTCAAGTGATGATAATGAAATTCTTTATGACAAATATTTTGCAACAGTTATTTGTTGTCCAAGAGCAATTTCTCTTTCATCGTTTACAATTCCAGATTCAGTTACATCAATTAATGATTATGCATTTTATGGATGTAAGTCATTAACAAATATTACAATTCCAAATTCAGTTATGTCAATTGGTGCTTCTGCATTTTATGAATGTTCACAATTGGAAACAGTTATCATTGGCGAAAGTGTAATAATAATTTCAGATTCTGCATTTTATTCTTGTTCGTCATTAACAAATATTAAAATTCCAAATTCAGTTATGTCAATTGGAACTTCTGCATTTTATTTATGTACACAATTGGAAACAGTTATCATTGGCGAAGGTGTAATATCAATTGGACAATATGCATTTTCAAACTGCAGTAGTTTAAATTGTATTTATTTTATGGGTAATAAAGCGCCAAATTTCGGTTCAGATGCTTTTAGTAATGTACAAACACGAAGTGTAATGACATCAGATTTATATAACGGATCATCATTCGGAGCACTTAGTGTATCCAAAGGAACACCAGATGGAGAATGCGAACAATATCTATGGCCAACGCACACATATTCACAGTCAAATACATACACACAAAGTAATACATATACTAAATCGAATACATATTCACAAACAAATACATATTCACAGTCAAATACATACACACAAAATAATACATATACTAAATCGAATATATATTCACAATCAAATACATACACACAAAGCAATACATATACCAAATCAAGTACATTTGCTACGTCAAATATTTTAAGTGAAGCATTTTCATTTACGTATACATTAACTATTACTCAAACGCAAACATTTGGAGCATTTATTTCGAATACGGTATTTAATACTATAATTGATTCGATATTTACACGTGTTTATACCGAATTTGTTTATTATGATTATACGATTTATATATTTTCCACGTATTATATATATTATTCTAACTTCTTTACTTTTTCTCCTAATGAAACATCAACAAGTGATAAATCAATTCCGACGAATGTTTTGATTGGAATCATTTGCTGTTCTGTTATTATAATACTTATAATTATTGGAATTATTATATTTGTTGTTCGTAAAAACAAAAACAAAATTCAAAATTCGAAATCGAAATCATCAAATTCGAAAGAATTTTTAAGTGATCAAACGGATAAATCAAGTGAAAATGCAATCATTAATGGAAAATTCGATGAATATATTGCGAATGAAGATGATCAATGGATCAATGAATAATATTTTAGAGCAAATTATTTCATATGAAAATACGAAATATATAAAAATAGTTTTTAATCAGTAATTTCTGCGAGTTACCTTAAATAAAACAAAATTTTTTAATTGTTTTGTTTCTTATTTCAATAATTTTTTTTGTTTATTTTTCTTCTTTTGGAAGAAGTAATTTTACTATTTCTGAGTAACCATTTTGAGACGCAATCATAAGTGCTGTTTGAAATATTAATAACAATATCCAAATCTTATTTTGATATATTAAATGATTAAAATATTTATTATTTTTAATATTAATATCAATTCCTTCTTGTTTAAGTAGTAATTGAACAATTTCTATGTGATTATTTGTGGATGCTCTCATAAGTGCTGTTGCTAATAATGTCAATAATTTCCAAAAATTATTTTTAAATCTCGAAGAATTGAAATAAATGTAAAACAAAATAAATTAACATCTTGGGCATTAATGTTAATACTTTGATGATTAAGAAGTAATTTAACAATTTCAATATATCCATTTTGAGATGCAATTATAAGTGCCGTAACAAATATTTTGAGATATTTCCAAATATTTTTTTGAAATATAAAAATGATGAAATAAATTTTAAATGAAAGAAACAAAATTTATCTTTAACATTAATATAATTTTCATTTTGCTCAATAAATAATTTGACTATTTCAGTATGTCCATTACTACATGCAACAATAAATGAATATACACTAAATATAATTTTAAAATCCAAAAACTTTGAAAAAGACAAACAAAAATAACAAACATTAGTTAAAGTTTTGATATCAACTTTTTCATATTCAATAAGCAACTTAACTATTTCAGTATGCCCATTTTGAGATGACAAAATAAATGAAGCCCAAAATTTCATAAATAATTGCCAAATATTATTTATAAACATCAATTTACAGAAAACAATATTGAACAAAACAAAAATATATTATTCGTATTATGAACATTTTTTTCTTTTTCAAGAAGTAATTTAACAATTTCTGTATTACCTTTTTCAGATGCTAAAACAAGTGCTATGTTAAATAACTTGAACAATTTCCAAATATTATTTTGAAATATTCAATAATCAAAACAAAAATTAAACAAAACAAATAAATATTTTTAATATTAATATCAATTCCTGTTTGCTCAAGAAGTAATTTAACTATTTCTATGTGACCTTTATAAGATGCATGCATAAGAGCTGTCCAAAATAATTTAAATAATTTCCAAATATTATTTGAAAAAATTAAGTAAATAAAGCAAATTTCAAAGAAAGGAAATCAATATCTTTCTCATTTATATTAATTCCTTCTTGTTCAAGAAATACTTTTGTAATTTCTGTGTAACCTTTACTTGAAGCCCAATGAAGTGCATTAACAATAATTTTTGTAAAACTCCAAAATAGAATATAAAACACCCAATTTTTTACATGAACATATTTTGCATTGATATTAAAAATTTTGTGTTTGATTTGCCATTGAACAAATGCTTTTAATGCTTGATAAAATTTTTCTTCACACATTTTATATGAAATGATATTGTCACTTTTTTCATTCGACCGTTTATTACAATAAATTCGTTAGTAGCAACTAACGGCCCCAAATAATACCATGAAGTTTGATATTAATTCCCCAGTAATTCCTGCGTCAAATTCAAATGAAAAGCGTATTATTTGTATAAGATGGTCACCAGATTGTGAACGTCTTGCGGTTGCAACTGCAGATAGATTTGTTACATTAGTCAAAACTTCAACCAATGAACTTAGTCGTTTTCCCATTAAACCACGCGACGAAAATTCCACACGTACATTTTCAATTACTGATTTATCATGGGCACCCGATAGTTGTCGTTTTGCAATTTCACAATCAGACTATGCAGTTGCTGTATATGATGTTGGGCCATCCAATTCGCCAGATTCTCGCAAGAAAATCACGTTACGTTTTTCTCAAAAGTGTCCAGTCTTATGTGTATGTTGGCCATTAAATAATCCCACTGATTTTGTCTATAGTTTAAGTGATGGAACAGTATTATGTGGCTTAACCAAGTTAAAGAAGAGCACCGAACTTTATCGTCATGGGAGTGCTACCATTAAGATTGTCAATGCACCACGAATGAATTCCGTTGTCATTGGACATCTTGATGGAAATATATTTATTGTCAACTTAGAAACACATTCACGTATAGTAGCAATGCAAACCACAGTACCACCAATTGCATTAGCATGGGGATCACAAATACTATCAACAGGATCTGATTTACAAATTAATTTTTGTGATTCTAATGGAAGTTCTATATCACATGTAGACTTTTCTAATCAGACAGAATATCGAAGTTTTACCGCAGCTTCATTTGATCCAAGTGGCAACACAGCTATAGTTGCAGGGAAAGATGTATTATTAACATTTACGTATTCCAATAATTTACAGACATGGCAACAACAATCCAAACTCGAATTTGAAGGATTATATTCTATTCCTGATATCGAATGGTCACCTGATGGATCTAAAATTGCTGTTTCATCTGTAACTGGAGGATTATATATTATAACTGCTTCAATTGGATCATTTCGATATAAGAATTTATTTGAAGTAATTCATGTTACAAGTTCACAAATCAAAATCATTAAATTAAATGATAAAAAAGAATTATCATTAAAAAGTGATTATCGAATCTTAAATACGATCTTCCAACATGATCGTTATGTAATATCACGAACTACGCAATCTTTTTTATTTGGTGATACTGAATCTGGGAAAATATGCGAATTATCTGCTTCATTAACTGATTCTGATGTTATAAAAGAGAAGTTTATCTTTATTGATGATATTGCAGTATTAGTTTGGAATTTAGGAGAATTAATTATAATCGAATTTGGTAAAAGTTTACCATTAACTACAATATCTACACAATATGCAAGTCCTTATTTACTATCATTATGTTTTAATTCTAAAATAGGGAAAAATAACTCGAAAATCATTGCGTATTTAATAGATTCTAAAACAATTCGAATTATGAATTTAGAATCAATGTTAAATATAGCAAACATTCAAATTAATAATAAAATTGATTTCCTTGAATTAAATATTACTGGTACAATGATATTATTTAGAGATTCGAAACGTTCACTTTATTTATATAATTTAACAACAAAATCTTTAAGTAGTTTAATTAATTCTTGCGTTTATGCTCAATGGGTACCACAAGGGAATGTAATTGTAGCACAAAGTAAGAAAACTCTTTATGTATGGTATTCACCTACATCACCAGATGAAGTTAAAACTTATGAAATTGATGGTGATGTTGTAGATATTATACGAAAAGGTATAAAGACTTCAGTTATAATACAAAACAATGGAAACACACAAAATTTCCCATTAGATGGAACATTTATAGCATTTTCATCAGCAATGGAAAACAATGAATTATTAAAAGCTGCAAAAATCTTATTAAAAATGGAGAACAAAAATGATTTTAATTCATTATGGGAAGAATTAGCTAATATATCAATGTTAAATCATGATTATTTCATAGCTGAAATCTCATATTCTAATTTAGGTAATTTACCTAAATCAAGATTCTTACATAAGATTAATAAATTAATTAAAAAATATGGAATTAATGATTATAATGTTCAAGCTAAAATTGCAATGTTACAAAGTAATTTTAAACAAGCTGAATATTGTTATATAGAACATGATCAATTAAATGAAGCAATTAATATGTATAAAACAATGCATATGTGGAATGAATTATTTGATTTAGTAGAAACTCGTTGTCCTTCTAAATCAAATGAATTACGTGAAGAATATTTCAAACATTTAATATCTACTGGACAATATCAAATTGCTGCGCGATTAAAAGTTCGTTTTGGTGAAATTAATGAAGCTATTGATTTATGTTTACAAGGAGATAAACCTCAATTAGCAGCTGATATATTATTAAATTCATCGAATAATGATAAAGTTAATCCACAAATATTAAATCAAGTTGCAAACTCATTAATTAAATCAAATAAATTCGATTACGCAGGACAAATCTTTGAGAAACTTGGTAAAGTTAAAGAGGCATTAGAAGCATATCGTAAAGGTCATTCATATTATCGCGCATTAGAATTATCGAAAGTATCAAGTCCTGAAACAGTAATAGAAATAGAAAAAGAATGGGCTGATTATTTAGTATCACAAGGACAAAATGATGTGGCGATTCAACATTATATTGAAAGTGGTGATTATTCATTAGCGTTAAATTGTAGTTTAAGATCACAACAATGGAATCAAGCAGCGAACATATTACAATCAATAGCATCTAATGTTCAATTACGACAAGAACTTAAATTACAATATTTACGTGTTGGCCGATATTTTGCTTCAATTAATGATGTTAATACAGCTGAAGATTTATTTTTAACTGTTGACGCACATAAAGAATTAATCGAATTATATTTAACACATAATAAAATTGATGAAGCTTTACGAATTGGTAAGAAACAATTTAAATATAATCAAATGGAACAAATCTTTATAGAAACAGCCAAGAAATTAGAAAAGAAATCACAAACAAGAAAAACGGCCGAAAACATTTATGTTTCAATTAATAAGCCTGAATTAGCAATTGAAATGTATCAAAAAATCGGCGATAATTCGAATGTTTTAAGATTAACAAACAAGTTTAGTAATGATAAAAGTCAATTAATTACATTAGCTCAACAATCTGAAAGAGATGGCCGATTAACAGATGCCGAATCTTATTATATACGTTCAGGCGAATGGGAGAAAGCATTATTTATGTATGAGCAAGAAAAGAAATGGAAAGATGCATTACGTGTAGCCAAACAAAATGGCACAAAAGAATCGGAAATTAAAGTCGCAGCACATTGGGCTATCGATAATGGCGGACAATCAGGTGTTAACTTATTACAAAAGCTTAAACTTGTTAATGAAGTCTTAATATATTCATGTGAAAATGGATTAAATGAATTAGCGCAAAACATTATGCAATATTGTAAGGCATTAAATCAAAACACATTAAAACAAGCGCATATGAAATTCGCTGTTAATTTAGAAGCGCAAGGTAAATTAAAAGAAGCAGAAGAACATTATCTATTAGCTGATCAACCACGTGAAGTAATCGAAATGTATATACATAATAATATGTATTCAGATGCACAAAAAATTGCATTAAAATATGGTATTAATGATATACCTATAAATAATAACACAAAATCATTAAAGAAATCGTTAGATAATAATAACAGTAATAAACTTGAAATCGCTGTTAAATTAGAACAAAATGGAAAATATGATGAAGCTATTGATACTTATTTATCTTTAACACCTGACGATTGTGGTGGGTTAGCTCAATATGATCAAGTATTAGAACGCGTTGTTAAAATCACTTTAACATTTCGACAAAATCGTTTGGCTGATGTAGTGAATGAAGTTGCACAAATACTTCTTAACGAGAAAAGACATGCTTCTTTAGCAAAGATATTAGAAGGTATCGAATTATACCCAGATGCCTTCGAAATTTATAAGGCTGGCGGAATGTGGGATGACGCTGCTCGTTTGTCAGGTTATTTGGAACCCGACGAACAAAAACAATTCCAAATCGAATATCAGCAGTATTTGGCACAGAACCAAAACACAAGCGGTTTGATTGAAATCGGGCAGATCGATAAAGCATTGAATATTCTGGCTCAAAAAGGCGATTGGCAAACGTGCTTAAGTAATGCACAGAAAGAAGGAGAACAATATTTAGAAAAATATACAATGTTATATGCACAAGAATTAATTAACCAGGAGAAGTATTATGAAGCAATATCAATATTGGCAAAATATTCTCCAAGTGCTAATTCAAATAATATCCCATCTTATATAATCTTGTGTCAAACAATCATTTATAACGTGCCTAATTATGATGAAATTAATAACTCGTTTTATTTGTTACGACAAATGTTCTTTAAGATATTAAATAATTATTCTGCAAATAACTCAAATTATAACAAATTAAAACATTTCACATACGCTATACACTTATTATGTCAACAAGATACATGTCAAAAATACCAATTAAATCAGATTTATTCAAATGTTGTTTTGTCATTATTAAGATATTGCGATGTATTACCAGCAGATTTCTTGTTTTTCAAAGCGGGTAATACAATGGAAAGACAAAACAATTTGGAAGCTGCTTTAGTTTTTTATAATACTTTTGTTGATATTGTTGAAGTTATTAATACTGGAGATATTTCAAATAGTGATGGAATTGACCACAGTAAATATGACCAAACTGACATACCGAAAGAATTCTGTTTAAGGAAAAATGTTTCGATCAATTCAGATGATCTAAATCATGCAAATGATTTGGTTTTGGAAAAGGCAGTAAGTGGTGAATATGAACCTAAATTACCTTTGACAAAATGTCCAAAATGCGGGAAAAATATTTTTGTTGCATGTTTATCTTGTGTATATTGTAAATCAAATTTCGAATGTTGTTGTATTACGGGTTTGCCGGTCATTAACCCGACAAGATGTACTGCATGCGGTGCTGTAGCGAACAGAAGTGATTGGGGTAAATATATTGCAAAAGTTGGAAGATGTCCTTGTTGTAATTCGCCTCAAACCGCTGGCGCATAATTTTGATGTAAAAAGTAAACATTTGAAATTTCATGCAAAGAAAGAAATTGTTTTAAATCATTTGATTCTTTTATTTGAAATTCATAATTTAGAAATTGTCTTCTGGAAATAAAATTTTATGATGATATCAATGTGTATATGAATTCCTTCATTTGTAAAATGTTGTTTTCGGTGACCAGATAATAACTGAAAAAGTCAAATGTCTTCAAGCGAGGGTTCAGATCTCCCCACTTCAATAAACTTAGATTCTGGACGTCCTGGTATCCGTGACATAAACATTAAAACAGCTAGAAGAATATTATCAAATATTTTCCCAAAAAAATCAAAGCCTTTAAATTTAGATGCAACTGATGCCGTTGCTGTTCTATTTTTCACAGCTATTGGTATGCTCACACGTGTATTTAGAATACAATTTCCTAACTGCGTAGTTTTTGATGAATTTCATTTTGGAAGTTTTACTAATTATTATATTAAAGGAGAATATTTCTTTGATATCCATCCACCTCTCGCCAAACTCATTATGGCTGGTGTAGCCAAATATGCAGGTTATGATGGTAGTTTTAATTTTGGAGAAATAGGAGATAATCGTTATCCTTCTATGATATATGTTTCCCTTCGAATGACACCAGCTTTCTTTGGTGGTCTTTGTGTTCCGTTATCATATATAATTATGCGTACTATAGGGTGTTCACATTTTACATCGTTTGTAGGTGCAGCATTAGTTACATCTGACCTTATGCTTATAGTTGAAGCACGTCATATTCTTAGTGATGGTATTTTACATTTCTTTTCATGTTTAGCAATTTTTTCAATTTATTTATTTGATCGTTATCCCAATCTTTTCTGTCTAATTTTCGAAGGCATATGTCTTGGTTGTGTAGCTTCCTGTAAATACACGTCAGGAGGCATTGTCTTACTTTCTCTTCTTCACCAATTTCGCGTCAAAGAATTCAGAACAATTCAATTCTACAGTTCAATTTTCAGATGTATCGTTCTTGTTTTATTAGTTGGTATAATACATTTAATATGTTATACAATTCATTTATCAGTTTTACCATATTTACCAAATTCTGATTTAGATATTCCAAGTTATGTTCGTACTGGGTTAGTAAATCGAACTAATCCAAATTGGGAACAACGTCATTCTGCGTCACCACTTTTCATACGTATTATATCATTAATTCTTCAAATGCATCGCACGAATATGAATGTCGGTAATACACATCCTTATGCGTCTAAATGGTATACGTGGCCATTGTTCACAAGTAAATGGGTATTGTATTGGACGCAAAATGGTAAACATATAATGTGTATGGGCAATGTGTTGTTGTGGTATCCTGTTTTTATAGGTATTGTTTTAAATCTTTTGAGATGTGCTTTGAGAAAAGACTTCGATAGTATAACGTTTTCGTTGTTGATGGGTTATTTGTTTTCGTATTTGCCGTTTTCGTTGATTAAAAGAGATATGTTTTTGTATCATTATGCAATTCCTTTGTTGTTTGGTATTTATAACTTATGTAATATAATAGAAAAAGAATTGCCACCGAAAATTAGAGGCTTTATGCTATGCGCTGTGATGACAGCTGCTTTGTTTGGTTATTTCTTGTGGAATCCGTGGGTATACGGATTGACAACTCCAGACTTCAATTTCTTGGTTTGGAATAACAAATGGCGTGGATGAAGATAAATGAAATAATTGAAAAAGTAAAAATATATTTTTGTTATTTTATTGAAAAATATTTTTCTCTGAAATAAACTTTCACTTACTAATAATTTTCTGAACTTTTTTTCTTTTATCTAAAAGAAAATCCAAAAAATTTTTATTTACTTTAATTTTTATGAATTTTTTTAAGACTTATTAAATGAAAAAAAAAAAATATTAATATTTATAAATTATTGTTCAAATGGAAATGCATTCGGAAGTTCAAACGGCAAAAATATCAGTTCGTTACTATCATCCAACAACACGAAACACTTTAAAATGCTGTTGTAGCAAATTCCGACAATTTTCTTATTTTCTTCTTTACATAAGAAGGAAACAATCGCAGGCTCAATCACTTCGAACACTCCGAAGTCGCCGTTTTCGTTTTGGACGCAAATGTAATCGAATCCGTCGACAGACGAAATCTTAAACCAATTCATAATTTTATATGAAATTGAAATTTTTTGGATCAAATTTCCATTTATGTTCAAAACAATTAAATGTTTATCAGTTCGTATTACTATGAAGCCCCAACAATCAGTGATTATAATATCTTCGGCGAGTTCTCCATTTAAATCGAATGTTGTAACATCAGAACCATTTTCACTATTAATGATATGAATCAAACAATCGAAAGTACCAAACGCGATAACATGAAATATGTTATTTAATTCGATACAAGAAATTTGTGATTTCGCTCTATAAATTATATTCGGAACATTATTATCTAATAAATTATATAAATAAATGTTATAATTTTTACTATAAATTAATGTATTATTCGAATGATTTATTATCGAATAATTTAACAAAAAAGTTTTTTTAAGTCCATTTTTATTATATATATTAATTTCATTATTTTTTATTATTATCAAAGAATCATTTAATAGAAAATATTTCGAATCTTTAGATATAAAAACAGATTTAAATTTCGAAAGTTTTTGTAATCTATTATTTAATAAAGAAAAGAAACGAATTGTATTCATATTCGTAATTATGATTAAAATGATTTCATTATTATTATTATTTGGGATTATGAATGATTTAATAATTTTCTTTCTTAAGTTTAAATGATATTGTAAACGTTTAATAGACTTAGAAACGAATTTATTTCCATGTAATTTATTAAACAAAATTTTATGCATTAAAGGTTTCGAATTTATACCAAAAACAGAATCAATCCAATTCGGTAATTGTGAAGATATCTCAGAAGATTCGAGAATTTTACGATGCATATACACAAAATGAAACATTGTCGGAGCCCATTTCGGTAATTTGCCTTTAATTATTTCGGGCATATAAAAATATTCGGGCGCTAACGATTTATCATTTATTACATTCTCAATATCAATTGAATGTAAATCAATTTTCGGATTTGATATTGAAGCTTTAATATTCGTTTTAGGTTTATAGACATCAAATGATGAAATTACTGATGGAAATATTGGATATATATCAGGATTGTTTAATGTACGTCCTGAAAACAAATTTAATAACATAATATATTCGAAATTAGATTGTAATGAACGTGTCCAATTTTGGAAAAATTGTTTTGGTGTTATATTTATTAATTGACAAATCTTTTTAGTCGAAGTTGGTGAAAAATCAATTAAAAATGATTTTCCTGACTTACAAAATATCTCTAGAAAAGAAGGCTGAGCTTTCTTTAATATCATTTCAATGTCTTTTATTTGGATAATATCACAATTAAATTTATGTAAAAGTTGAATCTTTTGTGAGTCCAAAATAAATTTACATTCTTTAATTGTTGAGAATGTATATAATATACATTTTTGTTCATATATTATATTATTATTCTCATCAAATTGATAATGTTGATGGAAATTCTTTAATTTAAGTTTTGGTTGTGTGTAATATTGACAAAATGTATAATCTCTAAGTAATGTGGAATTAGTTTTAATAATTTTAGAATTGTTTTGGAATTTCATTAAGTTAATTGTTGATGCAATTTTTTCTGTTTGAAGTTTCTCAAGAAAATGTTTTGCGAAATTAATTTTTCGTATTGTTTCTGCTTTAAAATCTTCGAAATTTGTCACGAATTTAGTTCGAAAGGTATTAAACATTTGATCGATGATTTGATCAATTTCATTTATGAATTTAATTTCTTGTGAATTATTTTTATTAAGTAAAAACTCAATTATCATTTGGATGTTTAAAGTTTTATTTGTTTGTTTTTGTTGTGCAAATTGTAAACATAATCTCATTAAGTTTATATCTTTATAAGTTTTGTTTTCTGTTAAAGTTAATTGAAATTTATGTTTTAATTGATTAATATCATATTGTGTTATATTATAAAGTTGTTCAATGTTATTAAAAACAAATAAATTATTTTGTTTTTGATCATTTTTAATTATTTCATCACAAAACAAAGAATTATTATATTCTTTAATTAATTCATTTGTATAATTTGTTGAATATAAATGAAAGAAAACATTCTCGGCACAATTTATACAACATTCTTGTGATAACGAAGTTTGTTTTTTATTAATTATAGCAAAAATATTATTTAAGAACTTATAAATTAAATCATTGTTATTCGAAAATAATGATAAAAAATTAACAATTTTTGATATACTATTCATTTCATTAATAGCAAAATGTGCTAAGAATATACAAACATGATGTTTATATATTTCATCTACATTAAAACATAAAGTTATTGGCCATACAAACCAATCTTTACATAAATAAATATCTTTATTAATTAATTTCGGCAATTTTTCCGAAATTTTTTCTTTGCTTTCTTTTGATATTTCATTAGCTAATATACATAATAATATATAAAGATTTGGATAAAGTTTAATTTTCGTTAACAATGAATTAAATAATTGTTTTTTAATATTATTATTAATCATATCATAAATTACATAACTATAAGTATGGAATAAATTTGGTACTAATTCATGAATTGTTATTATTAATGGTTCATAAATATCTGAATCAGAAAACTCTAATAATTTAAATAATGGAACAATTTGATTTGAAATTGTTGGAATTGTTTTTAATTTAGATGAAATTATATTAATGATATCAAGTAATGAAAATATTTGTTCTTTTATAGTACAAGAAGCACATTCTTGGAATAAGTCAATTATATCATTATCATCCAAATAAATTAATGCAAGTTTCTTTAATATGATAATATATAATTTCTTAATATTATCATTAAATTTAGAATAATTATTTAAATAATCACTTAAAAATAACTTAAAATATGATTTATTTTTTAAATGTTTTAAATTCTGTGGTATAATTTCAATGGAATATAAAAGTAATATTTTAGAAAACGTAGTTATATTACTTTGTGACCATAAAAGACAATTAAATATTAATTGATCGAACCATTCGATTTTAAGGTTTTCATATGTTATTACATCATAAATCATTAATAATGAATGGAATAAATAATAATCTAAAAGTTCAGGTGAATTTAATAAATATTGATATAATTCTTTTGTATATTCAAATGTTAATTGTGCTTCTTCATTATAAATTAATAATTCTTTTAATATAGTGAATACACATCGTGAAGTTTCTTTTGTAATATTTTTAGGTTCTTTAAAGAATTCGATAAATGTTTTAATACATTTACATTCTATAATTGCTAAAGGTAATGATTTAATTGAATGGATTTCATTATTAGTTTTAATTGTTTGTAAATCAAAAATATAATTATTACTTAAATTTGATTCTTTAAAGTTTTTAACATTATAACTTTCCGGATAAATTTTTATATCACCAATTAATCCAAAAATTCGATTTTTATATTTATTTTCTTTATTATTTACATTAATACCACCAATTATTAAATTAATGTTATTTTTCAAATGAATTGGACAAAAATCAGAATCAGCTTTTAAATTATTATTTAAAAACGTTGTTAAAGTTACAGAGTTTTCATTAACTGTTTTTACATTTATCATTACTGTTGTCCATTTATCCCAACGAAAACAATCACAAAGTCGAACAATTGTTCTTAAACTTGAATACTCATATTTTGCATATAAAGAGTTTAAACATAAAAACAATGAAAACGATGTATTATTAGAACTTTCTAATGAAAGAACTTGTATAAGAGAATTATTTAATGATAATATATTAGTGTCAACTTTTAATATGAATTTTATTAAAAACCCATTATTATTATTAAAACAATTCTTTGGTAATGTTGTTTGATAAATCGGTTCATTTTTACCAATTGGATAATAAATTTTTGGGTTAATATTACTTTCAATTAATGTTGACGTCAAAAAGTTTAAATAAGTTTTTATATATTTCGATTTAACTGCTGAAAATATTAATGAACAAAATTCTGATGCTGATGGATAATTAGAGATAACATCACATATTAATGAAAGAAATGGAAATATTAATGTCTCATAATATGTATCAGGTAAAATTAATTGGATTTTACATCCACAGAAGAAAAATTCGCATTTTTCTTTTTGTGATTCAATGATTTTTAACATAAATAAATCAAATGAACCTTCATGAAATGCCATAATATTATGTAATGAATATTTAGCTAATTTATAAAAATGTTTTAATATTTTTGGAAACATTTTTGTGATTCCATAAATAGAACTAATTAATGTAATAAATGAAGGCGTTTCTATAGGATATAAATCATCAAATGTTGTTAAAGTAGAACCATTAATTAAATTCATGAAATTTGGTAATAATTTAATTTTAGTTTCTTCTTCAAATTCATTAAATATGTTAAAAATTGATTTAAATTCCAAAAAATTAAGTTGATAATTTAATGTAATTCTTGAAACATATGATAAAATTGTTAATTCTGAAGCGATAACAGATATATCAGGTGTTTTAAATATGAATTCTAATATATATTTAGATAAAGGTTTTAATGCATAAGTGAAAATTGGATTTGATTTCATTATTTCTATAAATGATGAAGATATTAAACGAATAATTTTTAAATAATTTTCATCATCATTAAATTGTATACATTTTTTAATTATAAATTTGAAAAAATTAATAAATGGATTTAATTTATCAATTTCTTTCTTCTTAAATTTTGATGAAATACTTAATTCTTTTATAATCTCAAATATTATATTCGATAATTCATCTTCCATGAAATAAGGAAAGAATAAATTAACAAAAGCTTCTGATGAAATACATTTTTTAGGATTTCTTCTTGAGATTATACACACAAACAAAAAAATCGTATTTCTTGCTTCAATTATTAACTTATTATTATTTTCGATATTCATTTTTTGTAATTTAAATGAAGTTCCTAAAATACTTGCTAAAATAGAATCATCCAAAAAGTAATCAAATATATTATTATCATTTATACATAAATAAATTCTTCCAATTGTTTCCGCAAATAAAATTGGCTTTTGTTCCATCTTAAAAAACAAATTTGGTATTAATGTAATTTTATCATGAATTAATTTTTTAATAATATCATTTCGAAATTGATTAATGATTGGATCAATTGAATCATTAAACAAATTCATTTTATAATCAAAAATTATCGATTGAATAATCAAATCGAAAAATGATTCTGATAAATTAGGAAAATCCCAAATAATTTGAAGTATAACTTCAATGAAATCTAAATTATTTAAATTATTTGAAAATTCTTCATAAAGTGATTTTTTAAGTGCATCGAATTGTTGTTCATTTAATGTTTTCATTGTTTTAGATAATAAATTTGTAGCTCTTTGTACTTCTTCTGATAACATTAAAAAAAGATTTATTTGTTTCCCATAAAATGATAAATTTAATTGTCGTAAACCATTTGGAAATGAAGAAAATTTCTTTTTAACATATACATAATCAAATGCATATGTTGGTTGATTATATATTAATGAACAATCATCAGTTATTTCTTTTTGTGTTATGTTTAATGATTGTGGAAATTTGGAAATATATTCCAACAAATATTTCGGAAAATTTGTTATTTCATTTATTAAAAATTTCGTTTCTTTGTAGTTTGACATTGGCTTAATGATCATAAATGCATCTTTATTAAATTCTTTAAAATATGGTCGAATTATTTTAAAGATTTGTGATAAGTCTTGATCATTGAAAATTTGACTTCGATTCGTTAAAAGTTTTTCAATGAGCTCAAGAATATTTTTGGACCATTGTGGACATTTCAAGACAATTTTACAAAAGGCTACAAGATATGGGAATGTATATGACGGAAGTTTGGTGTTAAGATTAAAGTGTGTGATTACAGTTGCAATGGAATGATTATCCCATTGAAATGAATTATCATTTAACGCACGTGTAAGTACATTTAGAAATAAAAATGTTATCGGGTAAACATAAGGACATTTTAAGCATAATGTGATGGATGTGATTAAACATGAAAACATTTCGGAATTTAATTCCTTGTTGTTGTTTTCGGATTCGGTACAAAATAAAAATGATATAATTTGAAAGTATACAAAATAAGCAAACTGATTCGAAAAGTTGGAATTAACTGTATTATCTTGGAGACTTTGAATATTAAAAGAATACTTGAAATGAATATTTTGTAGCGCTTTCTCAATTGGAACATTTCGCGTAATTTCATTTCTGAAATTATAAATCACATTTTTTTCGTAAACAGGAATTTGTTGAATTAAATCAAAATCTTCTTGATGGAGATTTTGAGATGAATTTGTCATAAATTCGTGGAATGATGAAAATAAGTGAACCAATGGGTGAACTGCATTTCCAAGATCTGAAAAACGCTCAATGTCTCCCCACATGAGCAACGATTGAAATTGAATGTTGACAAGTGTTGTCAACAAATAATTTTATTGGTTTACATTTGCCTAAAATTTGAGGGAGCATTGTGATGTAAAAAACGGACGTTTAAAAAAATTATAATTGCACAAAGTTAAAAATGGTTTAATGATGGAAATTTCTCGAAACTTCTACCATAGATAGGACTCTATATCTATGAACACATTTTTTTTGGGATTTCTTCATTACATTTTGGAGGAAAAGTGAAATTACGAAAAATGGAGCTCTGGTGATTTGTGTTGATGTTGTATAAATAAAACAATATTTTTATTTATGGCAATGTGGCCGTATATAACTTCACCTTTTAAAACCTAATGTAGAAAAAGTTTAGATTTTAAGGTGTTCTGCCCGAGTGAATGAATTATCATTTTTTATAGCAAAATGAAATTAATTTTAATTACATTTTGAAATAAAGAAAATTATGAAATTCCTTTAAATTTTGAAACTCGTATTCAATTTATGCATTATAATGTGGAAGTCAATGCTTGAAATCGGATATTTAATTCCAATTTCCATCAAGAAAAAGTTTTATTCTTCAAAATCCTATCGAAATTATAGAAAAACCTGTATCGGCAATATTAACGCGATACGTAGGTACGTACCCATTTCACTTCATCCCAATTTTTGATAAAGCAGGGTTCTGTAGGGTAATCGACGTCCATTATTTCATTTTTATGATAACATTCTCCAACATAGAATGAATTATTGTTATTTGGATTTTTTAGGGAACAAATCATTGTACACTCGTTGATTGTTGGCTCATCACCGCTTGAGATTCTGGAATTTATCGAGTATGTACCATTATCTATGATATCATGAATAACTACTTCTTGGTCTTTCGAGCCCAACATATAAGTTCAGCCCAAAACCTCTGGGAAAATGAGCTTATAGAAATCTAAGCACTTACTATAGTGTTCAAATTATAATTTTTGTGTGCGAGCTCGATATATATCAAAAAGTGGACTTTTGACATTTCTCTTTGGAAACATATGGGAAATAGTTCCAGTAAAAAGAAAACGCAGGTAAATTTTGATCAATCACATAAATATATGCTCCCAAAATTTATGCAAGATTTAGAACATCTTGAAGAAGTTATTTTCGATTTGAGTGAAGATAATATTTTTGAATCTATCAATGCAACCATGAATATAATGACAAACGACGATATATCACTTTACTCAAACTTAATTTTAAGTCAATTAATATATTCATCAATTGTTTCGCAAATGAAAGATTTTATATTATATATTGAATTCATGAAACAAATTGAAAACAAAGAAAAAGAAATTAATAAAAGTAAATGTGAACTGATTAATATTTAACTTTTTACTTGAACAAGAAGTGATTAATTTTAATATTATTTATTTGTTTTATTCGATATTTATAATAATAATTTTCTATTTCAAAATAATATTTGGAAATTCTTCAAATTATTTACTAAAGCATTTATATATGCATCTTCAAATGGTCATATAGGTATAATAAAATTACTTCTTGAACAAAAAAGATTTGATATCAATGTTAATACCACCGATATTTATTTGTTTCATTCAAAATTTGTTTTAATTAAATTATATTTCAAAATAATATTTGGAAATTCATTAATATACTTAGGAAAGCACTCATTTCGCCATATTTTAATGGTTATATTGAAATAGTTCAATTACTTCTTAAACAAATAGGAATTGATATTAATGTTGTCAATTATGTTTATTTGCTATATTTAAAATTTAAAGTAATAATTTGATATTTCAAAATAATATTTGGAAATTCATTAATATATTTAGGACGATACTTATTTTAGCAACTTTAATTGGTGATTTTGAAATGGTAAAACTACTTCTTGAACAAGAAAGAATTAATGTTAATGCTAAAGATGTTTATTTGTCTTATTTAAAATATATATTAATAATTTGATATTTCAAAATAATATATGGAAATTATTTATAATATTTAAAACATCACTCATGTATGCATTAAAAAATGGTTATACAAATATAGCTAAATTACTTCTCAAACAATCAAGAACCGATGTCAATGCTAAAGATATTTAAATGCTTTATTAATTTATTTTAATAACTTTGGTATGTTTCACAATAATATTTGGAAATTTTTCAAAATAATTAGGCCAGGACATATTTTAGAAACTTTAAATGGTAATTTTGAAATGGTAAAATTACTTCTTGAACAAGAAGGATTTGACATTAATGCTAAAGATATTTAAATGCTTTATTTATAATATGTTTTAATAAATTTATATTTCAAAATAATATTTGGAAATTATTCAAATTATTTAAAACAGCACTTATGAAAGCATCTGAAAATGGTCACACTAAAATAGTTCAATTAATTCATAAAAAATTAGGAAAAGACACCAATGATAAAGATATTTAAATGCTTTATTTTCACTTTATTTTAATAATTTAGTGTTTGAAAATAATATTTGAAAAATATTTCAAATATTTTATACAGCACTTATGTAGGATTTAAAAATGGTCATATAAAAATATTTCTTTTTTACCAAGAAGGAATCGAAATTAATGCTAAAATTATTTTAATGCGATATTTAATATTTATTTAAATAATTGAAAATTGTGTATTTATTTATATTATATGATAAAGCACATATGATTGCCTCTAGAAAAGCTCACAAAAATGGTTCAACTACTTCTTACAAAAAAGGATTTGATAATGATACTAAATCCTTTAATGCATAATAATTATTTAAATAATTTCATTTTTCAAAATAAAATTTCATGATTAAGAGATATAAACAAAATTTATTCGATTCGAATATGTTATTATAGTTTATGTGTATGATTAACATTCTTCTTTCAAAATTAACGAAAGAATTTATTAAAAATTAATCAATGAAGGAAACAATACATTATATGCAACTGAGGAAAAAGCAGTTTGACCTACAAAAACGTATTTCAAACAAACGAAACATAAAACGTGCGAAAATATTTGAAGTATCATTAGCTTTACTCATGATCAGTTCATTCCCATCATTTGTGCCTGCTGTGCCTGTGCCATTGCTGTATTTTCCTCCAATTTCTGTGTGACAGACTTCTTATTTACCGGGTTTCCATTTTCATCTCTTTTGATTAGACCAGAGACAATATCATCGACTCTTAACAATGAAATTGCGCATTCGAAAGCGGTCTTATATACCTGCGACTTAACAGCTAATGTATCCCAAACATTAATCTTTCTCATGTCCTCAATTTCGCCAGTTAATCCATTGATGCCCATATAATATTTGTTTGGATCTTCGGAATGTATTGACCTTAATTTCGTAAGTACTTTCATTGGCGAAGCGCCGCAATTTTGTATCAATGTACGTGGAATAACTTCAAATGCTACTGCCGCTGCGCTGTATGCCATTTGTTCTATTGAGTCCAATTGTGCGCATTTCTTCCTTAATGCTGCTGACACTGATACTTCAGTAGCACCGCCGCCAGGTAATAGCGATGGCTCCTTAAGTAAATTCTTCGCAACTTTTAACGCGTCGTCCATAATACGGAACATTTCCAATAGTACATCCTTTGTTGGGCCGCGTAATAACATTGTGCATGCTTTCGGATTCTCGCATTGATCAAAGACTGACCACCATTCGTCGCCAAACTTACGGCATTCGTATAATCCGCATTTTGTACCTAAATCAGATTCAACTGCTTCATGTGGATCTGAGACAATTGTCGCGCCACAACATAATGCGATTCGATCCAAATGTACTTTTTGGAATCTTCTTAATGCTGTGATTCCGGCCTCACTTAAGTAATGTAATGCCAAATCGCTGACGCCTTTTTCAGCTAACACTAAGTCACAGCCTGTTGCAATGACTGCGTCACAAAGGTCTTTGACTTGCGCTTCTTCTTCTGCTAATACATTTGCGTAATCATTTTCACCACTGATTTCTATGTTGGTAATACTTTCGCCTTTACGATATTCTAATCCACAATCGAGAATTAAAATCTTTGGATGTTCAATACGACGACGCATGTTTGAATGTAAGACATCTTTGTTGATCATTGTGCCTTTCATAACATATGAATCTTCGATTTCTCCGCCCGGAATACGTTCAATTCGAAGGTTACGTTTAAGGTCAACGGTTCCGTCGTCGGTTTTGATCGTTCTGACAGCATCGAGCGCTAATTTCGCAATTAAGTCGGACCATCTTGATAAGAACTTGGTGCCAATTGCGGATTTGATGATGCCAAGCATTTCGGCATCACTTGTATTGTCAATTGGTTTTTTGATTGTTTTAAGATGTTCAAGTGCATCATCAAGTGCTTTACGTAAACCTGAAATAAGAACATGTGGATGAATGCCATCTTTAACATGCTTCTCAAGAACAGAAAGAAGTTCGCCAGCAAGAACAACAACTGAAGTTGTACCATCACCAACTTCTTCATCTTGCCCACGTGCAAGTTCGATAATAGATTTAGCAGCAGGATGTCCAACATCAATTTCACGAAGAATTGAGTTTCCATCATTTGTAATAACAAGTGTACCCATTGAATCAAGGATCATTTTAAGCATTGCTTGAGGTCCAAGACATGTACGAATAACATCAGCTGTAGTTTTTGCTGCTGCTATACAGGATAGTTGAGCTTTGCGGCCTGTGTCCCTTTTTGTTGTTTGATTGAGTACAATAATCGGGGATTGCATTGTGGCCAGACAATTATAGAAGGAAAATAAACGTTCTCTATTTACACAAAAAGTGATTCGTAAAAAGTGATGTTTTCAACATATGGAAATAGAAAAGCAATTAATACCACATTTCCCTCCTCCTTTTTCCCATGAAAATGCTAACGCATGTGATTTTGGGATTTGTGGTGTTATAGCTGTGGCTTCTGGTGGTTGCGTTCATTTTTCATATCTTGAAAATAAATCAATTATTCGTGCTTATTCGGTAGTATTGTCAAATAATATTATAACAGCTTTAAAATTCCATCCTAGAGAAAGATATATTGCTGTTGGAGATAAAAAAGGATCAATTGTTTTATTTAATATTGATAATAGATCAACAATTTCTTCTTATTCATCAAAAGAAGAAAATCCCGTTTATGCACTTGAGTGGAATCAAAACATTTTAATGGTTTTACATGCTAACAAAAATTTTTCAGGATTTACATATTCCGAATCATCAGTTCACCCAAACAGTAAGTCACATGACTTTTTTGAAGTATGGAAAGTTCAACTCCCAGAAGAGTATACTAAAATGTTAATTGATCCAATCTTTAATCAATACATATTATTTAGTGGATTTAATTCTTCTTTCTGCATTTTCTATATTCGAAGTGTTAGTGATGATCCAAAAATATTTCTTCGACAAGTTACGATAAATGGTGCTAAAAACATTGTTGAAGCCAAATGGTCTCTTCATCTTCCATATTATACTTTTCTTCTTCTCGAGTCTGAACTTTTTCTTTTTAATATTAATACACAAGGTATTACATCAGTTACTCCACATCAACAATCTCAATCATCATTTCGATTTCTACTTCAATTTCCATCTGATCATCGGAAGCTTTATGCATTTCATCAATCCGGCACCATTTCTGTATTTCATATCAGCGATCCTTTTAATCTTGATTTTCAACGCGAAATCATCTTTACGCAAAAGTGCCAGGAGTTCGTTAATTTTTGTGTTTCACCAATTGATGAATCATTTTTAATATTATGGTTTGTTCCATTAGGCTTAGCATTTTTTGATATATCACTTAACAAAATCATTTCATTATGTTCATTATTTATTCGAAAGATTGTTGCGTTTAGTACTGATGAAATTTCACTAGTTTATTCCACCGATAAAGGCGAAATTGTATGTAGTGATTTATTTGATATTCGTCGGACACAAATCTTTAAAGCTACGAATCAACCAATTTTATTTGTATCTATTTGTACAGCCTTAAATCAAGTTTTTTGGCATTCATCAGATCAAATTGGATTAATTGATTTAGCATCACGAACAGTAAAATATTTAAGTAATAAAGCAACAAAAATCATTAAAGCTCGAGGCTCATTTCAAGGAGGTTTTATAGTACAAAGGTCACAAAATATTTTGGGATTATTTATTAATAACAAAGAAAAAATACTTTTACTTAACTCGAATATTATTGATTTTTGTTTTAATGAGAATAACGCATCTGTTGAGAGTGGACAATTTTGTGTTCTTTTAGATGTGAATGAGATTGTTGTCTATAATTATGAGAATGAAAAAGGTATTATACCTTATCAACGATTTAAAAACATTTTTATAGGCAATGTATTACATACTAATTTGTTTTGGTATGACTTAAAAATTATCGCCGGTACACAAGAAGGCGATGTGATTGTGTTTAACTTGAAAGAAAAGAAAATGATAACACAAAACATATCGAAAGTTGGTATTAAAAGAATACATATGTTAAACGACGGATTTATAATGGGAATTAATGGGAATAATCATTTGTTTGTTGGATTAAAAAATATGTTTTTGGTTAAATCGAAAATATTACAATTTTATCCATTTTCTAAAAATTTGATTTTGATACTTTCTGCAAATGGTTATTTACATTTCATTTGTGGAAATGATTTTTCTTCACTTTCATTGAAGTCAAATCTATTTCATATTCCGACTAAAGAATATTTCATTTCTCAAAAATTATTAGAACCTAATAAGAATCATTACTTTTCTAAAGACGCAAGAGACGCTTGGCTTTTACTTAATAAAAAGATTCCGTTAAGACAAATAGAGCTGTCAACCGTTGACGATAACAAGTTAAGCTTTGAAAAAATTCAATTGTATTTGATCGATAATTCAAGTTTGAGTGAGCCCCAAAAACGACCGTTAATGTTCTCGTTATACCTTTATTCAAATAATTTCGAAGAAGCTGCTAAAATATTAAATACAGTACAAACTTATGAAAGCTCATTCTTAAGTGATGTGATTTTGTCGGCTCTTATCTCAGGAGTGGTAGAAAATATTAATGAAAAACAAATGATGACATTAAAAATGGCTGCATTATCACTTTTTGCTTCTAAAAGATTCGAAGATGGAGCAATGTTACTTAAACTTGCAAGACTTGATAGGATTGCTGTTGATTATCTATTTGAGAATGATCAGATATCATTAGCAATGAAGTTCATAGGAAATATGGAAAACAAAGAAGAGAAAAAAGAACTTCTTTTGAGGTTTGGAGGGTATTTAATGAAGCATGGTCAGATTCATGAATCGATTCCATTTTTTGCGAGCTGTGGAGAGTTTCATTCGCTATTATATGCGTTATATTCCATGAGAGAAATAGCCGACTGCTTCTTTATAAAGAGATATGCAGAGAAAAATGGATTGCTTCAACCATTAAATGGTAATATAGCAAAGTCAATCGGAAATATTATGGGACTAGAGGAACTGTGTCATATTATTGATGCTGAATTTAAGGCTTCGATGTCATCTGCGAATTTTGATTTGTCCAAATTATGTGATATTTAAAACATGAATTATAAACATTTTTATTTCTTAAAAGGCGACGTGTTTAGTTAAAGAATTTGTTTGTAAATCCAAATTAAAAAAAAAAAATAGTGAAAATTAAAACACAAAGTAATACGATAAATTTTAAACAGCTTTGACATTGTAACATATCTCAAAAAGATAACCCATGGAAAAAAAATAAACACTTTTATTTAAATGGTATTTTTTTCTTGAGCAGTGGCACAAATTTTTTTTTCATGTCGGACCTTTGGCATTTAAAATTGAGAACCCAACATTCAAAAAAACCAACCAGAACATAAAATTCGATTGAATTGTATCTGAAATACGGAAAAAGTGGTTGAAAAGTGGCACTTTAAAAATGGGAGATGAAGCACCAAAATTTAAGGTCGTTTTCGTAGGTGATACCACAGTTGGGAAGACATCAATTATACAGAAGTATCTCAACATTAATCAGACAATTACTTCAACACTAGGAGCTACTTCAACAAGAATTGACGCTAATTTCAACGATTTTGATATGATTATGAATGTATGGGATACAGCTGGACAAGACTCTTTTAGGAACTTAGTTCCTGTTTATGCCAAAGGTTCACATGCAGTTGTTATCGTATTTGACGTTTCAAATAAATCTACGTATGATCACTTAAATGATTGGTACAATTATCTTACACAACATGTGCAACACTTCAAGTGCGTTGTAGTTGCAAATAAAATAGATAAAAATTGCGAAATAAATTTTGAAGATGCTTATAGCTGGGCATCCGAGCACAATGCAGAATTAATTAAGACTTCTGCCGTTGATGGAACTAATATAGAAGCCGTTTTTGAAACAATTTCAAAATTATTATATGAACGTTTTCATGAAAAAAATGATGTTGAAACAACTGAAAAAGGCGAGGAAAAGAAAGAGAAAGAACCAGACGCTACCAAAGAAGTTGACATCAACCAAAAAGAAAAAGAAAAGAAAGGTGGATGTAGTTGTTAACAAATACCAAATGCCAATAAAAAGAAAATGTTTTTTGCGTTTATAAAAAGGGAAAATATTTCATTTTCATTTTTTTAGTTTATCAAAACGATCGATGAAGTTTCATCGTCAAAAATAGTGCAAACTCAACTGGCAACCGTTTGTAAATTTTGCCGAACTGCGTTTTGTTTGCAAAATTCAATTAAAAGAAGGCATTATTTGAGCGAAGATTTTGTTTTTTGCGACGACACATTATTTGTAAACTTTTCAAAAACACAAAACCACAAAACGTTTGCGGTCAACCGCAAAAAATAATTCAGCCAAAAAGCATTATTTGATCGCAGAGATCAAGAGAAAGCACTTATCCTGGATGCACAACACTTAACCAAACCCCACTCAGCCATGTTTGAACTTATACCATCCAATTTATTCATTCATCATATTAAATATTCACCAGATTGACAACAAGGCCAAAATCTTATTCTCTAAAACACTCAACAAGAATAATGCTCATAAAGAACTGAAAGAAAAACAAAAACAATTTCCCTAATATTGTTTTATTTAATTTTTCAAACAGTTTATATATTAATATACTATCAAACAACGCACTCTATTATAATACAATCAAATGTGTGTCTAAGCCGACACTATCTGTAATAATTTCATCAGACACAGGTGCTTTCATAGCTGATTCCTCGCCTGAAATGAGCCACTCGGGCATTAGCAGTCGTGTAAAAGCACTGTTTAAAGCTTTTTTGAGCACAACTGCTGTAACGTCATTGCCATTAACAACAGCCACTGCAGCATCGTTCTTTCTGCCCATATAGTCGAACGAACTAAACACAGTGAGGCAATCATCGTCGATCCATTTAAATCCGTTTTCACAGAACTCATGTGCACGGATTATATGCTTCAATTGATTATCTTCCAAAAATTGAGCAATAGCATCTGTATTGAAGAGATAACCAACCCCACGAGTAGATTTCTCAAAAAGTTTATCTGATTCAGCAGGGTCACTCCAAAGTAAATCAGATGCAATTGAACATGAGAGATCTGGAATTGGCTTTTCAATTGCTTCAACCTCTGAAAGATCTGAAATGGATGGAGATAATCCACCGTGAACACAGAAGATCGTGTCATTAACTGTGGCTGCAATTGGCATATGACTGAAACTTTTGCAAAAAAGAGAATAAAGATGATGATCCAGACGCAAAAGGCATTCTTCTTTGAATCCATATGACCTGGTTATCTGTCTTGATTCGTGGTTCCCTCTAATAATATAAATGTTTTCTGGAAATAAAAGTTTTAGTGAATATAATAATAACAAAACCTCAATAGAATTTTGGCCGCGGTCCACATAATCCCCAAGAAAAAGATATGTTTGATAAGGTGGGTAATTGAAACATTGAAATATTTGAAGAAGACTGTCAATGTTTCCGTGTAAGTCACCAACTACCTTCGGATCGCAATGAAGCCGTAAAAGTGTTGGTTCTTTCTGAAATTGCTTTGTAACTGATTTTATCAAACTTTTGAGGTGGGATGGCTTTAAAGAATCCACACAATGACTATCCTTCCGTGTGCGGCTGATAATAATCTGAAATATAATTTCATGAATATCACACACGCGCATCTACGGGCTAAGAAGTAATCGAAACGTTCGAAAAACATCTCAAAATTGACAGAAACAGTGTATTTCCTCAGAAAAAGCTCCGATAGCGAAAAATTTTCATTCAAAAACCTCAGGAAAAAACGATGACAATCACCGACCAAAAAGGAAGTGGCAATCTTTTTGGAAAAAAAGTTGGAAAAAAGTCATGATGGGAATCGAACCTTCGACCTCGATACAAATTTCCCTAATTTTCAACAAATTAGATAAAGTTCTTTCTGTTTTAGTGTTTGCTATGGTTTATCATTGATTGCTTTGATCATTTGTTGCTTTTGGGATAAATTCATGAATTCATGATTTTTTTTTTCTCCTTCTTGCATGGTGGCTTACCATAATGTTTGCTTCTCGCTTCAGGTCATTGAAGTGATTGTAGCACAACACTTGTCGAGAGGGAGCATACACTGCTCTGGCCAGCGATATGAAAAATGTCAGGCAAATTCCACTTTTTGTGAGCAAATAAACCATTCACATACTCAACAAAGGGACAAAGAAGAAGAACAATCGGTTTTCGAACATCCTTTCGTTTTTTTTCAAAAAATTTAAAAAGCTTTATCTCTTTGATTTGTCTTATTATTTAAACATTTGTTAATCCATGCTTGAATATAAAAATAAATGATGATTTTTAGGATAACTGGAAACAACAAACAAGAAATTTCACATGACATTTCCGGAAATTAACGTTTAAAAAAAAAATGAAAAAAACTAAAATATTACTCACACCAGCAAATAGAAATATTTCAGAATTAACTAGACCAGAACTTGAAAGTCTTATTATTGAATTTCATCAAGAATCAATTCGTCGTTCTAAGATTATTCATGATTTACGTGAAGAAAATAAAAAAACAGGATCTAAAATGCGTTCTGTTCAATCTTCACTTCAAGATCAAAATCTAGATTATCTTGTACCACCATCTGCACTTCGTTCTGATTATGCCACTCGATACATTCCCACCAAAACAGAATTTTCTAGTGATATAGCTACACGTGAGAATGGAGAACCTGCATTAGCACGACCTATTTCAGGATCATATAATCCATATCAAGGGTCAAATCGACGAATCACTTCCTTAAGACAAAAAATTGGTGATCTTCAACAAGAAATCATTGACACTGAAACTAATATTCATGATCTTTCCGTTGAGCTTGAAAAACTTCGTGCTATACTTGAAAATCGACCATTCCAACCTCCAACATCAACATTTCAACACCAAAGAAAAGTACCCAAAAAGAAGAAAAAGCCACAAATTACACTTCAGTATTGTATTAAGTATTGCCGTGGACTTCTTAAGCAAGAAAAAGATCCAATTGCTCATGACATTTTATTATGTGCATATTTTCTCTTAACAAAACAAGATCTTAAAGCACTTGAACTATTTGATCGATTATATCAAATAGAATTTGGGGAATATGATCCAAATGAAATTGATGATTTACTTAATGATCGTAATGCACAAGTTTCAATTTTACTTGAACAATATAAATCACTTAAATCACGACATGATCCATTACGTGATGCATTTATTGATTTGAAATCACGATTACCAAAACATATTTATGATAACAGTGATATTTCTAATCAACTTCAAAAGGATATAAATAAACTCAAAAAAGAAATTGGTGAAATACCAAAAATCGAACAAGAGATTAAAGATTTAAAGGATAAAAAAGCGAAACTTAATGAAGAAAAAGATAAAATTATGAAAGATGGAAGTAATAATCTTTCGAACATTGAAGATGAATATCGAAAGAAAATTAATGGAATAAGTGAAGACAAAGCAGAAGTTGAACAAGAAAAACGTCAATTAGAAGAAGTCGATAAAAGAATTCGTGAAAGATATAATACAATTGCTGAAGAACTCGAAAGAATTAAAAATGAAGAAATTCCTTTGAGAAAAATTTTGGATGATCGAGATTCAAAGAAAAAAGAAATGCATAGGAAATTGGTCATGCTGGAAAATGCTGGAGTCAAAACACCTCAACAAGTTAGAGAGATATATGCAATTTGTGATAAGAAATCACCTGATCAAATGTCTGATGAAAGATATAAACTAGTTGAAGAATATAACAAAAATGGAAGAAAATTGAAAAACTTAAAAAAGAATTGCTTAAGGCTAAAGAACATGTATGTCGATAAGCAAAAATTATTAAGATATTATCAAGATATCATCGAAAATGAAAATAATTCTTAACCGTTATCATAATTCAAAAATTGAAGAGAAAATAATCGTTTATTATTCAATTGAATCACTTCACATCGGCAATTTGAACCTTGCTATGTGAAGTGATTTCGGGGTGGCCCTTAAAATTTGACAGTTTTTTCGCTGTGGTCGTTCACTTGAAATCATGGATTTGCAAAAATTTATTGACCAACTAAACGATGTAACAACAAAAATCATTGAAAACAAAGAAACCCCACCAACTCCTTTAGACAATGATAGTTTATGGTCACAATTGATTGGAATTTCAGAAATTGATTTTCAATCTTTGGATTTCATCTTTACAATGCTTAAGGTTTATTCAGAATTTGATAAGAAGTTCACAGCAGAAGTTCCTCCATCTCTTCAAAAGAAACTTGATACTTTCAAAGATCTTGAGACAGAAGAAGACAAAGTAAATTATGCAAATAGTCTCTTTAGAATCATCAGTTTTATGAAGCCAACTGCTGCACAATTAGTTATGGATCATGCAGCTTCATTTGCAAAAGAATATATGATGACTAATGTTGAAACTGCACTAAAACTTATTCAACCATTCGGTCAAGTTATGGGTGACGGCTTTACAGATGAAAACCTTGATGAATTTCTCATCTTTTTAAGAGAAAAACTTGATGAAGAAGATGCACCAGCATATCTCTTTGCTATGGCACCAATGGCTTTTGAACTTATGGAGTTCCGTGAAGATGCTGCAGCAGCTTTTTGCGACATTATGTTGAAGTTTTTAGAAGGTAATGATAGTCAAGTTCTTGCAGCACTTACTTTCATCATATTTTCATCCGAACGATTTATGAATGATCCAGAATTCATGGAAACAAACGGAAAAACTGTGTTTGACAAACTCAAATCTCTTTTTGTATCTTCAAATGAGATCATCAGTAAGTTTGCTAACAAAGCAATTCGTCAACTTATCATTTGCCATTCATTTTATTCACCAGAATATGTTGATGAAGTTATTTCTATGTATCCACAATTAAAAGATGGTCAACGTCGTGGCTTCTTAAAGATTATTTCCACCTTTATTACCCCTGAAGAAGATAGTGGTTGTGCTTGCGGTGAAGAAGAATGTCAATGTGAAGATAACTTATCTATCATTCAACCAATTGTTACATTTACCACCGAAAAACTTAAAGAGGATGATTTATATACCAAAGGAATTTGTCTTGATATCTTTGGTTCCCTCTGTTCACGTAATCGTTTATATGTTGAAGATGATATTGCACTTGCACTTCAAGAAGCCGAGAAACTTGCTGGAAGTGAACAATATGACACATATGAATTCGTTGGATTCTTCTGTGAACAGATCATTTGCCAATTCCAAGATGAGTCAACTGACATAATCAAGAAGATTATTCCACTTTTGTTTGCCCAAATTGACAATGAAAAAGTTGGAAATCTCAAGCACAGAATATATCTTTCATCATCAATCGCCGAAGTTATTGGCCAAGCAAACATTTGTCTTGATCTTATACCAAATCTTCAAGACTTTATTCTCAAGGTCACAGAAACTAAAGATGAAAAACTTATTGCATTACTTTGCTCAGTTTGTCATCCAGTTTATAAGAAATTCACAAATGAATTCACTGTCAAACTTTTCAACATCATCAAGCCAATAATTATCGAAACAAAGAACGACGAATATTTAGATGAATTTATACATCTTGCACGTGGAATTATTAAGAATTTCAGTACCATTAATGAAGCAGAAGCATTAAACTTAGCAGAAGCATTGATGAAATCAGAACTTAAGATATTAAGAGGTAAGAAAGTATATCAAAACTTACCACCTTGTGCACCTGCATATGAATATTTGTCACAATTCATCAAAACTTACCCATCAAAGTCCTCTGAATTTTGTAAGGAGATGATTGAATGGATAACCGAAACACCATTTGATATAATTCCACAACTTTTGGTACCATTAACCGCCGGTGTAAAATCGGGGTGCCTCAAAGCCGATGACGCTTCAAAACTCGCGTCAACCTTGAAATTATATATGAGCAGATTAGACGATGACGACTTTAATGCGGTCCCATCAATTGCCGGAATTCTTTTAGCATTATTTAATGCATTCCCAGAATCATTAAATCCTGTTAATGAGTATTTCCAACATTTCACACATTTTGTTGAAGCAGCAACTAATAGTATGGAAGAAGAAGACTTTGATGATGATATTGCACAAATGATTGAAGCGATGCCATCAATTACAAACTTTGTCTTTAATGTATATGCAAATAATGATGAAGTTGAAGTTGATGATAAATTACTTCAACATCTTATCGATTTCTTACCATTCCCACCAGAAGTTGAAGAAATGAATGACATAATGTTTGATCTTTCACAAATGCTTAATGATCCAGAAAGATTTGAAGACATATTATTACCAGCGCTTCGAATGATCACAGAACTTTTATTACTTAAGAAGAGTGAACTTGAAGAATTTGAATTTGAAGAAGAAACACTTGATGAACTTAAGTCATGTTTAAAGAATTGTGTTAAAGGTAATAAGAAATTACAAATGCAAATCTCAAAAGAATTTGCGAAATCAAGAGCTAAATTAAATAGATTTAATGCATTAATTAGATAAATAAAAAATGAACTTTAATTTATATCATTGTCACTTGTGTCACTGCTTCCGATGCTTCCTTCGAATTTGATTTCGTCCGCTTCATCTGATGAATGTGAACTCACTTCCTTCGTATCGTCGATATCGTCGCCATCGTTTTGAGTGTCGCCGCTGATCTGAAGATGGAGCACAGGACTCCGGTAGTCGAACTTCTGCTCTTCTTCTTCGTCGTCGTCTAAAGTGGAGTCATTGGACTTGGCGTCGGTCCCGTTTTTGGAATCGCTTTCGTTTGTAATGCTTTGTAACATCTCTTCGAGTTCGTCCGCGTTGAAGATTTCGTTCTTGTCGTCAGTGTCAATGTGAATGTCATCTAACGCTTCTTGGAGCTTGGCGGTGGACGAAGAGGACGAGCGCGAGTGAGCTGGCGCAGGTGGATTCGCTTCTTTGTCCGATGATGCGTTTTCTGTTTCGTTGTTCTCTTTGCCTTCTTCTGTTTCCTTCTTTTCGCTGTCTGACGATTTATTGTTTTCATTGCCTTCTTCTGTTTCCTTCTTTTCGCTGTCTGACGAAGAACTCTTTTCTTTATTACGTTCTTCACTTATAATTTCGGTCTTTTCCTCAGTTTCTTTCGCGTGTTCGCTTGCTGACGAACTCTTTTCCATAGTTTCTTCTTCGTTATTTTTGTCAATAGTTTCTATCTTTTCTTTGTCTGACGAAACACTTTTTTCTTCATTTTCTTTAGCAGGTTCTGTTGCTATCACTTCTTCCATCGCTTCTTTCTTTTCTTTGTCTGATGATGAACTCTTTTCCTCAAAATGTTCTTCTTCGCCTTTAATTTCTTTCTTTTCATTGTCTGACGATGAAATACTCTTTTCTCTGTTTTCAATTGTTTTTTCTGTTTCTTTCGTTTCGTTTTCTGATGAAGAACTTTTCTCTTTAGCATGTTCTTCACTTATAATTTCTATCTTTTCGTTGTCTGATGAAGAACTTTTCACTTTAGCATGTTCTTCACTTATAATTTCGATCTTTTCGTTGTCTGAAGAAGAACTTTTCACTTTAGCATGTTCTTCACTTATAATTTCGATCTTTTCGTTGTCTGATGAAGAGCTCTTTTCCTTTACTTCTTCTGTTTTCTCTGTTTCCTTCTTTTCGCTATCTGACGATTTATTATTTTCTTTAACATGTTCTTCTTCGCCTTTAATTTCTATCTTTTCGTTATCTGACGAAGAACTCTTTTCTTTATTATGTTCTTCACTTATAATTTCGGTCTTTTTCTCAGTTTCTTCTTTCGCGTGTTCGCTTGCTGACGAACCCTTTTCCTTACTTTCTTCTTCGCTATTTTTGTCAGCAGTTTCTATTTTTTCGCTGTCTGGTGGAGAGCTCTTCTCTTTAACTTCTTCATCTTTAATTTTGTTCTTTTCGTTGTCTGACAAAATGTTCTTTTCTTCGATATTTTCTTTGTCATTTTCGCTTCTTTCTTTGTCTGATGAAGAGCTCTTTTCTTTAACAGTTTCCTTCTTCTCGCTCTCTGATGATGAATTCTTTTCAATAACAGTTTCCTTCTTCTCGCTCTCTGATGATGAATTCTTTTCTTTAACAGTTTCTTTCTTCTCGCTCTCTGATGATGAATTCTTTTCTTTAACAGTTTCCTTCTTTTCACTATCAGATGAAATACTTTTTTCTTTAACATCTTCTTTATCTGATGAAATACTTTTTTCACTTATTTTAATATCTTTCTTTTCGCCATCAGATGAAATACTCTTTTCATTGTTTACAGTTTCTTTCATTTGTTCATTATCTGATGATGAACTCTTTTGTTTAACATTTTCTTTTGTTTCTTCTTCTAATAATAATTTGTTATCTTCAATTTTCTCCAATTCTTCAACAAGTTCTTTCTTCTGTTCGCTATCTGATGATGAAAAGCTTTTCTCCAATTCATTGATCATTTCTTTCTTATCTGTCGATGATGATGACGAAGAACTTTCGCTGTTTTTGTTGAGGATCAATGGTTCTTCAACATCTGATCGAACAGATATGTCACCGCTTGAAAGAATTTTTGCTTGAGAGTCAAGCGAGCTGCTGTTTTCTTTTTTGTTTTTAAGTTGTTCTATTTTTTTGTTGTTTTTCTCGATTTGTTTCATTAATGAATTATACTCAAAAGGAGTTATATCAATCTTTAAGATGAAATTATCGCCTGGCTTCCATATCTCTTTTGCTTTGAAGTTGGTTATTATGAAATCATTTAAAATATGTGGAAGAAATATATCTTTGGTATCTTTGGCTGAATTTTTGAGTTGCTGTGTAACGATTTTATCATTGATAACATGAAGAGATGTACCAAAAGCAATAACTGCCATTATTCTAAAATGTTTATATTTTGAAATTGGTGTTGATAACATTGATAGTGTTTGAAGTTTTGGCAACTCCTTTGCACCACGAAACGAATTAATACCAGTTCCATCAAGTTTTAAAACTCTAAGATGAGGAAGAAATGATAAACCTTCGAAATTGACAATATTTTCATTATTTGATAAATCAAGAGAAACAATGTTAGAATTAGCTTCAAACATTGGGAAATGTTTTAGCCCTTTATTTGCAAGCATTCTATAAAAAGATTGATGAGTTGGAAGTTTCTGTTTTTTCGTTGTTTTCTTCATTAATTAAATAAACGGATGACAGTATAATTAACGGTCTCTGCGCTGAAAAAGTGGTATTTTGTATACTTTATATTTCTTCAAAAGGACTTAAAAAAACAAAAAAAAATATTTTTATTGATGATTTACTTATTAAAACAAATTCTATTCGTTATTTTAATTAAAATTTATCATGTTAATGAATTCAGAAATGAGTGCTTGATCATTTTCATTCATTCTTTCCAAGAATGCAATGTCTTCAAGGATACCTGATTCTTTTAATGCGAAGTTTGTTTTATAATTTCCTAATGGTGCCAACTTAGCAATAATTGTTCCTAAGTCGCCAATGATCAAATTTATTATTCTTCCATCATCACTAGAGACTAAAAACTCAATCAAATTATTAATTATTTGTGGATAAGTATCAATTACATTTGCTAAAACTTGTGGCTCTGAATAAACGCAAATAACGCCGAAAAGTATAATCGCCGAATGTTTCATTCCATAAGTTCCATTATCGAAACATCTTAAAATTAAAGTTATTATCATAGGATTAAGAAATTTTATAAAAATTTCTTCATTTTTACTACTAATAGCTAGTGTTGACAAAAACCTTAACGCAGTTTCTGTTGTTTTCTTGCTCTTCGATTCCATCGCTATTTGGAAGAAAACGGTTATGTCAACTTCACTGGGGAATATGTCGCTGTAAGCAGCCTCAGCGTAAATATCAATAAGATCATTCAACGAAGAGCTGTTGAGCTCAGTTGAATAAAATGAGTGAATACTGTTTAAGAGACCAACCTCTGATAATAGAAAAATTGCTGATTCATATCTTCGAACAGCTGATAATATTATCCGAAAAAGTTCCTCTATGCAAGAGGCTGTGTTGTTTGGTGAAACAAAACAATTTTTGATGGATTCAAAAAAAAGTTTGATATCTGTATCTGGGAGTGCGGTTGAATAATACAAAAGAATGGAAAGAACCTTAGCACGTAATTGTGGTAGGGTTGGTGTTGAAGCATATAAATTTGATAATAAAGGAGGAGGAAAGATTTTATAGATAGTAAGTAGTAATTCATCATTTTTACATAAAATATTTAAGGTGGTAAAACGTGTTGCATCATAAGTGTCATTCCCTGTAAGTTCGGTAAGAGTTTTGAAAAGGTTATCAATAAAGTTCTGATTGACTATTAAATTAAAATAATAATCTGATTTATTTAATAATAAATTAATAGTCCCTAATGAAACATTATAGATTGGAGAATTGGTAGATAAAGTTAAAGCTGATGATAATAACGGAAGAATTAAATCCAAAAATGGATATGAAATTTCTTTTTTGAACTCAACCTGAGAAAGTAGCATATGTAGATTAGTTAAAGTTGATAGTGCATCTTCAAATGAAGAATTATTCCATGAAATTAACAATGAATTATAATATTGTTGAATTCTATCTGAATAATCTATAACGTTCGGACGATTTGTTGGAGCGAGCCCGGACAAAGATATTTTGCTTTCAGGTTTAATGCTTTCATTTAAGATTTTAATGTCTTTCTCCATAACCTTGATTTTAAACGGTTGCTTATAAAAACTGACATTTTTTACCATTAAATATGTTGCAAAAAAAAATTCAAGCGCTAGTTACATATGAAATATGTATCATTTTTTTTCTTAGTTAAGTGGAATTCGTATAAGGGCTCAAAACACCTGAGTTATGTTGGTGATGTTTCTGATTATTACTGCTTTTGCACATGAATTAAAAATTTAAAGTAAATTGTTTTAAAGAATCTTTTTTCTGATTAAAATGGAAAAAAAAAAAATAAAAAAATAAAAAAAAATAAAAAAAAATAAAAAAGATGTTATTTGGTTTCACCTGTTCTTTTTTGGGAGATTTTTTGTTTCTAACGTAGTTGGAAATGACATTAATAATATCCCTAATAATCAGAATTGATTTTGGAATATTGCTTTGAGATACTTTGAAATAAAAATGTTGGGTAATAAATGTTAATATAATCTTCCATTCTGTTCTATCCTATCATACACTTACAAACAGTAAGAAAAACAATTCTTTTTTACCCAAGTTTTGAAGTTTTTTAAGTGATAGTGATTTAAGTTTAGTCTAAATAATTACAGTTCCAAAATTAAAAGTTATTTATCTCTCCATTAAAAGTGTAATAATAAAACAAAATACACATCTTTAACAAAGCACAAGCTTATTCAAACTACAAAATTTAGTTTATTAATAATTTTACCAAGATTACATGAAAAATATTTCGTCATAATATGAGTCATAATTTACATCACCTTGATTTCCTTCTTCAATAGAAAGCATTTTAGCTATTTCTTTATTTGATGCATATTGGCATGCAGACCAAAATATATTAAACAATTTCCAAATATTTTTATAAAATCCATAATCATTAAAATAAATTTTGAAATAAACATATAAATATCTTTGGCTGTTAAATCTATTTCATCTTGTTCTAGAAGTAATTGAATGACTTCTTTGTAGCCATTTTGTGATGCAGACATAAGCGCTGTTTTAAATAATTTAAATAATTTCCAAATATTATTTTAAATTATCAAATTATAACAAGAAACTTTTTAATTAAATTTTTAAACATTTTTAGAATTGATATTAATTCCCTTTTGCGCAAGAAGTAATTTAACAATTTTTTTATGTCCACATTGTGATGCATACATAAGTGCTGTTTTAAATCATTTATATAATTTCCTGATAATATTTTGAAACTTCAAATTATATAAATAAATCCAAAATGAAATTAATGAATATCTTTAGCATTAATATCAATTCCTTTTTGTTCAATAATTAATTTCGCTATTTCTACAAAACCATTATAAGATGCATTCATTAATGCATTACAAAACACTTTAAATAAATACCAAATATTGTTTTGAAACAGTGAAATATTGAAATGAATATTGATTGAGATAAATTAATATCTTGAGCATTTACATCAATTCCCCTTTTTTCAAGAAGTAATTTAACTATTTCTGCTTTATCATTTATGACTGCAAGCATAAGTGCAGTATTATGAATTTTGAATAATTTCCAAATACTGTTTGAAAATATTAAATTATCATGGTAAATATTAGGGGAAATGATGAAACATCTTTAACATTTACATCAATTTCTTTTTGCTCAAGAAGTAATTTAACTATTTCTTCTTTATCATTTATTACTGCTAGCATAAGTGCAGTATTATGTAATTTAAATAATTTCCAAATACTATTTGAAAAGATCAAATGATTTAAATAGATAGTATTTATAGCAAATAAACATTTTTATCATTAATGTTCATATCTTTTTTATTAAGTAGTAATTTTAATATATCTAAATTGAGACTAATAAGAACTGCTTTCATAAGTAGTGTGATAAATAATTTGAAAAAATTTTAAATAAAACTATTAATTATTAAATTAATGAAATATTTTTTATAAGAATTTAATAAATATATCTAGTCGAAATATCAATTCTTTCTTGTTCAAGAAGCATTTTAACTATTTCTATACGTTTAGTTTCTAATGACCACATAAGTGCAGTTACAAATAATTTAAATAATTTCCAAATATTATTTTGAAATGTTAAATTATCAAAATAAATATTAAATAAAATAAATAAACATTTTTATCATTAATATCAATTCCTTTTTGTTCAAGAAGTAATTTAACTATTTCTTTGTGACCGTTTCGAGATGCCATTATCAGTGCTGTACCAAATAATTTAAATAATTTCTATATATTATTTTGGAATGTTAAATTATCAAAATAAACATTAAATAAAATAAATAAATATCTTTAACATTAATATCAATTCCTTCTTGTTCAAGAAGTAATTTAACGATTTCTGGATAACCATTTTCAGCTGCATGCGTAAGCGCAGTTTTATATATTTAAAATTATTTCCAAATAATTTTTTTATTCTAAAAATCAATTGAATAAAAATTATATAAATCTAACAAATATCCCTAGAATTGATATTGATACCCTTTTTCTCAAGAAGTAATATAACTATTTCAGTATTACCTTTATAAGATGCAATTGTAAGTGCTGTACAATATGTTACAATTAATCATTATATATATATTATGAAATATAAAATCATTTTTATAGATTTTATATATAACAAATCAATGTCTTTATCATTGATATTAATTCCATTTTGTTCAAGAAGTATTTTGACAATATCAGTAAAACCATAATAAGATGCATTTATAAGTGCTGTATTAAATAATATAAAAAAAATTTAAATTGAATATTAAAACATACAAAAATATATTAATAAAATATTTCTTTCATTGATATCAATTGACTTTTGTTCTAATATATATCGAACAAGTTCAATATTCCCCGATTCTATAGAAAAAACTAAAATATCTTTTGGAAGCTGATTAAATTTTTGAAAATATTTAACCAGAAATAAATTTCCAATTCTTGCTGCTTCATTAAAAATACCATCATTGATTGTTAATCCTCTATCTTGTAAAAATGATAAAATTTCATAGTCATGATATAAAATACATTTAATACTTAAACTTTCTATAAAAGAATTCAACTCTTCTAATTTATTTTCATAAATATATTTAAAGATATCATTCCTATGGAATTCAATTGCAGTTTCATATGCACCTTCAAATGATGAATGATTTTGTTCACATAAATGAATGATTTCTTCATTTCCACCTGCAACTGCATATTTACCTGTTTTATATACATTTGCACCATTCATAAGTAGATATTTAAAACATTTAACTGAAGAAAAAAATGCTGCATAATCAATTAATGTAACATTTTCTTGATTAATAAATGAACATATTTCATAAAGTGATTGTTCAATTGTTTGATTAAAATCAAAATTACTTTGTGATGATATTTCTTGAAGTTTTTCGATTTCATCATTTCGTATTATTTTCGCAATTTCTATTGGATTATGTCCATCCTCAATTAATTGCTTGTGAAGTTTCCAATTGTCCTTTGAAAGCTTATCATAATTTTCCAAAAAGTTATGACAAAAATTATCATAATATTTATGTTTACTTTCCTCTTCTGTTTTGTAATGTGCAAAATATTTTGATTTAATACTTTTTGTAATTTTTGAATCAATTAAGTTTTTTTCAATCATGTTATAAAGAAAATAATATGATTCTTGTGATTTTTTATTTAAAATTGTTTGAACAAAAATATTAAAAATTTGAAATTTGTATTTATTTGATTCCTCTAATTTTTCTATTTCCTTGATAAAATCCAAATATATATTAAAGTCATTCAAGCGTGCTACAAATGATGAATATATCATTTGACTTATAATTATATTAAAAGATTCTATATAATTATTATCAATAACTGCCTGAGCAGCTTGAGTAATGTTTTCTTTGTTTATATTTGAAATTATTTTCATAGAAAATTGAAGATATTTCCATTCATTGATATTTGGTTGCATTGGCTGATAACTCAAATTGATATCAAGTTGAAAAATATTTTTTACACATTAGGAAACTTTTTGACTGTTTAATTTCTAAAAAAATAAGTAATTTTATTAATCATAAATATTCTTCCATTTTAGTAAATGGAGGGGACTCTAGCTCACCTGGGAGAGCACACGACTGAAGATCGTGAGGTACGTGGTTCGAGTCCGCGGAGTCCCATTTTTTTGATTTTTTGTTCAATTTCCATTTGATCCATTAATCCCAAAAATAAACAGACATAATGGCTCTTGCTTTTTCTACCAAAGCATCTATTAGAGTTCAATTAATTTTTTTTACAATTCAAAATGCATTTTTAACCATCTAACAAAAATGCTCATTGTCATTCCTTTATGGTAAAGGAAGTTTGTTCACACGCTTTTTACTAAGCAGTTAAAAATAAACAGATTTTTTTGTTATCAAGATCTCCATCACAAGAATTACAAAAAATTCAATCATCACCGCCTGAGTAAGAACCCATTATCCCAAGGTATTCATATAAAGATGTTGGTGGTCTTGAATTTCAAAAAGCAATAGAAATCGCAATTAGAAATTCAAAGGAACATGAATGGTTTCTTGTAATTCAAAGTCACTTTGATGATGCTGTAGGTGTAATCATAGAATCTAAAACGAAAGTTAATGCCAGGCCAAAAGTTCAAATTCCTTTTATTGAATAAATATGAATATTAAATGAAATATTCAGATCACTAAACTTCCATTATATAATGAAGGTGTTAACTTTTTTATGTTTGTGATTGCAAAATTCTGATGCATGAGTAGTAAATATTTTTGGAAGAATTATACTCAAAAAAGGGGTACGATAATTTAAGGTTATGTGATAAGAGTGTGCAATAAAACCAGCTTTTGTTGTTGGGATCATGGATAATGTTGATGTTAATAACATCGAATACTTTAGTCGAACATTAGATTGCTTAGATGTTCATGTGCGTAACCCAATCTACTGTAGATCTAACGGTTGTATCGTTTGACAAGGTACCCCGTTTATAAGCACCAATGGATTCGATTTCTGAGATTAAAACAGAAAACAAAATTGATATTCCTACCATCTCCAAGAACCTATATAATTTCCGTGTAACTATGAATTCTTCCATGCTTAGTGCATTTCCGGAAGAAAAAATTATAGAAATTTTTAAAAAAATCTTTCTTCAATTAATGAAATGCTGTGAATTCGATTCCCCATCCATAATCGTATCTACATACTCGGCTACAACTGCTTTTTTAACAAAGCTCATTCGTTTTTATCCAAATGAAATACAAAAAGCTTTTTACAAAGTAGTAACAGAAGCACCAGTAAAATCCAACGCATCCACCCTTGTTATTGCATCTTTTGCATTTATTACCAACTTTATTGCTAAACCATATCTTGACGATTATGTCAATAGTCTACCGATATATCATCTTTTTGTAAATTCTGAATCTGACCATCTTCCAACAATAATATCTAATCTCCCACAAATTGATTCTCAATGGTTTTTATCATTACTTGAATATTTTGTACGTGATTTCAAGAAAACACATAATTCCAAAATAATGTTACCAATTCTTAAGATCATTGAACGTGATCCCAACACAATGATTCTTCCTGTTTTATCAAGTGGCGAAATATCTTTGATTTCATATGTATTATCGTCGATAAATAAACCTCTCGATCCGAAAATTGACTTATTAACGGTCGCGACCTCTGCCTTAAACGGCCTCGCGACTGCCAAGAATTCAGAAGTTGATGATTGTCTTGTAATATTATCATACCATCATCCATCATTTAATCTTAAGTTAGAATTAAATTCCGATAATACTGAACTTAAATTAATTCTCTCAGATAAAGAATCCACAACACTTTTAATTAATAATTATAAAAACATTCCATCGTTTTATTTATTACAATTACCAATTACAATATTAACACCTAAAGAAGAAGATTCATTACAAATATTAACCAGTAAATTCAAAACACTTTCATATGAAATTAATAATTCCATTTTAGATGTTAATGAAACTATTGAACTATTTGATGAAATTACGCAATATGATAATGATAAAAGTAATTTAAAGTTATTATGTATTAAATGTATTTCCGAAATTATAAATACACTTTTAACAAATGCTAAAGATCATAAAATAATATCTATAATTCGTCGAATTTTATTTGAAACTAAATTTGTTTCATGGGTACATTGTATGAACATCTTGAAAGTGATTGAGAAAATCGAATTTAATTTATCCGATTATATAAGTAATCATGAAATCATTCATTTATTACTTAAATTTATGATGAATAAGAATGAAAAACTTTCGTTTTCATCAATGAAATTAATTGTTACATTATCCGAGAAAAACTTTTATTTAGTAACTAACATTGTCTCACATAACATTGATTTCTTTTCTAATAAATCGGTACAAAAACATTTGAAACTTTTAGCGATGATATTAAAGAATAACAACTTTTCGAATTCTAAGACACATTTAACATGGATTATCCAATTAATTACTGAGAACAAACAAGAATATATTTATGATCTTAAAACCATTTCATATATATTTGATTTCTTACAATATTTTAATTATGAGAAAACTTGTTTCAAGAAAATCGCTTTTAGTATATTAGCATTATCTGTTAATTATCTTAAAGGAATTGATTGCACTAAAAAAGTATATCAAAAGTATTCATATTTCGATAATGCAGTGATTGAATATATGAATTTAAAGTCATATGAAATCATATCTAAAAATGTCTTTAAATTCGAAAATCAATATCCGTTATTACGTAATGCTTATAACTTCTTAATGGAACAAAAGTTATCTCGAGCTCGATTTTACTTTTTAGTTGATACATTTTATGAATTTTTCCCATCGAAATCAATACAAAAAATAATCGAATTTCGTGATCAGAAATTAATGCAACGAATTATTAACAAAATTAATATTATCACTGATTCACATTTAATAGCATTAATAATACGGAAAATTGATAATGAACAATTTGAAACATTTGCAAATTATTATTTAAATCATCCAAATCAAGTTGACACTGATGATTTATTAGTGTTTGCAAATTATTTAAATAAATTTGGTACAAAATATGAAAATAATATTTCACAATTCCTTAATCAAATGAAAGATATTAATGAAACAAAAACTGATAAAAAAGATAAAATAATTTTATCAAATAATTTAGCTGTTAAAAGAAATAATGATGATCTTAATGACATGTTTAATTATTCGTATAATATTTCATCAATTAAATCACAAAAGTTTTATTTGTTATTATCAGCAATTCATCGATTTAAGATTACAATCAATGAAAATTATAACTTATCAATAAAAATCATTAAATTCATAACGAAACATAACATTAAGTTAAATAATTCTAATCAAATATTAAAGGATTATATATTAAATATTATTAATAAAAGACAAATTCGTAAAAAAGATTTAATGAAATTAAGTAAATTAATTCCATTAATAAACGATGATATTCCTGAATTATATAAATTCATTTCCGAACAATTTAATGATCCGAAACATTATCAAATTAAAATAATTTTAACTTCTTTGTTGGTATTACGATCAAAAGACATACCAAATGAATTTGTTGATTCAATATTTAATGTAATTAAAACAAATACTAATGAATTATCAATCAGAGAGACTTCGTTTTGTTTGGTTTTTCTTTCGGAAAAAATTAAATTTAATGAACAACAAAACTCGATAATGCGATCATTGTTTAGTTTTTGTGGATTATTAACTACTGAAATTTCATTGTTGTATTCCATTATAATATCTCAGGCTCAATCGTCTAACTCTAAATTTGTTATAGGTAACTTAAATCATCAAATTTCAATGTTCTTCGACTCTGAAATCCCATCGTACTATTGTAACGGTATCCGTCTCCTCAGAAAATGTTTAAGTTCAATGAATTCGAAACAGTTCACTAAAATAATTGAACCGTCATTTGAATTGATCATTGAAAAAGCACTTTTTCATAAGTCTATTTACCAAGTCAATAAAATCACAGCAATGTTCCTCAATTCTATATTACAAAGAGATTTACCGAAACTTCATTATGAAATTAATAAGAACATCACCGATCTAATCCCTTCTTCAAGATTATATATCCTTTTAATTCCTCAGTTATTACGAATTAATGTTGACAATGATGAGTTTTTCATAAAGCTATCAAATGCAGCAGATTCAATTTTGAACGAAAAACAGTTTGATTTGATTCAAATTTACTTCGATTCAATTTTGACAAGTATTGAAAACGTGGAAAACCGTCGGGCGTCTTCTTTAAGATGTACACCATTATTTATCGAAAGTATTCGTGGATATGATAGTTATAACATGAATGTAATTATAGAGAAATGGTTAACATTTATGAAGAAGAATGTTAATGATGAAGAAATTTTGAAGATAATGTGTCAAAATATGATGAACAATTTCCGAAGGTTTTTCCCATTTTTCCATGAGTTTGCGAAAGAGTTTTTGAAGTGTAAGGAAAAGAATGAAAGTTTTTGTGATGACATAATAAAATTAGCAATTGAAAATCAAAAAGATGAAACACATAAATGCGCATTAGAATTATTGTCTGCTAATAATGTAGCTGAGGCATTAGACATTGCATTACTTGAACCTAAATTTATATAAACAAAACACGTAATCTTTTGTTTTTTTAAAATTTGATGATGAATAAAAGTGAGTTCATTATTAATTTCTTGTTTTTTGGTTGATACACTGAAAGATGCTAAGTTTTTTGTTCGCCCAGAATTTTGATTCAAAAGAGATGCAATCGGAATTGAGCGAAAACAATCGGAATTTCTATGGGAAATGAAGCGTACTGATTGAAATCAATATCACCCGTACAATTTGCGCAAGTTGCCAAAACACCGCAAAATTTGTGGAATCTTTTCCCATCTCCCCTTTGCTTTTAGAAAAGGTTTTTTGTGGATATTTTTAATAACCGCAATTCCCCAGAATTTTCCTACAGTCTTTTATTCAAATCTGCGTTGCTTTCAGTTGACTACTTAGAATTTTGAATACCGTTGAATATTCATTTGATGCTTCGAGGCGCAAGCATATTAGTTGATGTAGCAATGGGCTTTATCATTGACACACAACTCAAGTTCACAGATGAAGAACTTTCGACATTCCGAGAAATATTTTATCAGTTGATTACAAAGAAAATTTCTCGTGAACAAGCACGTTCTCGTCTTCTTTCAATATGTAAAGTCGAAGACCCTTATACAAGAATTTGTGCAATCTTAGATACTGAGTTTCAACCAATTCCACCAGCTCCTAATGATGTGGTAGATAATTATGTCACAAGGAAAAAAACTAGAACATGGAATATTAACGAAGATAATAGACTTTATATGGGTGTATGTTTGTTTGGACCTGAAAATTGGAATGAAATTACCCCTTTTGTAGGTAATGGGAGACTTAGAAGTCAATGTTCTCAAAGATGGTTAAGGGTTCTTGATCCAAAAATATCAAAATCTGCTTGGTCTTATGAAGAAGATTCAATGTTAATTTATTTGGTAAATCTTTTTGGTGAAAAAAGTTGGATGAGAGTATCAAACCAAATTGGTACAAGAAGTGATGTTCAATGTAGATACAGATATCAACAACTTCAAAAAGAAATTAAAGAAGCAAAAGGTAATGGAGAAGTCCAAAAAGAAAAAAAGATAAGTAACGAAAAGGATTTACAAAATCCACCAACTAATCAGACTTCTAATATGCAAGAATTACAAATTCCTTTGAACGAACCTATACCAAACATTACTAACTCTTTTGGATTATTCCAATCGAATTCTTTATTTGATTCAACAATTTGGCTTAACTAAACTTTGATCCAAAAAAATTTTTATATATAAATTTTAATTTGCTGATTTTGATGAATTTTTTGATAAAACATCGAAATTTTTCTTTGTGGGAATCAAATTGGCAAGAACATTTTCATGAAAATCAATTTATCTAATAAATATCATGAATTATAAATATTACAACAAAATTTTCAATTATATAAATAATAAGTGACTTATGAGTGAATTGAACATATCGGATTTTTCGATTTTGTAAATCATGCAAATAAAACATGTTTTTCAATTCAATTTTTTATTCATAATTGATGCTGATGAACCAAATAATTTTGCTAATATTATTACTGGCAACGAAAACTGGTTTAAATATGCATGGGCATCAAAGCCAGTTTCTGTCACACCAAAAGCTCTAATATTTTTACAAGAATACACTTCGCGCTGTTTACTTCGCTTTGCTCGGCAAACAATAAGAAATTTTTAAAATAAACTCAATGAGATATAGATATAAAATTATATAAAAGATAAGAGAAAAATATTGGGAACGATAAAATATTGTGTTAATTTTAACAAAAACGCATAATCATATATAGTTAGAATATATCCTATTAAATAGAAAATAAAATAAATTTAATATAAAAAAGTGCATGTAAAAATAATAATAAATATAAATGAGGTAAGCGGGTCGTTATTAGATACTTTACCATATCGGCCAGCATGAAACATTATATTGACGGTTATGACCGATACACGTTCAAAATTTAATTGAATTTTTGCAATGACGAAGAATTACACTCTTGTTCCATCAAATAAAATTGGCATTGGTGAAAATGTAATGCTTCGCGATCACTATTGCCGTGTAACTGATGTTGATGTGTCTTACTCGGCTTTCACTACATCTAGATCATTTATTGGAACTGAACTTTCAACAGGGATTCAATATGCACAATAATCTGGAAAACAAGAGGACATGGAGCGCATAATAATGTTATAGTTCCGAATGGCGAATATTATACTCTTATCGACATTGATGGAAATAATACAAAACTTCTTGATCTTCAAGGAAATATTCGTGACGATGTTAAACTTGGTGATGACGAACTTAGCCAAAAAATCAAATCAGATTTTATCGTTAGTCAAAGAATCGTAGTTAATGTTCTTACATATAAAGGCAAGACCAAAATCATCGAATACAAAAAGGAATCGATGTGTGAAAGGCTTTAAAAAAACAATCTATATAAAAATTATATGACTATATTATTTACTTATAAAAATCATAAGTGTTAAATGAAATTGTCCTCTTTGAAATCATCCGCAAATGGGTCTTCTTCGATGTGCGGAACCGATAATCCTCCTGTGAATGTACACGTTGCTTCAGAATTGTTTTGTTCATCAACGGCAATTTCTGAAGCACTGTTCGCTTTCTTCCTGTTTCGAATCTTAATCAATACAACAACAACTATAACCACTATAACTACAACAACTGCAACTGAAACACACACAGCTGTTGTTGCTGTGTTGTTACTCTCTGATGCTTCATGTGCATAATAAACAGTGAATAAGTTGATGTAATAACTTTGGTAAAACGAGTAAACAACAACAGTGAAATCGTAGTAGATGAATTTTACTTCGAAGTGAGTGCAAACTGAGCCAGAGGCAGAGATGGAAAGCGTAAGGGAAAGTGTGGATTTGAGAATGGAAATCGTCTGCGTAAACAATAACGAATGTGTCAGCTTAACTGTATTTGTGAAAGATGCACCGCTCAAAAGCGACGCAGTAAATGTATTTGATTCTGCAAATGTATCGTAAAATGAACTTACTTCTGAAAATGTATTTTCTTGTTCAAGCGTATTTGATTTTGTAAATGCATTAGACTTAATAAATGTATTTGATTTAGTAAATGTATTAGACTTAGTAAATGTATTTGATTGTGTTAATGTGTTAGACTTACTAAATGTATTCGATTGTGAAAAAGTATTTGATATAGTAAATGTATTAGACTTAGTAAATGTATTAGATTGTGTTAATGTATTTGATTGAGTGAATGTGGCTGTAGGTGGAATGCATTCAGCAATTGTTATTCCCTTTGAAACAGCAAAAACACCAAATGCATCATCTTGATATGATGCCAGCGTCATAACATACTTTGCTGGTACATTGGTAAAAACATTTTCTTCAATTGTAGGGGAGTTTTGTCCATAGAAATAAATGCATTCGAGTGAAGTACAATCTTCAAACGCAAATTTCTCTAATAATGTAACTGAACTTGGAATTGTAACACTTTTCAAGAAAGAACATTTATTAAATAATTGCTGCGATATTGTCGTCAATTTTTCTCCAATGATAACTATTTCTAAACCAGATTCTTGAAATGTGCCGAGTCCAAGTGAAGTAACTGAACTAGGAATTGTGATACTTTTTAAAGAAGTGCATAAAGTAAATGCAAATTTACCTGTTGTTTCTAAATTTTTTCCTAAAGTGACTGTGATAAATAATAACAATATGCAAATGCATTAGTATCAATCAAAGTGACTGAGTCTGGAATTATGATAGCTTTCAAAATAGTATATTGAAAAGCTTGTTTATCAATTGTTTGTACATTTTCTCCAATAATAGCTTCTTCTAATGAAGAACACTTAAAAAATGCAGACATTGGGATCATTATGATTGAATTTGGAATTGTTATACTTTTTATTAAAGAACATGAACTAAATACCCATTCATCAAGTGATATAACTGAATTAGGAATTTTTATACTTTTCAATGAAGAACATGAAGAAAATGCTCGATCCCCAATTGAATTCAATCCTTCGCTAAAAGTAACCACTTCTAATGTTGTACATGATTCAAATGCAGATGCCCCAATTGTCGTGACTGTGCTACTGATTTCTACTGATATTAATTGAGGCCATTCAAGGAATGCATTTGATGGAATTTCTTGGATTCCATTACTAATTACGATATATTTCGTGGTTGCTTTGTATGTATCTGCAAAATCATTTGAACTTGATACTGTAAGTGTTCCAGCATTAAATACTTCATGTGTATGTGTCAAAAACAAAACAATAAAAAATGATAGAATATTTTTATCTTGATTTTCGTTGTTGAAAATATTGCAATCGAATGGCTTTCTGGAAAAAACTTTAGTTTTCTTGAAAAATGAAAAAATTATGAAAAACATAGTTGAAGAAAATGTAAAAAATACAGTATAAAAATTACCTAAAATCCCATTTTTCGCTTGTATGTAGGGGATTATATCATTTTGCTCGATACTGTTACTTTTAGAATGATTAAAATACTTCTCTTTGTAGAATATAGTTATGGTGCAAATAATAGAATGAACTATAACAGACATGACAATTATTATGAGTTTTGTTTTAAGATTTCGAAAGTCTTGCATCGAAGCCAGGAAATAAAGTTCAGTGATTCTGAATCGAACGAATTTAAAATTTCTGGGAATCATTCAAATTGAGTAGGTTTATATCAAATCTGACTAAACTATTCAAATTTTGAGTTAATTGAATACATCTATCAAAAGCTGAAAACGTTGTGATTTTTCAATAGATTTCAATCGTATTTTATATTTATTTTAAAATATTTTTTATGCTTTATAATCAATTATATGAAATCGGGATGTTATCATTTTAACATCTTTTGATATTCCTGTATCATATCCATTGCTTTCCTTACGCTTGTTTCCAATGGAACGTTCCTTAAAACAAATTCCACACTCTTTGCCACGATGTTTACTGTCTTTTCCTCAATTTTACTTGACTTGAACCTAAACATTCCATTTAACACATTTTTACCATTTCCATCGACCGAAAAACTTGAATGCGAAATCAAAGGATCACAGTTTGCATCCTTCACAGATGATTTCATAAAGACATCATCAACAATCCCAGCGATTTTGAATCTTCCAATGTTCGATAACTCTAAACCAATTCCAGGAATTACCTTATTCTCAGGTGGTGTTAGAGAGTTTAAGAAAGAAAAGTGATGACCTTTTTGGATTTTGAGATTAAAATCGTTTCGCATTTTCTCTCCGACTTCTTTTAAGGTCATTTTCTCATTAAAACCTTTAAATGAAGGCGTTATGTTTGAATAATGATTACAAACATTCCATCCACGAAGATTCTGTGAAAGAAATTTACGCATATCAATGCATGTGGCAATTCCTGTTTTATCAATTCGATCATTTATAGCGGAAACTGCTAATATATATGATGTCCATAATATTTCTGTTAATCCTTTAACTTGTTTTGTGTATTTATTATATATTTTTAATTCTTGAATTGGAATTCTAATTTTAACATGTTGGGCATATAACGGATTGCATTGTGTTATGTTTTGTTTAGTTTGGACGCGACATATTTCTGGATCTGTAAATAAATATTCACATTGTTCAGTGGATTTTGAATGAATTTGCTCCCAAAAATTATTGGTAATGTTTGAAGGAAGATGTGGAAATGGTGGAATTTCTCTATCAATATGGGAAATTGCATCAGTTACATTTATTAAATAAACACCATCTGCACATAAATGAGCACTATTTAAGACAACAGTGTCAGAGTTAACACCAACAGTGACTAATGATTTTGTAAAATTAGGAGAATGATTTTCATACATATATTTGGCGGCATCTGAAAGTTCATTAAAGTTTGGGATAGTAACTGGTTCAACTTTTTTCTTTTGATAGAAGAAATTGGTTTCATTTGTGGATAAATGGAAACCTAAAACAAATTGTGATAATTTTTCAATAACTTCAGGAATTCTTTGCGGCGGATTAATTCGCATTGCAAGTTGAAGAATCCCTTGGGATTTATTGTAGAATTGATCAATAAGAGACATTTTTGTTGTTTCAGTCATTGATTTGCCCTAAAAAAACGATTATAAAGACCATAACTAAATTGACTAAACTTCGTTCTGGGGTATCGCTTAAGTTTGAAAGAAAATAAATGACAAAAATCTCATTTCAATTAAATTATCCTTTGTCACAAAAAAAATTATCTGAAAAAAATAAAATATTCAATGAACTCAATTTAATCAATAGATTCGTTACAGTAACACTTTTTGTGTAACAAACAGACACAAAAAGAATGGTAAAGTCGTGAACATATTGCAGAATTAAGTTTTTACTTATAAGTGTCAGATGCAAGCACTTGACAATTTTGTTGTTATTTGGTATTGACAAAAAAATTTATTACAAATATTAATTAATTGTTATTTGGCGTTGATAAACTTTGTCCATAATTTGTTCACATAGGCCTTCTATCATTCTAACAAAATACATGGTAAATAATAATAAGTAACTCTTAATTAGTCCTATAGAATATTTTTTATTTTTTATCACAGCACTGAACATTGTTTTGAGTTGATAACGCTAAACAAAGGACACCACTCTTAGGTCGCATGCATTATACGCCCATATAAAAACACTTGCCCAATTTGGCAGGTGTAAATTATTTAACTTTTTTCACGTTCATTTTTTGTGTTTATAACCGTCCATGTTTTTATTCCATGGGAGAAGATCTGAAAATAATTAAGATTGTTTTAATTGGTGATAGTTCTGTTGGTAAAACATCAATTCTTATCCGTTGGGCGCATGGGAAGTTCGAAAATACAGTTCAAACAATTGGAGTTGACTTCAGAAATAAGGTTGTAGAAAGGAATGGAATCAAGTATAAAGCACAAATTTGGGATACAGCAGGACAAGAAAAGTTTAAGTCTATCACAAAATCTTATTTTCAAAAAGCACAAGGAATAATTTTAGCATATGATGTAACATCCATATCATCATTTGAGCACATTCCCACATGGATCGAATCGATTAAGGAAAGCTGTTCTACACAAGTTCCTATTATCATAATCGGAAATAAAATTGATTTAGAAGAAAAAGTTAATCGTGATGATGCATTGTATTTTGCTAATGCAAATAATTGCCCTTTCTTTGCTACATCGGCCGCTAATGGAGAAGGAATCGAAGAAGCCATCAATCATTTAATTGACATGATTATTGAAAATGCAAATAGTCATGGATTTGAAATCGTTAACGATGTTCAGGTTCTTGATGATGGCTCTAAAAGAAAAAAATGTTGTTGAAAGCAATTTTTAAAATTGCGTTTTATAAAACATTTTTCTTTTTTATACATAACATTCCGCATTCATTCAATAAACCGTTATTGCTTTCAATTTTGAATGCAATGGCCCACCTTTAAGCAAATGGCCGAACTCCTTTTCATCGCACCAATACAAAAGAAGGACCCACGTAAGCCAACATGGCACGGCATCCCACGTGTAGCTTTAACTCGCCCAGCAGTTGCAGCAGAAATTGACCCAATCAAGCCAGAAGAAATACCAGTTCCAGAAAGAAAAACACGTGAATCCCTTCAAATTGGAACTATCGCAATTATTCTTGATGGTGAATTCAAGGGTAAGCGCGGCGTTGTAATCGCTGATAATGGAAAAGGTATTGTCAAACTTAACGGACCAGCAATCAAGCCAGTTGAAATTGACCAAGATTTCTTAATTGCCACATCTACAAAATTAGAAATCGGTAAAGTTGATGAAGCCGGATCTGCTGCCGCCATCGACGCAGCTGCACAAAAGATCCCAGAAATGGTTGATTACCTCAAGTCAACATTTACACTCAAGTCAGGCGACCGCCCACACTTGATGAAATTCTAAAAAATCAAATATAAATTTTAATTTGACTTTTTTGAGGAGTTTTGACTAAAAAACCGTTTTTCATAAAAGGCGGCAAAATCAATGAACTCAAGGCAAAAGACATGTAATATTGCAGTTATTCAGGCATCTCCTGTTTTGTTTAATAAAAAGGCATCCACCGAAAAGGCTCTTTCCTTAATTAAAGAATGTATCGAGAAAAAATCTGAATTAATTGTTTTCCCAGAGCTTTTCATTCCAGGTTATCCATATGGAATGAATTTTGGTTTTACTGTTGGAAGTAGAAATGAAGCAGGAAGAAAAGATTGGTTTCTTTACTATGAAAATTCAATTGATATCCCAGGTCCAGAGACAGATCTTTTAGGAAAAGCAGCAAAAGAAGCTAATGCATGGCTTAGCATAGGCGTTTCTGAAAGAGATCCTATTACTTCAACATTATACAATTCTAACATTTTCTTTTCACCAGATGGAAATATTGTAGCAGTTCATCGAAAACTTAAACCAACTGGCTCTGAGCGTGTTGTTTGGGGTGATGCCAATAAAAATTATTTTCCTATTGCACAAACTCCATGGGGACCAATGGGTAGTATGATTTGTTGGGAAAGCTACATGCCTCTTGCACGTGCAGCTCTGTATCAAAAAGGAATTACATTATACATTTCACCAAATACAAATGATAATGAAGAATGGCAATATACCATCAAGCATATTGCAATTGAAGGTCATTGCTATTTCATAAATTGTGATATGTTTTTCACGAAAGAGGCATATCCTTCAAATATTCGTGAAAGTGATGAAATTAAAAAATTGCCCGAAATTGTATGTCGTGGTGGAAGTTGCATCGTTGACCCTTATGGACATTATTTAACTGAACCTGTTTGGGATAAAGAAGAAATTATTTTTGCTCAACTCGACATGGATAAAGTGACTGCAAGTAGAATGGAATTTGATGTTTGTGGACATTATTCAAGACCTGATGTTTTACAGCTAAATGTAAAAGATATTTAAAAAATAAATAGTTCTTGAAATTTTCTCTTTTTATTTTTTAAAATTCTTTTACTTTAAACTGGTTGTAAATATTTGCTTCTCTTTATTTTGTATAAATTCACAAATGCTTAGCATATTACCATGTTATAAATTTTTTGATCTTTACAAAATTTTTTAATTTTGGAATAAATTCATACACAAATTTATAGTTATGAACAAATACTAATTATTTCATGTAAATGAATTATTAATAAAAACCGAGTTCAATATTAATTGCTTAAATTATTCAACTAAAAAAAGAATGTTTCTGAATTTTCCGAATATAAAACATATAAACATTACAAAAAACAGATCGTTGACAATTGTCATTCCATTTGAACAATGGTTAAAAATTTTTATCAAGTTAAGTCAAATTTTATCTACAGCAAACTTTTTCACATAAAAATTCTGTATTGTAAATACCAGCGGTTTTTATTGTCAGAAAGATTTAAATTTCAGTGCTTAATTTTTGCTATTTTGTATTAAACTGCTGTCAAATGTCATCTCAAATAGACAATGTTTTTACCAACAATATGCCTCTTTAATATCATTGGTTATTGTCAACAACGCCCACGAATTTATGAATTCAGTGATAGCGCTATCATGAGCATATTAGATAAAATGCACAAGCATGATTATGATGAAATTGAATACAGATCAGAAGTTAGGTATTTATCAAATGAAGACGATGAAAATGACGAGAATGGAGAAGAATATGTATACGAATATGAGTTGGACGAAAATGGTGATTTTGTTTATGAATATATTTATGAATATGTTGAAGATCCAATGTCTAATGGCTTTTTCAAGAAAATCAAAAAAGCAGTAAAGAAGGTCGTCAAGAAGGTCACTAAGCCAGTTACAAAGGTTGTCAAAAAAGCCACAAAGACTGTAGCTAAAACAGTAAAGAGTACTATCAAGACGGTCAAAGACACAGTTAAAGCCACCATCAAAGCTACCACCTCTGCTGTCAAGATTGCCACCAAGATCACGAAAGCAACTGTCAAAATTGCAACCAATCCAGGCAAGATCGGAAAGATCATCAAAGATCTTGGAAAGGGAGTCACCAGAGATCTCAAAGCTGCCGCCAAAGCATACAAACCAGTTGTCAGAGACATTAAGAAGGAAGTTAAGCGTGCATTTAAGGCCATTAAATCCGTTGCTCCATATGTTGGCTTTGTCACATGTTGGGTGCCCGTTGTTGGTCAGATTGGTCTCGCAGCCTCAATTGCCACTACCATGTCCACAGCATATAAAGCGTATGCATTATATCAAGCTGGCATGTCAGTTTACCAAGGAATCAAACAGAAAGATTTCGTATCAGCACTCGGAGGTATTGCCGCAGCAGTTGGCGGTAACATTGGCGGAGCTATTGGAACAGTTGCACAAAAGGCTGCCGAAGCACAACAATTATACAAGCAAGGAGAATTGATCTATAAGGGAATTAAGAAAGGAGATTACAGTAAGATCATTGCTGGTGTTACATCTCTTGTCTCTAAAGATGTTGCCAAACAATTAATATCGAAGAGTGAATTACTTCAACAAGGTTTAGAATATTATCAACGTGGTTATAACTTGTATAAGAAAGGTAAACAAGTCACAGAAGCAATTAAAACAGGACATTTCGGTAAAGCTATTGATGGCCTTGCAGAGTTAGGCTTAGACATTCGTAAGAATTCATTATATACAAAGGCAGAACAATTATTTGATAAGGCTTCTAACTTATATTATCAAGGCGAGACATTATATAAACAAGGTAAAGAGAAACTTGACTTAGGTAAAGCTGCATACGAAGCAATTAGATATGGAAAGATTAATGAAGGAGTAACACTTCTTAAACAAGCAGGCGTAGATGTAACGAAGAATCAAAAGGTTAGCCAATGTTTGACATATTATAATGATGTTAAGAACAAATATGCATATGCTAAAACAGCTTATAACTATGCGAAGAAAGGAAATGTTCAACAAACTGTTACATATTTACAAAAGGCCGGAATTAATGTGACGTCAAGTAAAGCAGTACAAAAAGGACTTACATATTATAAAGAAATCGAAACTAAAGTTAACACAGGTAAAACAGCATATGAATATGCAAAGAAAGGAAAAGTTGATGAAGCAGCAGCACAACTTAAGAAGATTGGAATTGATATTACAAAGAATCAAGCATTACAGAATGCGCTTGACTTATATAAGAAAGGCGAAACATTATATAAACAAGGCGATGCATTATACAAACAAGGAAAGACTATCATTCAACAAGGTAAGACATCATTTGAATCATTACGTAAAGGTCAAGTTACACAAGTACTTAATGATCTCGCAGGACTTGGAATTGATTTACGTAAGTACGACGCAGTGAAACAAGGAGAAACAATTGTTAAAGAAGTCGAAAGATTACGTAAGACATTACCTAAGGAAGTACAAACAGCAGCAGAGATACAACTCGGTAAACTCGTTCTCTTAGGCCTCAACACGACAATATACGCCGAAATCGACGAAGCTATGAACAAGGCTAAGAGCGCTTCGTTAACAGTCTACAGAAGCATTAGCAATGGATTCAGTTACTACAAAGATGGATCAGGTAGAGTCGGCACACTCGCGTCGTTGGCGGAGTCCAGATTCCAGGAAATTATCGATTTGGAGGGCTCAAGCGAGTACTGCAGAGATTTGGATTTGGTCACAAAGATATTCACAGGAAGTACTGTCGGAGAACAAATAGCACAGAAAGTAACAGAGGGATATTTGAAGCTTGAAAACGCACAAGCGAAAGCTGACGCACAGATAGAGAAAGTGGCACAGGAAGTACAGGGTAAGGCAACGAAATTGGTGACATCCATTGAGGAATTACAGGAAATCATTAAGAAGGCAGGCGCTGACGCGAAGAAGAAGACAACAAAGTGATTACTGAATAAAGAAGTTCAGTTTTTTTTAACGTGTTTTCACATCATTTTGGTAACGAAATACGCATCGACAATGCTGACGAAGTGAAATTCGGTGTGTTGATGTAAAATGTTACGTGGCTTCAATATATTATGGCGTGAATGGAATATTCACTTGTGATGATTTACAAAGCCAACAGATATAAATAATATTTCATTATGTTAATTCCAAGAGTAGACGTACAAAAATTAAAATGTCCAATCAAAATCTTATAAAGGTTTATAAGTAATTTTGTGGTTCAGCCTATAAGTCATAGAATGTACTTGTTCTTGAAGAGATTTTGTAAACAATTTATAATCACTTTGGTTGTATAAATATATTTCTGATAATAAAATATCTTTTCACAATAAAAAGACTTAAAAATCACTTAGAAGATAAATAATAACAAACATACAATTCATTAAATTAATAATAGAAATTATTTAGCATAGAAAAATCGTGGCTTGTTATTAGCGCGTGGTTTCCACCTATATGAGGAAAACTCTTTTCGTAATTGTTGTTCATCATATTCAATACCCTCTATCTCCTTAAGAAATTGAACAGCATTTTTCCTATTATTTCCTGCTGCAAGTAAAATTGCTGTTTTGAATAATTATAACATGTTCCGAAAATAATTAAAAAACGTTAAAATACAATAACAAAAATTAAAATAAATTTGTAAATATTTTTAGCATTTTTGTCAATTCCTTCTTGTTCAAGAAGTAATTGTACAATTTCCAAGTATCCTTTTTTAGATGCAATCATAAGTGCTGTTTCACATAAAAGAAATTATTTCCTAATAATAACATGAAATTTTATAATATTAAAACGAATATTAAATTTATTAAATAAATATCAGTAGCATTGATATCTATTCCTTCTTGTTCAAGAAGTATTTTAACTGTATTCTTCTTGAAATATTTAGATGCAAACATAAGTGCTGTTTTACATAAAAGAAATTATTTCCAAATATTATTATGTAATTTTATAATTTTTGTTGAAAAATTATATTTGTTGAATAAATATTTTTGGCATTAACATCAATTCTTTTTTGATCGAGAAGAAATTCAAGTATATCTGTATTCCAGATACTAGATGCATACATAAGTGCTGTATCAAATAACTTATATAGTTTCCAATGATTATTTTGAAATATTAAACAATTGATATAAATATAAATTGATTTGATTAAATATTTTTGTATGTTATATCAATTCCTTTTAGTCCAAGAATTAAACTAAAAGTATCAAAGTTACCACTTGAAGCTGCTAGAAATGCTGTTTCGAATATATTTAATAAATTCCAAAAATTATTTTGGAAAATTAAAATAATAAAATAAAAATTAAACATATTAAACAATTATTTTTTGCATAAATATCAATGTTTTTTTGTTCAAGAAGTAATTTAACTAATTCTGGCTTACAATATCTTGAAGCATACATAAATGCTGTATTATAAAATGAAGATGATTTCCAATTATTATTATTGAGTATCAAATAATAGAAAAAAACATTTAATATTTTAAATAAACATCAGTTGAATTAATGTCAATTTCTTCCCTTTCAAGAAGTAATTCAACAATTTTTATTTTATTGAATCTACAAGCTTTCATAAGTGCTGTCATAAGTATTATGGATAATTTCCATAAAATATTTTGAAATTTCAAATAATTAATTAAGAATTTAAATAAAAGGAATAAATATTGGTGGAAGTTATGTCGATTTCTTTTTGATCAAGAAGAATTTTAACGATTCCTGTGCAACCTTTTATAGATAGAGCTTTCATTAATATTGTATCAAATATTTTAAACAACTTCCAAATATTATTTTGAAATATTAAATTATTAAAATAAATTTTAATCAAAACGAAAAAATATCTTTTGTATTCAAATCAATTCCTTTTTGTTTAGTAAGTACTTTAACTACTTCTTTACGTTTTTCTTTGACAGCATTCATAAGTGCTGTATCAAATAATTCCAAAAATTTCCAAATATTATTTTGAAATATTAAAAAATTAAAATATATATGAATTAAAACAAATAAATATCTTTAGCATTGATATTAATTCCTTCTTGCTCAAGAAGTAATTTTACCATATCAACGTGACCATAACTTGATGCAACAATAAGTGCTGTATCAAATAATTTGAAAAATTGTCAAATTTTATATTGGAAAATTAAATCATTAAAGAATATTTCATTTAATGTTTATAAATATCTTTTAAATTTACATCAAAATTCATTTTATCAATAAGAAATTTAGCTACATAAATTTGACCTGCTTGAGCAGCTCTTATAAGCGCTTTATAATAATATTTATATAAATTTTAAATTTTATTATAAAACTCCAAATTATTAAAATAAAATAAACGAAAAACTTCATAATGAATTCAAAATTTCCACCCATATTATCTTGATAATCGATAAGTAATTTTACAAGTTCAACGTTTCCATTTTGTATTGCACAATCAAGTTCATTATCAAAAGTTAACTAGAAATCATTTCAATGCAAAAAAAGGAATCCCATTTCCTATTCGGATTCCTTTAATTCCAAGGAGCATTTTAACAATTTCAATATTCCCATTTTCACATGCACTATTTAACTCTGTACTAAACACTAAAAATTAATTCCGAAAATATAAATGAAACCGGATTTGTTTTGAAAAAAAATCAAAAATAAAAAACAAACTTCAAAAAAATTAAATTTAACAATAAAAAATTAAAAATAACATCTACAGCATAAATATAAATATTTTTTTGTTGAAGAAGTAATTTAACAATTTCAGAATGATTATAATAACATGCTGTTTGAAGTGCTGTCAAAAAAAATCAACAAAAATTCCAAATATTATTTTAAGACAATAATAACCTTCATTAGTTTTAAATAATAGTTATAAACTGAGGGCAAATTTACATCAATATTATCTTGTTCAAGAAGATATTTAACAATTCCAGTACAACCATTTTTAGATGCATAAGTTAATGGCGTATATTTCAATTGTTGTGATGGTAAATATAAATAAAATTAATATCAAAATTATTGTTAATAGAGTTAATACCTTTTTCTTCTATAAGATATTTAACAAGTTCAACATTTCCTGAACCTGATGCAAGCACCAAAATATTTTTTGGAACATTATTTTCATTAAGATAACTTTTGATCAAATATAAATTACCATAAATAGCTGCTTCAGTAATTATATCAGTACTAATTTCAATTTTATCAAGTAAAGATGAAAACATTTGATAATTATTATATTTAATACATTTCTTTCCTAATTCATTCATTTGTGATTTTTCATCTAATTTTTCTAATTTATTTTCGTAAATATATTTAAAAATTTCATTTCTATGAAATTCAATTGCTATTTCATATGCATTATCAAATGATGAATGATTTTGTTCACATAAATGAATGATTTCAAGATTTCCACCTGCAACTGCATATTTACCTGTATTACTTACTTTTGCTCCATTCATAAGTAAATATTTAAAACATTTAACAGATCCAAAAAATGCTGCATAATCAATTAATGTAACACTATATTTATTAATAATTGAAAATCTTTCATAAAGTGATGATTCAATTATTTGATTAAAATCAAAATTTGTTTGTGATGACATTTCTTGAAGTTTTTCGATTTCATCATTTCGAATTATTTTTAATATTTCAAGATTTCCTCCTTCTTTGATATATTTTTTATGTAATTTCCAATTATCTTTACTTAATTCATCAATATGATAATAAAAATTATGAAAAAAATCACTTTCTCTTGGATTTTGAAAAGATTCTGCAATAATTGGTTCTTTGAATTTGATTCCATAAATTTCTTCATCTGTAAATCGATGTGCAAAATACAGTTTTTCATCGAAAAGGATATTATTAGTAATTTTTATGTCAGTTAGATTATGTTCCATTAACTTTTCCATAATATAAAATGATTCTTTAGTTTCAAATGTTTTAATATGATTTATAAATATTTCGATTAAACCAGTGATATTTGAATTAATTTCTTTTTGTTTTATATCAAGTGATTCGATGAATTTAATATATATTTCAAAATCTTTCCTACTTGAAATAAATGAATGATAAATCATTTGACAAGTAATCAAATTAAATGTGATCGGAAATTTTAAATCAAATAAAGTCATTATTGATCCAACAGATACTTCAATATTATCTTCAGCCAAGCCTGAAATAATTTGATCCATATTGCATAATATTTTTAAGGATTCTGTTGATTTGGCCATTATAAAAAATGAATATATAAAGCATTGAAAATTCAAATATCAAACGTTTTATTCAAAATTGTGTTAAGTCAGGAGGTTTTTTACGTTCAAACTGTGAAATATTTCCTCATTAAAAATACATATATGTATGGTAAATTTACCATTTAAGGTTTAGAGTGATTTGTTTTTTGTTTGATTGATATATTTCTTAAAATTTGATAAACATTTGAAATCAACTCAAACAAATTTAATGATTTTGGTTATCACAACCACAATTAAAATACAAAAATTACAATTTATTAATTTTCGAAGTTATTCAGTCATTGCAATGCTACCAGCTAAAGCTCTTAAGAATGACTCCAGCCCTAAACAAACATATTCAAACAATGACGCTGGGATTATGTGTGCGTCAGATATTCCAAATAGATTGAGTAACCAAGATATATCAGGAGAGAAAGATGCACCAATTCCTACTTTGAATCCAGGGTTGAACTGGTATTGCACTGGGATGAATGTGTAAGCAACCTTTGGCTTTTCATCTTCTTCTATTTTTTGATTTCCTGTTTCACCATTTCCTATTTTAACTTGACCAACAGCAAATTTAATTGCTGTTACAAGCTGTTCATAATCCGACAAGTTTAGGCTTGGGTCAATTAATCCATCGAACGTTGTTATAAAATTATATTGAATTTGAGTATCTTCATGAGATTTTTGGGTAGTATCAAGTTCACCTTTAATTAGAGGCAACTTTAGAATACTTCTTAATTGTTGAGCACCAGCTTTATCGACCACCATTTTTGCCAAGTTAATTGGCTTTAAAGATAATTGAAGTTTTCTAAACATTTGTCCTTCAGGTGTTTGAGCCAATCCAAGGTTAAGGAATATACCTAAAGCAGATAATCTAAAAGCGTTATTTTCTTTTAAGTCGTATTTATACAACTCGAAGTTAACGTTACTCAAAATCACCGATAGCTTTGAATTCATCGGTTGTTGTTGTTTTTTCTTTTCAATTTTGATGATTAACGGCTCCTCCTCAGAATTCCTACGGTTACCCCTTTCAATGCTTGTCAAAATTGGGTCAGAAATTGTTTTGTAGAATGAAATCATTGTCGGAATTGTTACTCCAGTTAACTTAATAGAAGGGCTTTCAAGTGATAAAAGTAAAACTCCTTGAGATTCTGAGTTAATACTTATAGTTCTGTAAAACAAATGAGTTCTTTTCATAGAGAACAATAAATTTGGTGCATTATTCGAACTCATTTGTAATGAAACAGATTGGAAATTCAAGTAATTTATCATATTTAATGGTTGTACAGTTCGAACAAATATTAAATTAGCAAGATCGAAATCAAACATTAATTGACCCATTGAAGCTATAGTTGTAGACTTAATGGAAACAATGAATTGGTTTAATGATTTCTCGACTTGTATAGGAGTAACATCAAGTTTAAGAAATCCGACGCCAGCTGCGTAATTAAACAACAAATTAAATTGACCAATTTTCAAATCGATTTTAATTTTATTATTTTCATTATTTTCATTATTTTGATTTAAATTAATTTTATTTTTGATGATTTCATTGTTGTTATTATTTGTTGTGGATTTAAATAAATAAAGTAATGGTTGGACCCATATATCATTAAATAATGAAATCTCTTCAACTTTATCACTTGAAAATGACGTACTAATTCGATCAATGTTAACAACGATTAAAGAAGGTGATAAAAATGCATTTGTGATTGGGATATTAAATTCAAACAATTTGGAATTTCGTGAATTTTCTGTTTGTAATGCAAATTGATTTTGCGTTTGTAAGAAGATATTATTAATTTGGATATTAAATGAAGATTGAACAGATGACATTAAACCATTTAAACTCTTTAGTCCTAAAACTAATGATATATCTTTACGACGAGGTTGACAACCAAAATGTATTTCTATATCTTTAGTTGTCACAATAAGATCAAATGTTAAATTAATTTGTTTTGCATTATTATTATTATTAGTTACATTATTATTGTTATTAAGATTAGATGGAATTAAATTGGTTAAATTGTCCATGTTTTTAAGGAAATTATTTAACCAATTTAATAATGATGGTGAAAAACTTGCTTTAATTAATTCAGGTATAATTAATATTAATGATAAATGTTTCTTAGCTAATAATAATTCAACACTAAACAAAGGAATTTTTAAGTTATTCGAAATTGGTAATAATATAATATCAATGTTTTTACATTTAAATGTTCCACTTATTTCTATTCCAACGTTTTCATAATTAATTTGATTTGTTTCATTAGTAAATCTTTTGATTTGATTTTCTTGTTTTCTTTCTGGTATTAACGATTTAATATTATTTAATAAAGATAATATATGTGAAAATGCTATAGGTAAAGTTGAAAACAAATTTACTTCAATTCCATCAACAATTGTATTAATATTAACTTGATTTAAATATGAAATACCTGAAATACAAATATAATTACATTTAACTTTTGAGACATCATTAATATTTTTCTTTTTGTTTTGATATTTAATACTTTTACTTTCTTTTCGATCAAATATTAATAAGAAATCTTTTAATTTAAATGTAAAACCAGCAGAAATTTCTTTTTCTTTTTCTGTTTTCTTAGTTTGAATATAAAATAATATTTGTGGAATTTCGGAATAAAATTCGCCATTTGGTAATTCGATATTTAATTGTAAATTTAATATCTCGAAAAAGAATTGATTTGATATTACATTTGTTTTTTGATTTTCTTCTTTTTTAGCTGTTTGCATGTTTTTAATTATTTCATCTGCTTTATTTTCTACAGTCGTTTGTACTATTTCTATTACTTCTTGTACTTTACTATATACATATTCTTGTTCATTAAATCTCGTTCGCATTACATCTACAAATTGTAAGAAATTAGGAATCGAATTAATTAATGATTTTGTTATTAAGATTTTAATTGGATCTAATTTAAACACTAATGTATTTTTCATGGATATTATAGAAACTGATGTTTGAATTTTTGATTCATATGAACTTAATATAATTTTATTAAAGTTAATACTAAAATCAATTCCATCATTTTGATTAGACATTTGCCAATTGATTTGCGTCATGTTTAAACCAGAATTAATTTCTGAGATATTAAAACTAAACTCTGGAATTTGGAATAATAATTCGAATTCGAATTTCTTCTTTTTAGAATTTTTATTTTGAATAACAATTTCATTCTCTTCATTAATTTGTTCTTCTTCATTAATTATATCATCTTTTGTATCTTTTTGTAACTCTTCAATATAAGAAAAGATATTATTTAATACAATCGCTATAGCAGATAATCGATTACTACCTGCTTCTGCTATAATTGGACTTGACATAGTACAAAAATAAATTTTGTTCTTTGTAATTCGGCCATAACCTAAAATATCAACTAATTCGAAGTTTAATTCTTTACCAAATGATAAATTACTTTTCGATATTTTCGTCATGAAATTTAATATTTTATCATTAGAATTTGTTACAATATTACAATAAGGTAATATAAAATTAGCAGTAATAATACTTGTAATAGGTACAACTATTTGTATCTCATTAATACGTATAGTTGTGGATAAATCATGTGTAATCTTTTCGAAATCTGTTGACTTTTCTTCTTGTTTAGTTGTATTCTTTGTTTGTTCATCTAAATATTTGGTTATATTTTCAACAAATGTTAAATCAATATATTTCTCGGGATGAAATATAAATGCTAATGTACAATATATATAAATCGGTCGAATATTTAATATACTTTCTTTAGAATCAATTAATTGACATAAATCAGAACCTTTTAATACAATATTTACTACTTTTCCGATAGTTACTTGAAAATCTGAAAATGAACAAGTTAAACCAAACTTATGAAATGATTTTGGATTTGAAGAAGTTTTAAATAAGAATGAAAATGTTTGTAACTTTGCTAATATTTGATTAAAATCGATAGCAATATTATTAATAACAAAATGAATTAATATTTCATTTTTGCTATCATTATTATTATTATTTTCATTTTCTATATTAGTATTATTCATTAAAATGTTTTCATTAAATAAGTCTTCTGCTTTATTTTCATTTAATAAATTAAAATCAGGTAATGATTTTAATAAAAATGGTATAAAATGTGATGAAATATGTAATAAAATTCGATCAATTCCACCAGTTATAGAAGTTAATTCATTTTTAGTTTCTATCATTAAAGGATATGAAAATATTTGTAATTCTGTTTTTTCATTTTGATCATGAGTAATATGTAAAGCTAAAGGTGGTAACATTATAATAAATTTATTATAACTTTCATAACCTTTAAACGAATTTTTATTATATTTTGTTAATTTCCAATTACGTGAAAAATCATGTAAATCTTCCATAATTGAATTCTTAATATATAAAGCAGTTAAATAAGCATTTGTAGCTTTAGTTATACTACAAGGACCAAAATCATACATTACATCTTGAATATGTTTCTTTAAATTTTCGAAATCTTTTGAATTCTTTAATAAGTTTTCTAATAAACCTGATGGAGGACCAGAAGGTAAAGTGATATCATTCATTAAATTTAATATTTTAGTTAAAACAACATTTAAAAATTTATATGAATCATGATTCATACTTATAGCTATAGGATTAACCTTTAATATAGTTTCAGAATTTTGATTCGAAAACAAAATATTTGGTATAGATATAGCTAATAAAGCATTATTTTCTTCATTAACTTTACCTGCTATTAAAATTTTATGTATATTTAAATTTAATGAAATATTTTGATCAATTATTGAATGATCTCTAAATAATTTAATTTTTTCGATTGTTACAACAAATTCAAATTTCGGATCGATAATACGAATAGTAATTTTAGGTATAATTACTGAAATTTGATTTTGAATATAATGATATAATTCATATTCATCACTAACCATCGAACGTACTAAACTAACTAAAACATGGGAATTAGGAGGTAAATCATTCATTGTTAATAAAACAGTAAATATTGGTATAGCTAAAGGATTTAATTGTACTTTAATTTCATTTGGTAATATTAATCTGATTCCTACTTCATTAGCATAAAAATCGACTCCATCAATATTAAATATTTGATGAGGCTTTGAACAAAATGGTTTATTAAAGAATAATTTATTACTTTTTGATACTTTCCTTGTAATAGTAGGAGATAAATGATTATAAGCTCGATAATATTCGAAATGATGAAGCCAATTAATACCATCTTCCATATTAATGAAACTTTTCTTACTTGGATAATCAATACAAAATACAGGTAATGTATAATCACCATTTTCTTTAGGATTAGAAAACATTGCTTGATAAAGGTTATATTGTTCACCTAAATAAGAATAATAAGTTTCTTTACGTAACATTTCAGGTAATTGGAAAAATTCTTTACCAAGTTGTGACTTATTTTTAAATATAAAAGGGAATAAATATTTTTTAAATCCATGTTTTTGTAAATATAAATATTGTTCATTAATATCATTAATATTATTACCACAATGTGTATCTCTAATTATTGATAAATAAGTAGAAGCTCTAAATATAGATCGAATATTATTAGTTTCAGGATCAATTCTTAATATATGTGCATCAATAGAAGGTAATGAAACAAAAATAGAAAAATGTGTATTAAAATCTATATAAGAATCACCATAAACTATTACACCACCAGGTAAAACAGCCGCAACTAAACCTAATGATCCCATATCTAATAATAAATTAATTCCACCTACTGTAACTCTATAAATAGATATATTATATATATTATCAGGATCAAATTTAGGTAATGGATAAGAATCATCACTAAAGAAATCATGAATTATATTAAATGCTAAATCTAATGATGAAAATAATTGTGGTAATAATACATGTCCATCAATTTGTCCTATTTCAACACTAATTTTAGTATAGATATCAGAATATTTACCTTCTAATAAATCACTTATAGTTTTCATTGATATTGATATCGATTCAACATGTAAAAGTCCTTCTTGCGGTCCTTCTGGGTCATGATATCGTTCATTATAAAATTTATCATAAGGATAATCTGTCCTTGGAACTCGAACAGTAGCACAACCAATATCAAAGAAGAAATGCCAAAATGGATAATAACTTTCCATAGATACTAACATATTCATAAAGTTAAGTGTAACATAATCTTCTGTTTCATATAAATCTATAGGTACTTTCACAGTACCATTATCTACTAATACTATTATTGATGAAGCATTAATATATTCTAATGTTGCTGGTGGAATTTTATCATTATATTGAATCGGATGTAATCTATCTCTAGATAAATAATTCGCTAATGTATTAACTAATGATAAAATTGAATTTATTGTAACTTTCCCACCAACTTTTGATATTTTTATTGTTATTGGTATTTGTGCATCACCATTAGGATTTATTGATGACCATCTATAAGCTCCTGATAATTGAAATACTGCCATTGTTAAATAATCATAAATTTGTTCTCCTCTTCGAATTTGATGTATATGATTTCGAGGTTTATAAAATGAGACTTTAGTTTTAGTAAATTCGCATGAATATGTTACTGCTTTATTTGCTTCTTCAAAGATTATTAATGGTGATGATAATTTAAATCGGAAATCATCACTTTCGATTATTAAATGTGGATGATCTTCTGGATGTGTAATACATTCATATGGTGGATTCATTATCGAAAATAATCGAAATCGTACATTATTAAATAAAATAGAGACAAAATATGAATATGGAAAGAAGTTAAATATTGTATCTTTGATGATTTGAAATGGATAATATGACGCCCAATCTGTACCAAATTGTGAAAAAAAGTCAATATGATATGGTACTAAAACTATATCATTATCATTAAATTCAGCAGATATAGCCATTTGTGTTACACCATTCCATTGTTCTGGATAAAACATTGATATGTTTAATGTTAATTCTTTGGATATTATTAATGGCGGTGTATTTGGTAATGATACTTCAATGGTAACATCAGTAAATTGACATGATATATCCATTTTATTTTCATTTTGTGATGAACAATATTGTGGTGATAATATTATCATTTGTCCATCTTTCCCAAATGTAATTGTTGTGCTTTCATTTCTATTTTCTTCGGTTACAAACGGTATTTTAATAATCCCTCCTTCTGGAAATTGAATTTGAAAGGTCCACATTTTAATCCTTGAACGTACATCATCATAAATTATTAGGTCATTATATAAAAAAGGTGAATAAAATTCCATAAATGCTCTTCTTAGTTTATCGGTAAACGGTCCGTATTCAATTTCAACTTTTTGAGCGAAATTCACGTTAATTATCATCTCGGGTTGATGAGTGACTTGTGATGGCGCCGAAATATCTTCGGATTGAAGATACATACCACAAATATCCGAAATTATTTCGACTTCTATGTTTTCTGTTTTGATAATTGGGATTTTTGTATGAGAACGTTCATAAATATTTCGCATTGATTTCATATACCATTCTGTTTCAGTGATAACTTGTGGTACTGACTTAAATGATACTGTATTTATATCAAAAGAGAGACTATATTTTAGACAATGATGAATTGATTCTCGTGGAATTATTGTGTACTTCCCAAGAATAGATTCTGCTCTTAAAATTAAAAATGATGGAAGCTTTGGGTTACCAAAAACAATTTGGCTTGCATAAATTTTGAATTTTAATGGTAAAATCATTCTTAAAAAAACTGATAATTCATGTGGTTCAGAAGCAGGATATAATGATTTTATGTAATCGCCTATTTCTTTTGTTGTTTGTCCGTTTTCGAATTTTTTTACTATTTCTTCAACTAAATTAGTTGTCCATGTTCGATTATAAATAATTAAATTTAAACCATATACTTTAACTGAAAAACGAGTGTTTGAATTTTCCTCTGTTGTTTGAAAACTAGGAACTTTTCTCCAATAATATAGACGTCCAGTAATTTTGCTAATTTTTACTGCCATATCTTGTGTAACAATTTCAATATCTGCAAATGAAAGCCTTCCGGAAAACACGGAAAAAGCAATTCGTTTGAATTTGATTGATAATGTTTTTGGTGAGAACAATTTTAAAAATAATCGAAAAATTAAGGCTGTTAAATATTGCTGAAAAAACAGTAAATAAAAGGCAACAATAAGGAAAACAGAAATAAATATGACGACTTCCCAAGGGATCGTCAGATCAGGCATAACTTTTCACCAAAATTTTTATACCTGAAAGCGATTTTTGTAAAGGTTTACAAAACGTATCGGCCACTCAATTAAGTACGATTTTTGGCGAACATATTTTGGTGTCTTTTTTCCATAATAAAGAGCTTTTTGGATATGTTTTAAGTATATAATCTTTATGTCAGTGAACTGACCTTAATTTTTTTAAGAAAAGTTTTCAAATATTCCGAAATAATTTTTATTTACCTTCAAGTATTGCAATTTCTTGACGTAGACAAATTAGCTTTGCTGTTAGATCTTGATTTTCCCTTATTAATTTGTCTACATTCTCACATGGTGGAGCACCCATATTTTCTCGAACAAACGCAAGTGGATCTTCTGGAAGTTCTTCAAGGTCATTAAGGTCATGCATTGCTCTGTTAAAAACTTCTATTACATTTCTTGCTTCTAGATATTTTTTAAATTGTTCTCTTTTGGAGCTCTCCATTTGTTTTCGAATAATGTTTTCATAAGTTTATTTTTAAGTTTTCTATCGAAAACGATCGATTTGATTCAATTATCGACTGGGGATCAAAGCTTTGTTCCGAAGTTACACGAAAAATTTAAATTAGATTAAAATTCAGTATTTATTGAACCAGCGCATGAAATTTTTGTATATGCATAAACATATTTTTGATTAATTATAGAAAGTATTTAATAACGAATTATATACCATACTCCAATGGAACATATTTTTCTTTAAAATTAGCGTATAAACCAATTTTCCAATCCCCAATCTTGTTTTTGGTTTAAATTTCATATAAAATCAAAAAACCTCGCTGCTCTATATTCTTCATTATGTGAAAGAAGTAATTACAAATTTTGTTTTTCGATTGCTGCTGTAACAAGTATATCACAAAAATGAATATATTCAAATATTATAAATCATACCTGATATAATAACAAATAACATCACATAAGTTCTATAAAACTTTCACTATTTCTCGGCAGATCAAGTTTAATATTGATGAGAATGAATAATTTACATATTTTTAAGAATAAAAACCAAAGTTTTATTAATTTATTTGATCATATAGAGTTTTATTTATTGACTGATAGTGCCATTTACATCATATATTACTAAATCATTTCTTCGTTCAAAATCTCTTACAAGATTATTATTTTGATTCATATCAAGACTATCCCATGTACACACACACAGGGGAGATTCCACTTCGTTTCACTCCCCACTCACTTCGTGAGGTGTGTGTTATAGGGTGGTCAAAAAGTTCGTTCGCCAGCTCTTTTCTTTATACATACTTATGTGATCGAATGTAATAACATAAATATGGATTATATAAAGTGTATAGAATATTTTTTTATTTGAATGTTTTTTGTTTTATTCAATGTATATAAAATTATGCGCTTTAGAAAATTTTATTGTACGTTAAAAATGTACGTTAAGAATCAAATGCTAAACAGTATGGTAGAAATTCGTGCCATAATTCATTATTTATGGCTAAAAGGCAATGACAACAAAAGCATACATCAAGAAGTAATCGACACATATGGTCCTAAAGCGATAACTCTCAGAACAGTTCAGAAGAGAACAAAAGAATTCAAAGAAGGAAGAAATACGTTAAACGATCTTCCAAGAAGTGGTAGACCCCAAAAACTAGATTTAATACCTATTATTTAAAATTATTTGTTGCACAATCCATACGCAAGCACTCGCAAAATTGCTAAAGACATTGGGGCAAACAAAAATACTGTCAAAAAGGTTTTGATCAAGCATTTATCAATGAAAAAGGTCAATTTTAAATGGGTGCCATCTGCTCTTACCGAACAAATGAAAGCAAAAAGAGTTGAAATTGCCAGCATCTTACTGGAATACCTTACAAATGCATCGGAAAGGAAGCTTGCAAAAATATTCACTCAAGATGAGACATGGATCTACTTTAAAAATGGAAGAGATTCGATGTGGATTGAAGCCGGTGCACAAATACCAACAAAACCAAGGCAAACGATTGGGTCAAAGAAAGCGATGATATCAGTAATATGGGGAATCAATGGAATAAAATCAATCACCATGCTTCCTCAAGGCAGTAAGTTCAACAAAAAGTTTTTTTCCAATTGTGTGCTCGAAGATTTGAACAAAAAAATTCAGACAAAAGGGACATACCTACACATGGACAACGCAAAACCGCACAATGTACCAGAAAAATTAAGAGAATTAAAAATTAAAAGACTTGATCATCCCCCTTATTCACCAAATATAGCTCCTTCTGACTTCTTTCTATTCGGCTACCTTAAGAAATTATTAGAGGGAATGGAATTCAGCAACGAGAATGAGCTTTTTGACAAAGTCCAAGAAATATTAACTTCAATACCAAAATCAATATTTAAATATGCATACAATGAATGGATGAATAGGCTCTTTGCAGTAATCGAGACACATGGAGAATACATTCATTAATAAACAACTTTGAGATAAAAAATTTATGGATTGACTGAAAAAAATTAGACGAACGAACTTTTTGACCACCCTATATATCGCCTTCGGCTCAAGCCTCACTCACTGCGTTCACTCAGTAAAATATTAAAGTTAATATTTTTTAAATATATATCCTAACATGAAATGAATGATAAAGCATCAAATTATGCCGGGTTATGTAATAACCTTATATATGATAAATGAATATTGTAGAAATAGGATAAAAATGATGAAAACTATGGTATGGGATCGGTTTTACAACCGTCACACATTGAATACTCATTCAAAAAGTGGTATAATTGGTCAGAAGCCAGACTACAAAAGACAACTCATGAATTTGAAGTATCATCGAAATCAGAAATCACCAAAAACAACACGATGATTGCTGCTGATAAGGCGACAGCTCTTTTGGATTCATTTGTGATCAGGCGGATTATAAGAGTCATTAACAAGGATGGAAAAATTCTTGTCGAATGTGAAATTCCAGATCAGTCTGAAACGGTTGTGATACAATTGTCGTATGCGCAGTTTTTGTTTCCAAATGATCTCAACTCATTTCTTTCTGAACAATAATAAATGTTACTTTTGTTTTAATTTTTTGTATTTAAAAGAAATTCAAATGATAATGTCAATTTGATGAAATCATTTGTTTCATATTCGATAATTTCAGATAAACTCCAAATAAATAATAATAATAATAATAATAATAATAATAATAATAATAATAATAATAATAATAATAATAATAATAATAATAATAATAATAATAATAATAATAATAATAATAATAATAATAATAATAATAATAATAATAATAATAATAATAATAATAATAATAATAATAATAATAATAATAATAATAATAATAATAATAATAATAATAATAATAATAATAATAATAATAATAATAATAATAATAATAATAATAATAATAATAATAATAATAATAATAATAATAATAATAATAATAATAATAATAATAATAATAATAATAATAATAATAATAATAATAATAATAATAATAATAATAATAATAATAATAATAATAATAATAATAATAATAATAATAATAATAATAATAATAATAATAATAATAATAATAATAATAATAATAATAATAATAATAATAATAATAATAATAATAATAATAATAATAATAATAATAATAATAATAATAATAATAATAATAATAATAATAATAATAAAAATAATAATAATAATAATAATAATAATAATAATAATAATAATAATAATAATAATAATAATAATAATAATAATAATAATAATAATAATAATAATAATAATAATAATAATAATAATAATAATAATAATAATAATAATAATAATAATAATATAATAATAATAATAATAATAATAATAATAATAATAATAATAATAATAATAATAATAATAATAATAATAATAATAATAATAATAATAATAATAATAATAATAATAATAATAATAATAATAATAATAATAATAATAATAATAATAATAATAATAATAATAATAATAATAATAATAATAATAATAATAATAATAATAATAATAATAATAATAATAATAATAATAATAATAATAATAATAATAATAATAATAATAATAATAATAATAATAATAATAATAATAATAATAATAATAATAATAATAATAATAATAATAATAATAATAATAATAATAATAATAATAATAATAATAATAATAATAATAATAATAATAATAATAATAATAATAATAATAATAATAATAATAATAATAATAATAATAATAATAATAATAAAATCAATTTTTTTAATCAAATTTGATTTCGATGAGGGCAAGAATGAAAGCTTCCCAGAGTTGCTTCTTATTTTGCCTTCGCCATATGCAAGCAAGTAACTTACGGTCAATCAGTTCTGGTTTCATATGTTGACTTGTAAGATTACATTTAAAACCATACCAATTTCCTTCTATTGTATTTGTGTGTACTCCATCTTTTCTTTTGAATTTTTTTTTATGATTCACGATTTCATGTTCAAAATTTGTATTTCGGTATGTGTTTAACTCTTCGATTGCAGGGACATAAGCTTTCCATGCATCGGTATAAATAATCGAACCAGGCATAACATGATCTGATATTATCTTTTTTAGTATATCTTTATATCTAGACGTGACACTTAATGCAAATATTTTGCGTTCTTTTGTTCTTTCTACATTACCAACAACCCAGACACCTTCTACTCTGTGCCCTATATTATATTTTCTTTTACCAAATTCAGATCCATCTAATTCTACTATAATCCCTTCACCACCGATTTTTTCTTCTTGATTTTGAACCATGCACGAAACAATTTTTTCGAATTTTTGTATATATTTGCAAATCGTTGTTGAAGATAATCCTGTTCTTGAGACGATTGATGTTGTTGGGGTTTTCAAAAGCCAATAATAAGCAATCAATAAAACCATGTCAAAAGGTATTAAACATTTTTCAAATATTGTCCCAATTGTGATTGATTATTGTTACACACACACACAGCACAACTCCACTTCGTTTCATTGTGCACTTCGCTCCGCTCGGTGTGTGTTCTCAGCTCACTCGCGTTCGCTTCGAAGAATAAAGTTTACTTCCAAATAACAACAATTTCAAAAAGATAATTTGTTAGAAATGTAGCCGCTACAAGTTATATACTCGCTACGCGTAATATTCAATAGTAGCAGTAAAAACCTCTAAAATACCTATACTTTTGAGATGTTACTTGTGTAGCTTATGTTACCTCTAAAAATATCAATATGATAAAAGTAATAATAATGATATATATGAGTTTTGTTAAAGTAACAGGTAACGTAACGCTACAGGCTACACTTTAATAATAATAAATTTTTTCAAAATGAATTTTTTATTTATATAAAATATGAAATATAATGGTAATGGCAAACAACTAAGGTTGATTATGATTATGAAATTAACATTAATTATTCATATCAGATAAGAGATAAACATACTAAAAGAATTATTAAAGAAAGTTATAATAGATGTGAAATATTCTGTGAAAAGTATTTCTAATCTTTAATATATCACATAAGTTACAAGTTACAGAAGCTACAGGTTACAAAAATAATCTCAAAATAATTTATTAATAAATGTATCTTCAAAAAAGCATATGTTTATAAAATTTTAACATTATTTTTATTTGTAGCAAAAGATATGACAACCGTTACAAACCAAAAGTTAACAGTTGATGACGTTAAAAATATTACAATTGATATAAATGATAAATTTAATTTAATGGATATTCGTAAAAAATGTCCATATGATTTAAATAAATTAGATGTATTAGTTGATATTAAAAAAATGCTTTGTAGTATGCGATTCAACGCCAGAAGTCTTTATGTTTAAAGATTATGACGGCTTAAATAATTGTGTTAAAGTTAGTTATACTAATGAGAAAATTGCTATGAGTAAGTTAAAAAAGATTATTGTCGGCAATAGAATTGAAGGCAAAAAAACAAAATCAATAATAAATGCTTGGGATTTATACTTAGAAAATACATTATTATTTACTGTTAAAGCATTAAAATTTTATAGTGAAGACCCAGAAATATTCAGTTATTTTAGAGATTATGATTATAATAATTTAGATGAAGTTAAACAAGAAATTATACAACCGTTTTTAGATCATGTATTAGAAGTAATATGTGATAATAACCGAGAAATTTATAAATATATATTAATATGGATAGCATCAATATTACAAAAACCCAATTTTAAAACAGGTATAGCTATTGTTATACTCGGTAATCAAGGAGTTGGAAAAAAATACATTTTTCACTGATATTATTTGTATTAATGGCCAGATATGCTAATAAAAATGTTACCAATATTGAAAATATTGTCGGTAAGTTTAATGCTACATTAGAAAATAAGAAATTATTAGTATTAAATGAATTACAAAATATAGATACTAATAAGTTTTTAAACTCTGATGCATTAAAATCAATTATTACTGATGATACTATTAATATTAATCAAAAAAATGCACCTATAAGAACAGTTGAAAATGTGGCTAATTTCTTTATGGTCTCAAATAACGATATTCCAATTAAAATTGATAATGATGACAGAAGATATTTAGTAATTACAGCTTCAAATAAACATAAACAAGACTTTGATTACTTCAGCAATTTATATAATACATTTACTCCTGAGTTCTATGAAAACTTATTTACATTCTTTATGATGATGAATACAACTAAAGTAAATCTCAGAAACATACCTAATACTGAAGCTAAAGACAATATTAAAGAGGCATCTATGTCATCATATGAAATATTTGTTAGAGATAATTATGATAAAATTAATAATATCACAGGACCTAATTTATTTAAATTATATTGTGAATTTGTAGATCAAAATAGATTTAATAGTTGTTCATCTAAAACATTTATAGCTAATATTAAAAAATATACAGGTCCTGCTAAAAATAAACGTATAAACGGTAAAGTAGAAAAAGTATATTGTTTAAAGGATGAATATTATAATGAATATAAAGCTTATCATGATAAATTAGTTGAGTCCTGCACAGAAGAAATTAATGATGATTTGTATATTGCACATAAACAATTAGAAGAGTTAATGAATACTGAACTATAAAAAGCAATATAATTTAATCTAAAGTTATCGTAATTATAAACTGTTCAAAAATAATATGTCAAAGTATTGTTTTTATAAGTATTATTTTTATAAGTATTGTTTTTAAAAAAAACATCGTTTATAAAATTTTTTAATTTTTTTTTATTCTACTATATATCATGAGTGCTGAAGGTAAGTGGTTATCTTGTGTTGTTGATTCTGATTATGAAATTTATAATCAATATCCTTATCAAATTAGAAGAAAATCAAATAAAAGGATTATTAAAGAATTAGTGAACGGTTATATTGTTTGCAAATTAAACGGAAAGCAATATCTTAAACACAGAATAATTGCATTACAATTCATTCCGAATGATGATCCAGAAATTAAAACTGTGATAGATCATATTGATCATAATAAATTAAATAATAATATTATTAACTTGCGATGGACTTCTAGTAGTGATAATAATAAAAATAGATCATTACATAAAGGATATGAATATGTTGATGATATTGATGACGACTGTATTTTAGTTGATGTATATGGAAAGTATTCTTTTGAAAATTATTATTATGACGAGAAAGAAGATACATTCTATTTCTATAACGGAATCAATTACAGAAAACTAAAAATAAATAATAACAAAAATAAATATGCATTCGTTTATTGCAGAGATATTAATAATAAGCAAGTAAAAGTTTATTATTCTGCTTTTAAAAAGCAATATAATTTAATCTAAAGTTATTAATATATGTTATAATTAATATTTTTCTTCACCAGAACATACAGTTATTTCATTTTTGTTTGGATCAAACATTAGTATGAAACGTCCTTTAGACATATTTGTTAACGGTTCTTTTATTTTTATATTAATATTATCATGTATATCATACGGTATTAAACCTAATTTTTTAGACTTTTTTAAAATATTGCTTTTAGCAATTATAACATATTTATATATTACTAAGTCCTCAATATAAAAATTGATTAAATCATCGTGAAAGTTTTAGAACCCAAAAAAAGTCTCAAAATGACCATTTGGTTCAAAAGTGACCATTTCATCTGTGCATCTGTGCAGGATCCGGCAATGAACAAAAACACTATAAAAATAGCTTAAATCATCGTACTTTTGATAACATACTTTTAATACATATATTTTTACAAAAATAATATGAAAAAGAGGTTTGCGCTAATACGCACATACCAATATATTATCCTTTAAAAACGGCTACTGTAAAATTATCAATTATTGAAGTTATTTTTCCTATAATCATACTGTTTATTTTTGTTGTTAATACAGTATCATCATCTAAAATACTGCCGACATATAAAACTATGTCCCCAATATTATATTAACTGCTATCATTAACTTTAAAATAATAGTCTCCGTGAGTAGCATAATCTATAGTATTTTGATTAATACTTATATCTTGTTTAATAGTATCATCTATTTGAAAAACACTGTTAGCAATATGTTTATCAACACATATTCCTATAAACTCTTTTTAAGAACCTGTACTTTTAACAGAAGGTATACAGTTAGTAGAATCTGTAGTAGATATATACTTATTAACATCATTTTCATTAACTAATTTATAAACATCACCTGTTATAAATACTGGTTTTCCGACAATAAAATTATCGATATTTTCATTTTCAGAAATAGGACTGTTATGTATAATTGTTTTATTAATTTGACCTCCTCCTGAACTGCTAATAATTGCTTTTATATAAGTATCATTAGAATAATGCCAAAATCCTAATTCATTTTGATAAGAAGTTATTCTCCAAGTATATGTTCCTGGTGCTTCTGTTGATTGATCATGATATACAAAATCTAAAAATCTACCTGTTCTTAATACAGCATTTTGATAAGGAACTATATCATTTGGTTCATGAGTATGACTCGTTAATGCTAAATTATTTAAGTTAATTCCGTTAACAGTATTACAATTTATATTACCGTTACTGTTAAAAGTAATTGATCCAGAACCTTTTCTTTTAAACTCTAATGAATCAGCAGATGTTATTCTCCAAGAGTAATCACTGTTAAATTCATTATTATCATGAAAATCTATATAACAACCTACTTCCATAACACCGTCTGATATAATAGTAGCTATACAAGGCAATGTGTTTAAATAATTTCCTGCTGAAGAACCGTTATTCAAATAATAATTATTAATTTTACCGTTAACAGTTAAGTCGTTATTTATAGTATTATGAGTATGATTTATTAAAGAATATTTATCATCATGATTATGACTTGTTAAAGAGAAGTTATCAACAGGTATATTATTAATATAATTTACTTCTAAATTACCATATATTTTTAAATCGTTATTTATAGTGTTGTGAGTATGATTTTTTAAAGAAATGTTATCAGTGTCAATATCATTAATATAAGTACAACTAATGCTTCCGTTTACGGTTAAATTATTATCAATTGTGTTGTGAGTATGATTTTTTAAAGAATATTTATCGTCATGATTATGATCTATTAAAACATATTTATCATCATGATTATGAGAACTTGGCGGAAAAGTTGTTGGTTTATCAGTAATATCATGATAACTATGAGTATGATTTATCAAAGAATATTTATCGTCATGATTATGTGTTGTTAAAGAAATATTATTAGTATCAATTCCGTTAACAGAATTACAACTAATATTACCGTTTTTATATATACTTACATAGTTACCGTCACAAGTTTTAAATCTTACCCAAGTATCAATATTATCATCAGAACCTACGTAATGTTCTATTACACTACAATCATCGCCATATGGTAATACACCTATTTCCATTCTGATAGAATTACCTGTCACTGCATTAGATCTATAAATGAATAATCCTTTATAAATATTTGTATCATCTGGATATTTGCTGCAATCAATATTGATATTACGTTTTGATGTTAATATTCTGCAGGAAATATCATTATCTACTAATAAATCTTGTTCAACCTTTGTCCAAACGCCGTATTCATTATAAGAAATTCCTGTTAAAGCCTTATTTATATCAGTTAAATTATCATTAGTTAAATACTGATCATGAGTATGATTTATTAATGAAAAATTATCAACAGGTATATTGTTAACAGAATTAACTTCTATATTACCGGTACAAATAGCACTGTCAACAGTTATGTTGCCGTTAACTTTTAAATCTTGATTTATATCAGTATATATTTCATAGATATCTTCTTCCTCAGTAGTTTCTATATAATCCTTATTATAACTAATTCCTGTTAGCTTGTTATTTATGTTAAATATATCATTACTAATAACAGATAATTCATCTAAATCAATGCCGTTAATATTATTACATTCTATATCACCACTTATTTTCAAATTTTGATTTATATTAGTATATATTTCATAAATATCCTCTTCCTCCTCTTCTTCATTAATAATTGTTTCTAATTAATCCTTATGATAAGTAATACCAGTATAATTATTTAAATCAGAGCTTATTAAGTAATTATCATGAGTATGATTTATAAAACGTTTATATATCTGACAGTCTACTAATAACATACCTAATTCATTAGTTCTTTGTCCTTTAGAAACATCTTTATAATAATATTTTAAGTTCTTAAATATAGTATTCATTTCAGGAAACAGATTTATTAAATAGTTATATTCATTAAAGTTATTATCGATATCAGTATCGTCAGGACCTTCTAAATCATCTAAATTTTCATCAGTTGATATATCATATTCATCAAATACAACGGATCTTACTGTAGGTATAGGTATATAACCCCTGGCTCCTGTAAATACATTTTTTAATCTGCTAATTAACGACATAGCCCAAGAACTGTTTTTAATACTGTTATATACTTTACTTGCCAGTTCAGCAAATTCAGCTAATGACATAGCAAAAGAAAAGGCATCTAATAAGTATTCTAGCCAGTTCTTCTTATATCCTTCTCCGTCTTCACCGGGAGCTCCTGTTAATAATTCTTGTATTTCATCATCATCTATAATCATTTGTTTTGTTAAATAGTATTCTGATGTTAATACTCCGTCAACATTTACTATTCCATAAGTATGTCCAGAATCTTCTAACATAATACTATTGCCGTTTGGAAAATTAATTAATAAATTGTTTTCGACAGTTCCTTCATCAGTTGTATTATCGTAAGTTGATATATTAACTGTGAACATGATCTATTAAAGCATATTTATCATCATGATTATGTGTTATTAAAGAAAAACTGTCAACAGATGTATTATTTATAGAATTACATTGAATATCGCCGTTATTATTAAAAATAATCGTTTTACCGCTATTTGCTTGAAAACTTAATGTATCAGTTATAGCTCTAATCCGCCAAGTATTATCTTTATTATAATCATCTCTGTAATGAAAATCAATGTATTCTCCTACTTCCATAACGCCGTCATTTTTAATAGTAGCTATACAAGGAATTGTTATTGTTGAATTAGATCCTCCTCCTGCACTGTTTAGAATATAATGATTATTAATTTTACCGTTAACAGTAATATCATTATTAAATATATTATGAGTATGATCTATTAAAGAATATCTGTCATCATGAGTATGATCTTTTAAAGAATATCTGTCATCATGAGTATGATCTTTTAAAGCGAAATCTTCTGTAGAATAGCCGTTAATAGTATCTATTAAAAGATTACTTATACTGACGTTATTATTATCTTCATTAATTTTAACAAATTCTTTGTATAAAGTCAATACTTTATCAATATCACTAAACATTTGTTTTAAATAAGCATTATTCATAATATTAGACCCTGTAATAATATCACTTACTAAAATATCATTTATTAAAGTAATGTTTTTAATACTGTTATCTAAAGGATTAATTATTATACGATTTCTTCCATAAGTAAATATAAATGATTTATCTAAACTGTTAATTGTTAATGAACAAATTCCGTTTGAAATAGTATCTGCTGTTTTACTGTGATTAGAATATACAACACTGTTTTTATTTAATAATGATTTTACAACGTTTTCAATTCTGTCAATCCTATTATTTAACATATTTTATTATAATTAAATAATGTATAAAAATGAACGTCAAATGAGCACTAGTGTATCACAATTACCTGTTGAAGAAATATATACAAATTTTGATGTACAAGAAAATGAACAAAATATTGATAAATTAGATAAAGGTAAAGGTTATACCTTCAGATTTCCACAACGTTGGATTGTGTGTCCAAGTCAAAATAAAGTTATCAGTTTAAGACGTTTAAAAATAACGCCTACATGTCATACTATTATGTTAAAAATTCATGCAGTTGGATCTACATCCGCGCCAAACGGTGTAACAAAAAATGTTACTTTATATGTTCAATCAAATAATACATTACGTGAAATATTAACAGAAATGTGTAATAAGTTTAATACACAGGCGACAAATTATATATTATTATTTGATCTTGATGAAAATAATACATTAACGTTCTTTTGTAAATATACAGGCGGAAATTCTAAAGATTATTGCAGTTTTTCGTTTCAAGATGTAAAATTAGATTCAAATGAAAATCTAACAAATTTTTTAAAGTTTTTGAATCAAGATACATCTGATAAAAATGGCTCCAAAAATGAAAATTTTAATAAATTGTTCCTTAATACTGAATCAAAACAATTCTATAACGTATGGGACAGAGAATACATTGAGTTTAATGCTTCATTTAGTGATAATAAACGCAGATTTATCGGTCTAAATAATGATTTTTATGATAAACCGACTGTATTATTTAATCCTCCGACAGACGGTAATACTTTTAATATAACATTTTCAGACAGTAATAAAAAATTTATATATCCAAGATATTGTAAATTTATTATACAATTAGTATTTATATATAATTATCGAAATGCAGTTACATTAGAATAATTTGTTTAAAATAAGTAGGTGAAAACATTCACTTCCTATATTCTGAAGTTATATATTTTTAAAGTATTGCTTTTCAATATTACTCATTATTTGAGGAGTATTTCCGCGTAAATAACTTATTGGAATGATATCTTTATAAGGTTTATCTCCCGGTACTTTAAATAATACAGTATATTTATTTTTATTCTTATCATAATTAAGTATTTTAATAATTTCACCGTTCCGTTTATTAGGTATTGTATTTGCAAACTTAGGTTCATGATGATAATTATCTACAATAATTAATTGATATCTGGGTTTGGTTATAACAGTCCCGTCTTTAGCTATTAGTGTATACATATGTCCTTTGCGGTCATCAATTTTATACATTTCTCTGCTAATTTGATTACGTTTTTTATGAATACCGTCATTTCTAGGTAATATATATCTTACATATAAACCTACAGGAATAATTAAATCTTTAATTTTTTGTTGTTTATCAGCTAATTTTAAACACTTAAATATATACTTCTTTTCTAAGTCTTTATTATTAAACATTTCATTAGGAGTACAATATATAGCAGAATGATAACTGTTATTATAAGTATTTATAAATTTATTCATTCTTTTTGGACTTATATAAGTATATTTATCATCATGAGACTGATGTTTAGATTTCTCATTAGGAGTATTCATATCACGTAATGTTCTAATAAATCTGTCAATAATACCTAAACTACTGTGATTTTTATCTGTAATAATATGCATACTGACATTATTATCTGTTAATAATTTTACATTATTTTTATCTAACAAACCGGACTCTTCATCAGATGTTAATTTTACAGGATGATATTTATTAATAAATTGTTTTAATATATAATTAATGTCTTTAGCAGATTTAGTCGTATTTAAAGGATATACTACGACGTATCTGTTATTAGTACCTATAAATATATGCCAATATCTAGGATTATGTTTTCCGTTATCATACAGATCATGAAACCAAGTATTTGGTCTATTACTAAATATTTTTATCATATATGGCTTAATATCCTTTCTTTTAATAAATTTATTCTTTAAACGTTTCTTTATAACACCTTTAATTTTTTTACTTTTAACATTAAAATGTTTATTTTTGACATGTTTCTTTACATGATTATATGTTTTAAAATGAGTCTTATCTACAGTATCATTTATTGATGTTTGCATATTATTTATTACATATAACAGTTATTTTTTGATAATAAAATGGGATTAGGTAATATATTTGGAGGAATTAGAAAATTAGTTCAAGGAGGCGGTAGATTATTTAAAAATATTATTGATAAAGGTAAGCAAATTTGGGGTAAATTATCACCTATAATAAATAAAGGAGGTAAAATCATTAGTAAAATACCTGGAACTATACAAAATATTAGAGATAAAAAACAGCAAATAACTGATAAAATTGATCAAATTGTGGATATGATTCCCGATAGTAAAACTAAAGATAAAATTAAAGGTGCTGTTGACAGAGGCAAACAAATATCTGATAGAATTATTAACAGAGTTCAACATGTTAGTGATCAAGTACAACCTTATATAACTGCCGGTAAGAATATATACAATAAATTAAATCAAACAAAAACTAATATTCAACAAATAATCAACTAAATATGCATAATGCAAGATTGTTATAAAAATAAATAATGTATGTTTTATTTTTACATAAATGACTGAGACTGAGTTAGTTTTAGAAACACCTGCCAGCTCACAGCTGGTTGCCATAAATGGCGTTGATAATACTTCTGACAGTATTGATAACAATAACGCCGTTAATAATAATATTAACAACATAATTGTTGATAAAAAACCTATTAAAAACTTAACTTCTAAGAAAAAAAACATTATAATTAATAATGCTAAAAATAACATTGACAACAAATATTATGACGTTATATTTTATAAGAACGGTAATACAAGAATAATATTAAAAAAAGATGTTAATAACACACCAAAAGATATTATTACTGACAATAAATCTGACAATAAATCTGACAATAAATCATTAAAAAAGAAATCAATAACTAATTTATCAGACAATCAATTTTTGATTGAACATATAATCAAATTGAATTCACGTATCGATAAATTAAAGAATAAACAAAAAAGAATAAGTCACAAATATAAAAAAATGAAGTACGACATTTATGATAATATTGACGAAAATGATAATATTAACGAAAATGATAATATTAACGAAACTAATGATCTCAATGAAAACAACAACGAAACTAATGAATTATATAATAATCAATATAATAACAATAATAACAATAAATATGTTATTAAACAAAAAGGTTGGAGAAAGTTAGTATCTCATTAATAAATGTATAATTGTTATGTTTATTTTTATATAAATATTATGCCCAAAAAATACCTCAAAAGATTAGGTAATAAGTCCAAAAAACCGAGAAAAACATTACGTAAAAAATTAGTAAAACATACTAAAAAATCATCAAATAATATTAATAGATCATCAAATAATATTAATAATTCTAATAACAACTCAGCCAGATCAAAAATAATGAATAATTTATCTCCTATGCCGATATCTATATCACAAACGCCTCCTAATATTAATTTAGATGCTGTACATAATATGAGAAATAATAATGATATCAGACAACAACAAATTAATGATATAAAAAATGAAAAAGAAACTGAATTAGCACGTAAAAAATTATTAGATAAGCAAAAACAGGATATATTATCAGAAACTAAACGTCAGCAGCAATTATATGAAGATGAACGTTCCCGCAGAGAATATGTTGAAAAACAACTTGATGAACAACGTAAATTAAATAAACAACGTGAAATCGAAAATGAAAGATATTCTAATATATTATATGAGCTTAAGAAAACACAACATAACAACGATATTGATGATTTAAAAAATAAAAATGCTACTATACAAGCACAATTAGCTGAGGCTAAATCATTATTACAAGATAAACAATTTGAACTTGAAAAAAATGAGTATTATCGTAAGAATAGTTCTTTACAAAATGAACTCAAAAAAATTAATGATGAAAATGAAGTATTACAAAAAGTATTAACATCAGATGACTATACTAAGGCTAATGAAATAGCTAAAATTCATCAGCTGCAATTAGAACGTGCTCGTTATGAAAATGATATATTAAAATATGAAAATGATTTGAAAAAAGACCTAGAAAAACAAAAATTAATAGCATCTACTAACTTATCACAAGAAGAGTATGATAATATATTTAACAGACATATATCTCATATAAATAATTTGTTTACAGATATTAATAAATATAAACAACAACAAAACAATGAAAGAATCAATAAAATAACATATGACACATTAATAGATTTAGAAGAAAATGCACAAAAAGAATATGTTAAAGGTTCACATGACGCATATAAACTACAAAATTTCAATGAAATATCTGACACAAATATGGCTGCAAGAACTAATAATATACATAAATTAATAACAACAAACGTTAAAAATAATATTCAAAAAAATGAATTGGAAAAACAAATCAAATATAAGAATGATTTACGTAAGTCATATGAAAATAAATTATATCAAGAAGAGATGTTAAAATACTTAGATTCTGATGAACATAAAAAACAAGTTAAAAATACAACTGATCTCATGATTAGGACTCATAAAATTAATAAGCAAAATGATGATCTCGAAAAAATTAGAAAACATAAAGAAGAGATTGAAAAAGCATATATTATAAATGATATAAATAACAGTATAGCTTCAAGTGATAAATCTAATGAACAGATAGCTGCTGTTGTAATGGACAAAACACAAGACATTTTAAATAAAATCAATAATGATAATCAACAACGTATTGAATTATATAAACAATTATTACAAATAATAAACAGTAATGAAGTTATGTTTAATAACTTTTTAATGCAAAACCATTTGTACAGAGATATATTTAATCAATTATATAATTCTCAAGGAAATGAGGGCAGTATTACTGCTATTACTGATATGATTAATAAATATTATGACTTTTTGAAAAAATCTAATGAAGAAGAAAAACGTTTACATTAATATATAATAAACATGTATTATTTATCAACATATATATATGTTTTTTTGATTATTAAAATGTACGCTCCTCAAAATCAACAACCTAATGTTATAGACGCTATGTCAGGAAATTTAGAAGATTGGTATAACGCAGTAGATGATTGTTTAAAATTATCAGAAATTATACCTGGAAATTATGAATACACTACAGCAACTTCTTACGGCAATGTAGGTGATATTCAAGAAGGTGATACTACTTATGTAGATATAGCTACTGATAGATTTAAAATTATTAGTTTAGACAATTCATATATTACTTTAAAACAAACTGTTAAAATAACAGTTCCTGATCAAAACAAATTTATTATTTAAAGAATATTATATTGGTTATAAGTGTTCATGTGATGCTATTGATCAATACAGAATTTATAGTAATACTGATAAAATACAAGATATTCATAATGCTAGATATGAATGGTTTATGTTTTATAACAGTTTATCTGATGAGGCTAAGTCCGGTAATGATTGTTTTGCAACAATTGATAAAACTAGAAATCATGATCCAATGGTACCGGGTGTTTATGTTGATTTATCAGCAATAAACGATGCCAAGGAAATTACTGTTGAAATACCTTTACGTATACCTTTATCATACTTCTTATTATTATTTAATATGAGATATTATCCTAATTGGGCGGGTAAATTATCTATAGAATTAATGCCTTCTTATCAAAATTTAGTTATTACACCTATACCTAATTATGATAATATATTATTAGATGATACTAAAAAAGCTAAAATTTCTGATATTCGAGATATTATTAATAGCGGTGCCGTAGACTTAGGATTTCGTAATATAAATGAAACTGTATATAATAATATCAAAGAAACTAATTCATCTGGATCATATACATATACTGAACAACAACAACAATTTATATGTAATACACAAACAACTAAAGACATAAAAATTAAATTAGCAGAATATTTATTAAAAATGGATGTATTTAACGCATTAGCTGCTAAATATATACAAGTACCGTTATTATTTCCGATACATATATGTCAAGTAAGAGATTTTACACAAGAATTTATAGGTGATAAATCATCAATAGATACAGCTGCTACAATCGGAATTAGACATTGTGATACATTATTTACAGTATTTCGCGTAAATCAATATTCTAGAACATGTTTCTTAAATCCACATATTAGTTACAGATTTAATATTGACGGTAAAATGTATCCGCGAGAAGACTACACAACTGTAGATGACGCTAAAAATATTAATATGTTACTTGACAGTGTTAATTTAAACGGAAGTTTATTAAGCAGTATTAATGAAGATTTAAAAACTTCTGTACAGCCATATTATTATAAAAATACTTATAATGCTTCTGGAGTAAAAACTACAACAAGAATTTGGCACGGTAAAGATAATAGTAATTTCTTTATAGGATTACCTTTCGCTGAAGGTGAAGATTTTCAGAGCGGTATTTCAACAACAGGTACTATACAAATAGAACTTCATGGAAAACGTGTAAATACAACTGATTATTTAGCTACAAGTGCAAATGCATCACCTGTAGGTATATATTTTGAAGATGCTATATTAAAAATACGTTCTGTAAAACCAGAAGGAAGGTCACAAATTGAAATTACTAATGCATCTGTAGAACAAGTTATTAACGGATTACGTTAAAAATATATATTATAAAAATATATTATTAAATATTTATTTTTGTATGACTATATTTTCATCAGATGTTGTTATAAGTAAATTACTGTTTTTAATATCTTCATCAATGTCTTCATCAGGTATTGGTCTTATAGATATTGTTATATACATAGGTGATAATAAATGAACTTCTTGCATATTAGCGTCAACTAATTTTAATTCTAAATGTGACAAATCACTAGAATTTATTAATACTTCAAAATCAGCATTATTAACAATAACAGGATAATTATTACTAAAAGAATTATCAATTCTGAGTATTATTTTTGATATATTAATGCTTTCATTTAGGTTTCTATAAGAACTTTTTCCTAAATTACTTACTATATATAATACAGGTGTTGATAAATAATTCCCTACAGAATCACAGAATATTTCATATTTATTAGTATCTTCATTCAAATATGTAAATGTTAAAGGTAAATTTGTGTTGTATAAACCTGTTAATTGTTTTATATTATAACTCATATCATTTACAGTAAAATCTTTAGCACTACTAAATATTAATCTGCTTGTAGAATCACTTTCAACAATAACATTATTTTTTATAATTAAATCTGTTAATAAACTCGCAAAACTTGTATAATTTACATCAGTATACTGTGTGTTATAAGTATATTTTGTATTATTGATTATTATATAATCACCTTTTTCAATGACTACTATATTACAATGAGTTGTTAATGATGTAATTATCATTTTAGCAAATCTTGTATAAGGTAATGGTTAATTAACATTAATTCTGTTATAATTATTACTGTCATATGATGAAATTATATAATCAATTATTTCATTAAACATTGTATTTTATTTTTATAAAAATAATGATATTTGAACTATATATATGTATTATATCAACAATTTATGTAATCAATTCTGTAATAAATACATTTATAAAAATATATAATATTGATATTTATAATGAGGAAGAAGAAGAAATTCCTGATAATATAAAGAAATCATTATATTGTTAAAGTTTATTTTTCAACATTAGACAAGGTAATAGTTATTTTTTTGGCTTTAATATATATATTTCTGGGTCTTCACTATAAAATTTTAATGCTTTAACAGTAAATAATAATGTATTTTCTAAGTATAAATCCCAAGCATTTATTATTGATTTTGTTTTTTTGCCTTCAATTCTATTGCCGACAATAATCTTTTTTAACTTACTCATAGCAATTTTCTCATTAGTATAACTAACTTTAACACAATTATTTAAGCCGTCATAATCTTTAAACATAAAGACTTCTGGCGTTGAATCGCATACTACAAAGCATTTTTTAATATCAACTAATACATCTAATTTATTTAAATCATATGGACATTTTTTACGAATATCCATTAAATTAAATTTATCATTTATATCAATTGTAATATTTTTAACGTCATCAACTGTTAACTTTTGGTTTGTAACGGTTGTCATATCTTTTGCTACAAATAAAAATAATGTTAAAATTTTATAAACATATGCTTTTTTGAAGATACATTTATTAATAAATTATTTTGAGATTATTTTTGTAACCTGTAGCTTCTGTAACTTGTAACTTATGTGATATATTAAAGATTAGAAATACTTTTCACAGAATATTTCACATCTATTATAACTTTCTTTAATAATTCTTTTAGTATGTTTATCTCTTATCTGATATGAATAATTAATGTTAATTTCATAATCATAATCAACCTTAGTTGTTTGCCATTACCATTATATTTCATATTTTATATAAATAAAAAATTCATTTTGAAAAAATTTATTATTATTAAAGTGTAGCCTGTAGCGTTACGTTACCTGTTACTTTAACAAAACTCATATATATCATTATTATTACTTTTATCATATTGATATTTTTAGAGGTAACATAAGCTACACAAGTAACATCTCAAAAGTATAGGTATTTTAGAGGTTTTTACTGCTACTATTGAATATTACGCGTAGCGAGTATATAACTTGTAGCGGCTACATTTCTAACAAATTATCTTTTTGAAATTGTTGTTATTTGGAAGTAAACTTTATTCTTCGAAGCGAACGCGAGTGAGCTGAGAACACACACCGAGCGGAGCGAAGTGCACAATGAAACGAAGTGGAGTTGTGCTGTGTGTGTGTGTTTGTTTATTACAATCTCGACAACGGAATTGATTGTTGCTGAGGTATGAAATTTTATTACATTTTTTGCATTCCATTGTTTCAGGTAAAACGCCTTTGAAGATTAAATAATCGATTGCAGCAGAATGAGTGGGGATCATTTGTAATAAGTGCTTAATAGTAGGCATACCATTTTTGTTTGATGTAAGCATTAAATAATGTCACTTTTTAGTATAAATTATTCCTCTTATATTATGATTTTTTTTAATGTATTGCGAGCGCCATCGGCACAAGCGGTTTTGATCATCATATATTGAAAAAGCGTAGCTTTTTCAATATATGATGATCAAAACCTGCGCATCGTACAGAGTGAGATCAATGGTTTACTTCGTTAAGGGCCCAGCCCAAAAAATGACTTTTTGTATGATTTACTAAAATGATTTTGTGGAGTCTGTTTGACCAGTTATATCACTTTTTGAACGAGTATTCAATGTGTGATGATTGTAAAATAGACCCATAGTATGTCCTGCATGTCCACGATGTCCACGGTCGTCCTAGTACATTTGAGTTCTAATTTTTTGGAGGGGCAACAGGCAAAAAGGCAACAATTATAAATTTACATTAATACATCGTGTCAATGATTTTCATATTTTTTAGAGAGGGCACAAAAGCAAAATTTTATGAGTTTATATAAACTAACAGAGGTATGTGTTTTATATCATGTTTTCCGTAAATCATACCTTATCATATAGTACGTGGACAGACATTATTTATACCGATTATATCTAACATATGATTGCTATAATGCCTATTTTGCTTATAAAATTTTTCTCTAATTATACCCTTTTATACAGGACATGGTCGGACATAATTAATAATAATATTTATCGTTAGAAATATATTGTTGAAATATGTATTGTTGATAGATATTATATCCTAAAATAAATGATAATTATAATATATATTGTCCGTCTACGTTCCTTATATATAGGTATTATTAGAGTAGAATTTATATATAGCATATATAGCAAAATAGCATATATTATCATTATGTTGGATTTTATAGTTGTGCCTCTCTTAAAAATATGAAAAATTACAGACACGATGTTTTCATCAAATTTATCGTGCCCTTTTGCCTTGCTGCCCTCTACTTTTTAAAGAACTCAAATGTCCATAGAAGACCGTGGACAAGCAAGAGTTTTCAGCAAAAATTTCGTAATAGTAAACATTACTAAAAATAATAATATTTTCAACAGATTTTATTGAACAATTAAATTTTTGAACAAAAAAAGTAGTTTTTGATAAAATTTAAGTATATAATGCTTATACATATCAAATTTCACGTGTTTATCTTTATCGATTATTTTTTTGTTTGAATTTTTATCGAGACTTTCAACATTATTTGATTCATGATCACTTGAACTAATATGTTGTAATAGTCCTCCAAAATATAACTTTCTTCTGAAAAAAATAACGATATTACATAGTGTTCTCTTATCCAAAGTACCATCATCTACAATAATTGAGACATGTTTTTCTAATAATTCATTATTAATTCGTTTCCTAATTTCCGACGCATAAGCCACAATAAGGCCTCTTATTTTAGATGGGCATGGTGTATTCTTTTTTGCATCGATTGCAACTAGAAGATCGTGCCATTATTTCCCCGAGAGTAGTTATAGGCATATTAAGTCGACACATTGGATTTAACAAGAGCTATTTGTCCGTTAGTAAGACAACTTAGTGATATTATTTCATTTGAATCATCCTGATTTTCATCATGCTAGCTTTTGTTGACAGCAATGTATTCATTTATGTTATGATTTGTTTTAGAATATTGTTTATTTTCCAAGCATTTTTTACCATGTTTATATAATAATCGATGATTAGCGAAATATTGTCCACAAACCTTGCAATTTTCATTAAATATTTTGTGTCAATATCCTTCGATTTCCATCAATTGATCTTTTTGAGATAAAAACCATATCTCTAACTCATCTAATGTATCACCGTGGCTTTCTTTTAATAAAATTTGTCTTTGTTTTCTTTGGACATATTTATTGCCCTGATCATTCTTAAATAAACATTCAAGGTGCATTTTACTTGGCCATTTACGTTGTGTAAAGTATATAAAAACGATAATTTGTGAAAGTGTATTTGAATGAAGAAGTAATCCCAAAGCAAACATTTTTGTTATATAACATTATTTAGCAAACTAATTCCACCATGGATAACACTCATATGTAAATACAATTTTTTATTTATTGATGTTTTAAAATTCAATACAATGTTTTTCATTTTTCTATTTTATTCTGGATGGATCTGTTGGTAATCATTGTCCTTTTTTATCCTGTGATGAAACTAAATCACTTCCAAGCATAATCTCTACAGATTTAATATATCCTCTATCGAGCTTACTCAGATAAAATTTACATTCGGTATATAAATTTATAATTTCATATAATTCATCTGGAACATCATCAAAATCAATACTCCAGCAGAAATTAATAAAAAATCTTAGAATAATATTTCGAATCATTTGTGAATGCAATGAAATATCTAAAATTTGACTAAATAACTGAAGAAAATGACTAAATTCTGGTATGAATGCATCGAGCCCAAATCTAATGTCATCCGTTCGATTTCAATAGAGGATTTTCGAAAAAAAGAATTTTTTTTCGAAAAAAGTGATGATTTTTCGAAATAGGTGGGGTTTTTCGAAAAAACTCGGTATACATCGAAGAACCGTTACATTTCGAAAAACCGTTGAGTTTCGCAAAAAATTTTTTTTCGAAAAAACTAACTTTATGAGTGATTTACTTGTAAAACAAATACTCAAAATTTTGAGTGGAATTTCACATAAACTATACAAAAAATGCATCAAAAATATATTTTTCTCTGATTAATTTTGGTTTATTAAAACTTGATTTTGTTGATGTGCCACTCTAAGTGGATGCTCTGAAATATAAGAATTATTAAGAGCTATACATATTTACATAATTGATGGAAACAATTTAGATCGATCACCTCTATACTGTTGTCCCAAGACTCCAAAATTCGATTTTAGTCTACCAAAATAGTTTTCCACTATTACACGATCTTTTTCGATCCGTGTATTGGTAGCTATTTCTTCTTGTGTAATATCTCTATTTGCTTTTTGATAGTGACGATAGCCTCCGGGTACCCCTGTGAGTTTAAACCAGTATACCCTTTATCGAAAAGTCCTTGAAAATGACGTACAATTTGTGTTCCGTTTTGCATTGTCATGTGCACAGACAAAAACCTCTCAAGCCACATGCTATCCTTGAATGCTTTCAAATCATGAATCGAACCCGGGATCCCGACAGAAAAAAGTGTACAGAGACCGTTAGGACGAACGAGAGCTTGTATTTTCACTCCACATATGCCATGTTTGAAGGACCAATTACGTTTTTGGTCTTCTTTTGACTCAGGCTTGTTGATAATTATGAAGGTGGTGTCAATAGCACCAACAGCATTAAAGAAGTTCTAAAAATGAAGTTCATCTGGAATTAGTTGAATAGGCATTACACAAAATTGTGCGACTAACGGTCTCTGTAATAACTTTAGTTTTCAATATAATAAAGAATATAACACATTAATGGACGAATTTAATATTTAATTAGAAAAAGTATATATTTATTAATAAAACATCATCTGATCTTATTCTTTTGAAGATATATTAATTGCATCCGGAACTGGATTTAATAAATATCTTGGTACTGACATTTTTATACCTATTTTATAATGTATATCAATTTTACCTTATTCGAAATTATACACTATCTAAATATCTGGTAATATTTTTGATCTTTTTTTTAATTGATCTGTGTTATTCACTGTTACTGTTGTACCAGGAGGTAAATAAAATCCTCTTTGTTTCATAATTTCATAATTTAATTTATGTAAAGATAAACCAAATGATTTTTGTTTCATTTTAGCTTCATATGGTGATATTTTTTTATGATTTAATTTAGATAATGTTTTATGATAATTATAATTATAATTATGTATAATTTTATTCATATCATGAGGTTGAATACACTCTAATATTATCAGCCATATCTCTAATAGTTCTACAAATTCTATTAATCATAGCTAAAGATGAATGTATAGGATAAGATTTATTTTTAATTATTATTCTTTCAACAGGAATTATTTTAGTACCAATTAAATGATTTGAAATATATTGTAAAGGTTTTGATAAAAATGTTGTTTCTGAATCACAATGAATAATTTTAGGATTTAATAAACCTGTACCATAAAGTACAAATAAAGCTTTAGCTACACTTTCGATTGATTTTTTACTATGTTTATCGTTTATTTTAATATTAGTAGAAGTACCAAATAAATATCTAGTTTGTACTTCTACAGCTAATAAATAACAATAATCATATTCAAATTCGTCACTATGTGTAATAAAATAAATTCATTTGATATTCTCCATTACCTCCAATATATTTTGATTGATGTTTTTCATTTAATTTGGATGGAAAATAATTTATATTCGGTTTTATTTTACCTATATTTGTATAATCAATACTATAAGGTATATTTAATTTTTTAAATAAATATCTATTTTTATTTAAAGTTTTAAAACCTGTATTAATATTTTGTTTATTATCATAAATATTGTAAAATTCATTTAGAGTTACTTGTCTAAAATAATGAAAATAATATGAAGAATATAATGAATGAGCATAATCTAATGAAATATTTTGTTGTATATTCAAGTTAGTTAATCCTGTAATCAAGGAATTATTAAATTCTCGCATAGTTTTAGGTTTCCCATTTTGTATATCATTTTCTACGTCTTTTGCAAATATTTTATGAAGTAATTTTCTTACAAATGTATATTGTAGAATAATAGATATATAATAGTTATAATATTCATTTGATGTATATAGACCTATATGTCCATCGATATAATTCATATTATATCCTTTAATAATATCATTAATTAATTTTTTAGATTCATTAAAATCTAGTTTTGTATTAATTTGGGGTTTTCTTAGAAAAAATTAGAATAAATCTATCTATAATGATTTGATAATATTCTAACATAGTCTTATGTTGAATTATATATGTTGGTGATATTGAAACCCCATTTCTAAGAGATTTTGTTGTTTCATCCATTAGTTTTGAAAAATTATTTAATGATAAATCAAATTTCAGAATACGAAAAATTACTCTTAAATTTTGCATTAAAAATTCGTAAATAGAAGGCTTTATTTCAGGTCCTTCATCATTAAGTAGAGCTAATCGTCGTACTTCATCTATTGATGATTTATTAATGTAAGGCTCTTTTTTTGGTTCACGTTCTTCCATTTTAAAAAATAAGAATGAAATAAAATATTTTTATTCTCTAAATATACTTAATAAATGTTCATCTATTTTATTTGTTACTTCATCAACTATTGAATTTAATATTTTAGTAGTTATTACTAAATCATCTGATAATTTATTACCATCAAATAATACTACATCACCAATTTCATAATCTGCAGTATCATTCACTCTAAAATAAAAATTACCATGTGAAGCGAAATCAATAATCTCTTGTGAAATTTATACTTCTCTTATAATAAGTTCACCTATTGAAGCTTTATAACCAGTTTCATGTTTAGCTACACAAATGCCTAAGTATTCTTTATAAGTACCAGTAGTTTTAACTGATGGAATACAATCAGTTGATGAAGTATTTGTGACATATTTACCTTCATTGGTTATAGCATAAACATTACCTGTTAAAAATACTGGTGAACCAATTTGAATTTGTGTTAAATCTTCTGTAACAGGAGCATTATGAATAATAGTTGTATTTACTTGTGCAAGACCTCCAGTTCTATCAAATGTATTAAATGTAGTTGCGATATGATATATTGTACTAAATATATCAGAAAAAGTACCATCATTTTGTTTCTTTTGTGTTACTGATTCCAAATATAATTCTCTATATTTTACATTTGCAGTAGGTGTACATCCATAAATTCTCCATAATAATTGATATGTATTACCTGATTCTTCAATTATACTGTGAAATAATGTTGATTTAGTGAACTCTAAACTAGTGAATTGACCTCTATTGGATTATATATTTCCTGTATTATCAATGCCATTAGTTTTTACAGAGTACATAAGTTCATTGCAACCTATTTTATTACAACCTAAGGCATCAACAGATGAGGAGTAATGAAAGCCATTTCCTAGTTTTCGTTTAAATACTATATCATTATCAATACATTGTATTCTCCAACTATAATTATTTTTATATCCATCACTAGCATGCATATCTATGTTAGGATATGTTTCTAAAACACCATCGTTTTTAATAACTGCAATTGAAGGGACACTAATATCTAAATTTGAATCTGAAGGTCCCGAATTTAAAGCAAAACCATTAATTGTTGAACATGTGATATTTTCTGGATTTGATACTGTAGGAATATCTGTTAAATCATTATAACTATGTGTATGATTTGTTTCAGCATATTTTGTATCATGATTATGATCTTTTGAAGCATACTCAGTATGTGTATGTTCTGAGGGTGGAAATTTTTCAGGTTTATCCGTCAAATCATTATTACTATAAGTATGTTCTGAAGGTGGAAATGTTTCAGGTTTATTATTTAAATCGTTATAACTATGTGTATGTTCTGTTGAAGCATAGTTTGTATCTTTGTGATGATTATATATTTAATGAAGAATACACATTAAAAAATGGAGAAAAATATTCTGAGATATTTAAGGTCCATGATCTAATCTGTAATTGCAATAAACAATTACAAGTTGGTATCCCATGTTCACATATAATTAATGTTCTAGAAATGAATAATTTAAGCGTAATATATAATATTAAAATAGCAAACAGATGGGTACTAAATCAGCAAAACTTTATTTATCATCATGAAGGTTCAAAATTATTTGAAGAAATTACTTATAGAATCACACAGTTAAGTTCTCAAGAAAGATTTGTTTTACTTCGGGCAAAGGGAACACCATTATATGAATTGGCAAGTAGAAGTCAGGATAAATTCGAAAAAGCTATGGCTTCTTTAGATTCTCTAGAAAAAGAACTAAATAATGAATCAATAGAACAGATTGCTACTGATGAAATAGAAATTAGAGCCGGAAGAGGTGAAATTCATAGAAATACGAAAAAAGTTAATCCGCGTCAATGTCTCATCTGTTCAAAGCCGCATAATACAAAAAGATGCCCCAGAAGAGGTGAAGTACTTAAATTTGTTCAAGAAGGTGGCTCAATCTTTGGATTAAAGCATTTTTCAATATGTAATCAAACTGGGCATAATTATAAAAAATTCAAAGCTAAAGAAGCATGGTTAGAAGCTATTCGAAAAGGTGAACTCCCTCCGATTGAATAAATTTGTTTTGCTTAATTTTATTTGTATTGTTTTTATTTTATATGATAATTTTGTTATTTTGTTAGCTTTACATAAATACGTTTATATCAGTACTGATACTTTTTCAAAGAGGGTGCTATTTGTTTATGAGCACCGTGTGCTCTGGAAATGTACCCGAGAGAATAAGTATATTTAATTTGGTGCTCATCACACCTGTACCACTATAGGGCAAAAAAATAATTAGGGCACAAATAATTCAAATATAGTGTTGTGTCAAATTTATTTTTATTCAATTTTTGGATATTTACTTCTGTAAGACGACACACTCTATTTCACAAGCGTCACTTTTTTGCCAATTACTTTAGTGGTGTAAGATAATTTTTTTGATTGAATGAACATTTATTTTGTACAGCATTTGTAAACTTCTCAATTACAGACATTTACTTTTCCAAAACATGAGAATATTTTTGTTATGCAGATGAATAATTTTGTAGATGTGTCACTTTTTGGATATTTACTTTTGTATGGCCAAACAAAAAGCAAACAGCTGTAGTGTCCTGTACGGAAATTCTCAAAAGTCATTCAATTTCTGAGTAAATCATTTATAAAGTGCGAATTGAACAGATTTTCATCCACGTTGTGAAATATTCGAATAGTTTGTTTGGACAATTAAACATTCAAACCATGCTTAAAATTTTTCGTACACCAGCTGTACGGAAATTCTCAAAAATCATTCATTTCTCGAGTAAACTATTCGATTTCCCGCATACTTACACTGCGGTTGTGATCGTTTCCATCTGAAAAAGCCTGGCTTTTTCAGATGGAAACGATCACAACCGTCCGCGCCTCCGGCGCTCGCAATTACTAAAAAAATTGTTGTTGAGTGTTTTACTCAATTTGCTCCATATGTAATAAATGGCACGACGACTCCATCGCCTATCCATGTCGAAGATATTGTAGGATTCCATTTAACGCCATAGAAATATCTTTGATGAGGTGTTTCGTACGTCTTCCTATCATTGATGGTTTTTTGGGGCAGTCCACAATGAGCTGTGTTGTTGTTAACATGTATCCAATTTCTGAGTTCTTCAATATTTCTGCATTTTATGCTGTACCTCAAAATCTTCCACATTTCCCATTTTGACTTCTGATAAAACTTGTTTAATTCCATTTTTTTCGAGGAATTTCTTAAAATCTTTTTTGAATTCTCTACCATTATCGGTTCACACAGAAAATGGACGGTTGCCACAGTATTGAATTGCTAATTCGAGGCACTTTTTTGTAGTTGCTGAGAATTTGTTCGAGATTGCGTCACAATATACGACGTAACGAGAATAATCATTCATAAAAGATATTAAATATTCTCCGTTATAATTATGGAGATCAGTATGACAAATTAAATTTAAATTTGATGCTTCATATCGGCAATGATAGGGTTCTTCGGGCTTTAACGGTCGCGTGTACGATAAGGCGTTGTTCTCCTTCATTACGTCGTATATCATATGGTGTGTAATTTCTTGTCACATAGGAACACTTTCTGATTCGGAAATTATTTAATAGAATGTCTTGTTAACGCCAGTTTTGTATATTCTTTGTATTTCCATGATTTTATCTTTGAGCTCTTGGCGTAAATCTCCTTTTTGTCTCCCTCTGGTAATACGTTGATCAAGACCGTTATCGCCGATCGCCCTTCTAACGGTCCCTGGACTCACTCTTTTCGTTACCACTATTCGAGGAAGATGTTTTCCCCTATTTATGATAACTCTGGCATGATTGCTCGCTTCGTCGATTGTTGTTCTCCTTTGCTGGATTGCCTTGACGGTAGCTTCTAGCCGAAAAGGGCAAATTTCGATCTTTTTCCTTCCTTGCATTCGAAATTTACATTCAATAGTTTACTTAAAAATTGAATGATTTTTGAGAATTTCCGTACAGCTGGTGTACGAGAAAAACCAAAATTAACCCAGTCACTTTTCTATCGCTTTGATGACGATCATTTATCTCTCATTATTCACTTTTTGAATGGTTTACTCAGAAATTGAATGATTTTTGAGAATTTCCGTACACAACAGCAAACAGCTGTAGTAAATCGACTATTCAATTCTTTTACATTGATATCACTTTAATGATGAAAATACGATAGAGTTTTTTGAATTTGTTCAAAAAGCTCTATCGTATTTCTATCGTCGACCCGCCCCGAATGCTGGGGCACCTGACGAATTTAATGATCAATAACTCAGATATAAGTCGAAAGATATTTTAAAACCATTTCTAATGGATGTATTATAAATTAATAGTCAAACGAAAATTGGTCAAGCATTTTATCTGCACACTAAATCTGATTATCTTCTTTTGACTCTAATAATCTAAAAACTCTATTCTTCTTATATTTATGTAACTGCCTTTTTAAAATGATCATAATTCTTCTTCTGCCCTAAAAATTTAAAAATTATATATTCAACCAATAATTGTTCTTGATATTTAGCAACTTTATCTATTTGTATATATATGGATTTGTCACTTTTATTTTGGAATGAATTCTCTTTAAAATTTTTCTCGAAGTCGCTCCATACCTATCAAATATACCAGCACTCCGGGTCATTTGTTATTATTTTTGTTCATTTGTTAATTTTGGAATTTTTATCTCCCCACTCAGTTTGTTTCAACGTCACTTTCTCGTAAAGTAACCAATGTAATTAAATACTTTACTTGATTTAAACACGATAGAGGACGTTAAAAATAATTACAGCCACCTCAAAATATTTTGACGTATTCGACTTTATGAATTGATAAAGTTTTGAAAAATTATGACCGTTTATTGACCGTTAATTTCAGTAACATTTCGACTTACAACAACAAAAAGCAAACAGCTGTAATAATTGAATAATTGATATATATAAAATTTGGTTTTTCGTTATTATATTTAGCGCGAAAAGGTATCCTTGACCATAAACTTTTAATTTATAAATGTTATTCTTCATTTGTATTTTCGGATTTAAGATTCAAAATAGCGAAATAAAAGGGTTTTATCCAGATGGTACTACTGATCGAAACAAGGTGTATAGTTTAACAGCAATAAAACATGGGAATGACGAAGATGTTCAAAAATGTCTCATTGAAGAAATATTAAAAGTTGTTCCACAAACAAAGTTAAATGAAATTGATGCTCTATTTGATTCATCAGGTGGATTCTACAATGATGAGCGAATTATAGAAATGTCACAACACCGATATAACCCTTTAACAGTAAATGAAGCAAAATCACTTGCATATTACATGTATTTACCAGACCTTTCACAAAAAGTAGATCTTGAACTCAACACTGGATATACAAGTAAATTCGACTGTTTCTTTGACTCTCTCAAAAGAGCATTCGATAAATTAGAAGAGTTCGCTTGGTCACCATCGTATAAGGATGGTAGTAACCTCAAACCTGAACAATTTAAAGTTGGCGAGTATGTTTCAACAAGAACATTTACTCAGGTTTGTGTAAATTCTGGATATATAGGAAATGCTAATATTATTATAAAAATATATGCAAATAAAAAAAATATAAAATCAGTTGAAGATATTTTAAGAAAAAAACCTACAAATGATGATAATATATTAATATTTCCTCCTGCAACACTCTTTAAGGTAAAAAATGAGCCATATATAAAGTATTGTAACAGAAAGAATTTTAGCCCTGATTGTTATGATAAAAAGAATTCAAATGACCTAAAAGAAATAACTTTCATTGAACTAGAAGAAATTGACGAATTCTATGGACCAATAAAATATAGGGATCCTCCGGAAGTACATAGTGACGTATCTGTCATTCCTCTAAACTTTTCAGAAGAACCAGAATATTATACAGATGATGAACCAACAATATCCAATAAAAGCAGCGCCTCGAAAAATATATTGATCATTGTATCTGTTGTAGCGGGAATTATTCTTATAGGAATTGTGTGTTTAGTTATTTTTTTCATAAACAGGAAACGAACAGAAGCAACTAAATCGAATAATATTGTATAAAAATTCTAGTTTAAATATATTGTTCAATCATAATCCCCAATATTTTTTAAGTAAATTAGATATCATTTAATAAATATGTTTTCTTGAATTTTTGCTGAAATTAAAATTATAAATATCAAATATATTATTTAAGTAATTATGAATTGTTGTAAATTGGTTCAGATAAGAAAAGTGGTTTAAAACGTTTTAAGTAAAAGTTATAGTTTTTATTTTTTGCACGATGCAAAGAACGTTAAAAATATAACAAATGTTTAGACTCAAAGAAATATGGGAATCTTCTCATATTTCTAATGAGGAATTCAGTCCAGATGCATTTTGTTCTTTTTTGTTTGATCATCAAACGTGTATTTCAGTTGGTAGTCTTTCAGGAATTATTCGATTTTATTTTCCATCAAAAGCAAGTGATCAAGCACCATTTACAGAAATCATTCTTAATTATCCTATTCTTCAAATTTCATATGGGAATTTTATTTTCAGTGATAAAAGTACACTTGCAGTTCTTCATCCAAATCTTTTAATCCTTTATGAAATCGAATCAAAAGAGAACACAATTGTTCTTAATGAATCACAATCATATTCTCTTTCGCATTCTTAATATAATTTTATTTCAACAACATTAGATGGACCATCGAAACCACAATGTATCATTATTCAATCACTTGATGGCTTTCTTACAATTGCTAATTCACTTGGCACCACCGCATATAAAATTCCATATTTTTTTCTGTTGCCCAATGCCATTCACATACATTCCTCCGTTAGAACTTTTTATCTTTGGTTCACCCGATTATAAAGTCTATGGCTATCGGAAGAACATTTTACTTAGCAGTAGTTCAGACAATAAATCGATTGAAGATTGGAATTATTTAAATAATTAAATCGGCGAACAAATTGTTTCAATACACTTTTGGCAGCTCAAAACGAAATACGTCACCGCAGCCAGCTACGAAATTGCAGTTGTTGGCGAGCGAACGTTATATGTTTTGAATGAAAATGGAAATCTGAAATCGATTGTTTCACTTAACATGTGTGCGATCTCAGTACTTTCGTATACTTCGCAGTACGAAAAAGGCAAAAATTGTAATAATTTATTGATATCAGGTAAAGAAAATACACTTTGTATTTATATCAATTTCCAAAAAGTTTGGCAACTAAATTTAACCAAAGCCGCAATTGGTTAAATATAATAACTATTGAACCAAATCCTGGATTTCTTGCATTACTTACAGAGGATGGCACAGTGGTCGTAGGTTATGTTGGAACCCATTACCAACAAATCCTTCCATTGCCTAAAATACCTAAAATTACTGAACAACAAGTGAAAGAACAAATCATAAAAATAAATGAAAGAATATCAAAAATACCATCAACAGACTTCTTTCAGATCTTTGTCAATGTCTCTAAAGCTTCGCCACGATTTGTTGAAATAATTTTCCAATCAAAGTTTGAAGTGAATGATGTAATGTGTCAAATTGAGGTGCCCCCAACGATAACAAAAGTGTCGTCGTTTACCATTGAAAAAGTGGGTAAGGATGAAGTTCCTTTTCGAATTGAATTTTCCCCAACAGATAAACCACCCGCAAGGCAAAACATCATAATAAGTACCATATTCACAACAGCAGAGAAGAAAATGCTGACAAAGTTTGTTGAGTTCGAAATTCCATTCGAATTCTTCATCAGAAAAATCGAAACACGAGTGAAAGGGAACTTCAAATTGATACTAAATGCAAAAGGAGGATTCCTAAGCTTAGTGGAACTGTTTCCAAACCAAGTCTTGAAGAAGCCGCATGAATTATCAATGACATTAACAATATATTGTTATTCAAAAAATTGAACAATGTGGGGGTGGGAATCCGGCTCAAATTTTATCATCGTAGGAGGAGCCGCCTTCCATGTGCCAAAATAACAGAAGGGTTTGGCAGAAAAGGTCTCCGGCCTGAAATGCACATAAGGTACTCACCATCCTGGAATAAATTCGCACCTCCCAAAAAACTCTTGATATGACAACGGACTATGCCCTTCAATATGTTATTTTACAACCATTCAATCCGTTCCTTGCCCCATGCTGGCTGGATTCGCACCCCCACATCTTAGCGTTTTTTTTTATTATCCTCTAAATCCAAAATGATCAATTTCAACACAAAAACGCAAATTCGTTATAAAAAGACGATAAGCAATCAACCCGTTCGTTATTCTTCAAGCTGACCATAATACGTATAATACAGAGGGGATGACAATCGAATTATATACTTCATCGAAAGGTAATACAACGATCAATAAAGTATACAATATGGGAAACATTTTCAACTGATTATGATCATAATAACAGTTATTATTATATTAACCGTTTGATAAAGCAATCAATACTTTCAAGAAGGCCGAGAAACAAGCAAAAACTTGATCCATCTTCAAATAGTATATAAAATTATCATTACAGGGCGTGTTAATCAAATATTCATAAAAATTGTATATTTATTGATAATTATATTTGTTCAATAAATTTTTCTTCTTGAAAATCTTCGGCAAATGGATCTTCTTCAATATTTATGTTACTTATTCCTGTAGTAAATGTATTCGTCGTTTCGTTTTCATTTTCTTCTGATTTATCATTTTCATAAATTTCTTCTTTTTTATTTCGAATATGTTTCAAAAATATAATTAAGAATATGATAATAACTATTACTATGACAATTACACAAACTGAAATGATGATAATCGTTGTTTTATTATCATTATTTTGATTATCATTAACATTAGTGTAAAACACTGTAAAGAAATTGGAATAATAATTATAATAAGTCGAATAAATAACAATCGTGTAATTGTAATAAATAAATTCTGTTTCAATATATGAAAATGTCGAATTGTTTATATATAATGAAAATGTTTTCGTTTGTGTTTCATAAATAGTTAATGAATGTGTAATTGATAATGTAATTGTTATTGTGTATGAAAATGATAATGAAATATCACTTTGAAGTGATGCAGTAAATGTATTCGAATTAGAATATGTATTCGATTGACTAAATGAATATAATTCTGAGAATGAAATTGAATCTGAGTGTGTATATGTATTTGATTTTGTAAATGTATTCGATTGACTAAATGAATGTGTTGGAAGTGGTTCGCATGTTCCTTCTGTGTTGTCTTTGGCAACATCTAAATTTCCAAATTTACTTCCTTTATATGTTGAATATGTGATAACACTTGTTGAAACATTATAAAATGCATTTTCACGAATTTCTGGTTCTGAATCTCCATAATAATATATACATCGAAGTTGATAACAATTCCCAAATGCTGAACCTCCAATATTTCTTATTCCATATCCAAGTATTAATAATGTTAAATTCGAACATAATGCAAATGCATAACTCCCAATTGTTGTAACTGAATTTGGAATTGTAATGTTTTTGATTGATGAACACAATGAAAATGATGAACCTCCAATCTCTGTAACATTTTCTCCAATTATAATCGTTTCTAATTTAGAACATAAATAAAACACTGAACCTCCAATATTTGTGACTGAGTTACCAAAATTAACTGAAACAACTGAAGGCCATCCTGAAAATGCATCACTTGGAATTGAATAAATATTTTCACTGATAATTATATATTTCGTGATATTTTGATATTGTTCAACATCAATAAAATCATTTGAATTTGTGATTGAAAGTGTTGAATTATCTTTATGAAATATTTCATAAGAATTTGTGAAAAATATAATAAAAATTGAAATGAAAATTTTTTCAATTTTTTTCTTTTCTTTTACTTTCAATACATATTTGGTCGTTAATATTTTCTGAACTGAAATTGTGTTTTTCTGATAAAATTTGATATGAATAACCGAAAATATCATTGAAAAAATGATGGTTAAGTGAAGTAAAACATTCAAAATGTTTGGTCCTTCTTCGTTGTCGTTTCGCACCATCAAAAAATGTGAAAATTCACGTTTTATAGGATATACATCTTCATAAAATTTATTGTATGATTTATCAAACATACCATTTTTGACAAATATATCAATTTCAAAGTATTTTTCCAAAATGTTTGAAAAATATGCTCTTGGAATTTTATGTTTGTTATTAAAATCCTGATGTACAACTATTGTATATTCATTATATGGTATCAAATTCAAAAATAATTTGTTTATCAAAACTTTATAATTATTGTTAAATCTTTGAAATTTTTTGTTCATAATTTCATTAATTGATACATCCCCATCACATTCGTAAGTCATACTTTTCATGTTTTCGTGGTTTTGTATTTGTAATATTTCTTTTTGAATGATATAAGGTGTAATAAGCTTTGTATCGGTTATAAAACGTTTCATCATGATCAAAATGCTGAATAAAAGAAAGGTTCTCATGTTTCAGCTTGTAATATATATATGGACCTTCGCCAATTATACATCGGCTTTCACAAAAGTTTAAAATCTCACGGTTAAACTTTTAAAAACCTGTTGTTTTATTGTCGTTTTTCAAACCAATTTTGAAATATTTCTATCGATTTTTTAAGACGACAATCAAAGAAACAGCTTTATAACATTATAAATTCACTTTTAAATAACATAATGAATATATGTTATAGAACGGAATTTATGCTTTAATTTGGTGTGCCGTTCATTTATCAAAGATGTTTCCATCATCATAAAATTAGCACTTTTTTAAAACATTGGCAATTCAGCTATTTCTTGTTTGAATATTTATGATTTTATATAAAATAAACAAAATATAAGGAGTTCTTTATGTCCGAAATCAATTACATTGTATCTTTAATTTAAAAGATATTTTTTGATTTTGAGAATAATGAATTCAAGTAAAGTTCATCCCAATTCATTCAAAAGCTAACATTTAATGTATTGACAATCATAATTCAAAATTATTGATCGTTGTGCAACAATATTTACCTTATTATATTTAAAGTCAGTGATACTATTTAAACATCATAAAATTCAAAATTTCATATTTAAATAAAATAATTCAAAACATTTTAAAGTCAAAATGATATTATTGTTAATATGATTTCATTTTATTTTATATGACAACACTTAATTTTTGTATAAGAATTAAATTAAAAATGTTCATGATTACACATTTTATTCATAGCCAATTGTCTTCATCTTCTTTCACAATATCTTCAACTAAACTATTTACTTCTTCGATTTGCTTTGTACTTGACGTTGTCGTGTCCTTAAATTGTAAATTTGATTTCGATTTTTCTTTCTTATTATTACTTTTCACTAAAAATATAACAATTCCAACAATGATCAAAACAAATGCAAATGATCCGCAAATAATTCCAATCAAAACATTTGTCGTAATTCCATTTGGTGAATTTTCATTGGAAGTATGAAACATTGTAAAGAAATTGGAATAATAATTATAATAAGTCGAATAAATAACAATCGTGTAATTGTAATAAATAAATTCTGTTTCAATATATGAAAATGTTGAATTATTTATATATAATGAAAATGTTTTCGTTTTTGTTTCATAAATAGTTAACGAATGTGTAATTGATAATGTAATTGTTATTGTGTATGAAAATGATAATGAAATATCACTTTGAAGTGATGCAGTAAATGTATTCGATTGACTAAATGAATGTGTTGGAAGTGGTTCGCATGTTCCTTCTGTGTTGTCTTTGGCAACATCTAAATTTCCAAATTTACTTCCTTTATATGTTGAATATGTGATAACACTTGTTGAAACATTATAAAATGCATTTTCACGAATTTCTGGTTCTGAATCTCCATAATAATATATACATCGAAGTTGATAACAATTCCCAAATGCTGAACCTCCAATATTTCTTATTCCATATCCAAGTATTAATAATGTTAAATTCGAACATAATGCAAATGCATAACTCCCAATTGTTGTAACTGAATTTGGAATTGTAATGTTTTTGATTGATGAACACAATGAAAATGATGAACCTCCAATCTCTGTAACATTTTCTCCAATTATAATCGTTTCTAATTTAGAACATAAATAAAACACTGAACCTCCAATATTTGTGACTGAGTTACCAAAATTAACTGAAACAACTGAAGGCCATCCTGAAAATGCATCACTTGGAATTGAATAAATATTTTCACTGATAATTATATATTTCGTGATATTTTGATATTGTTCAACATCAATAAAATCATTTGAATTTGTGATTGAAAGTGTTGAATTATCTTTATGAAATATTTCATAAGAATTTGTGAAAAACATAATAAAAATTAAAACATTTTTCTGTTTTTTCTTTTCATTTGTTTTCATTTTATTAATTAAAAATTTGACCACATGAAATAAAAAATATCCCAAAATAAAAAAGTTATACATTAGAACTTGAGCAGTTTCATTGAATTTGAACATTTTCTTCATGAAGCCATTATTCATTGAAGTTGGTAAATAAGCTTTTAATGGAAAATGATTAAACACCAAATAAAAGAATTTGAAATAATGTTTAATATATGATATAGGTAACTCTAATAAATGGGAATGATGCTGATATTCTTCTGTGATGATATTAAATGTATTTGATTCATTAGCTGTTTGCATAATAAAATTTGTGACTTTAATGGATACACTCTCTTTGTTATGGACTGAGTGTGTTAAATATTTAAACCCTTTGGATTCTAAAGGAAGGTAAGGGAAGTGTTTGAAGGTTTGAGATATGGATAATTGATTACTAAAAATCTTTGAACCTGAATTTTTTGGAGAGATTTGTAATAAGCAAAAGAAATGCATGGGTAAAATCAAGAAGAAAGAACACATTTGCGAGAAAAGTTGGGAAACTTGCTAATAAATCAGTCAAAAACGATACAGAGAAATTCAACCGCGCCGCCTTTTCGTCAATTCATTGGTATAACTTTCGTTGAAACATGTTTTATTGTTTCTGCAATCGGAAGCTGTTTGCAAAGCTGAAACGTAATGTTTTTATTGAAAAGTGTCAAAAAATTCCCTCGTTTATATTGTTGAAACACAGAAAAAAAATGATCGGAAGAAAATTCCCAATTTTAAATTGATTTTGCTTGTGATCAAGGAAAACTTTTGAAGGAAAAACTCTCAAAAAGTTCGCATCAACACAATTAACAGATAATGTATTGAATTTTGAATGCAGTATTTCACCAAACAACCGCCCCGTTTTGAACCCAAAATCATATTAACTAAAAAAAAATCTATTTTCATTTAAAAAAATATCTCATAATATTATTTTCAAACACTTTGATTATGATTTAATTATTAAATATGAAAAGTATTTAATTCATATATTATCTTGGAGGTGATATTTTCGAGATACAAGAAATCGCATTTAATTTTAAAAAGTTATTATAATATAAACTGTTCCAAATAATTCACTCAAGTACCAAATAATAATTAAAGCGCCTCAAAGAATTTATATAAAAATAAACAATAAAATTATAATATTTTTAGTTTATTTAAATAGAAACTTCATTAAAACAATTTTATGTTACCTCAAAATCACTTTAAAATTGCGTTAAAACGATTCATTTTCTGTCTTTGATTTCTAAATGATTTTGTTATTTGTCTCTCCAATGTCTTATCTTCTCTTACGGCCTTTTTTAGTGCTCCTTTCATCTTTGCGATCAGTGCAGCGTCAAGTTCATATTCATCCAAATCCGCCTTCTTCATCATTAACATTTCGGCAAATAAAATCAAAATCTGTGCAACGAATTTCTTGAATCGTACGTCATCTAAAGCCACAACAAGTAGCTCCAAGATGTCGTCCATTCCTTCGATTTCAGGCGAAAGTGGTAAAATTTTCAAAACTAAGTCGAAAAGTTTTTCATCAATATCAATGTTAATAACTTTAATTGTATATAATTCGAGAATTAATCGAATGATTTTCGATATTATTTGTGAATTATCAAGTTCTTCTTCATCAGTGGATAATATAAGTTGTTTTAATATGGAAAATACTTTCGGTATATCAAAGATTCCTGGATTGGATTTCCCAATCTGTGATAATATTTCGATACATGAACAAATTTCTTCAACATTTTCAGTTACATCAAATGATGTAAGAATTTCCATTATATATTTGTAAAGTTTCGTCATAGAGTCGAATGTAATAACCCCACAATGGATACCAGCTTCAATGGGCTCAAGAACAACTGGCGTCATTTCACATCGAATTTGAGGGATAATATCGATAAGTTGTCGACATATTTCATCTGATTGAAGTGGATATTGACGAATATAAGCTGCAATAAAATAAAAAATCATGGTTTTGTCATCTTGGCATGTATATAATGGAAAGTTTCCTAAATAATTAATGTCTCCTTTCATAATAGAATTAACAAATTCTGTTGAATCAATGTTAAATTTCTTCATTAACTTTTTCATTGTGTGGAGAATAACGTTCAACTTGGGACTAACGGTCGCTTTGCGAGCAAGTTTTTCAAGCTTCTCAAAAATAACGGTCGCTGTTTGACCGTTAAGTTGGTCAATTAATGCAATGATAACAGAACAAACATAAAATAGTTCATTGCCAACAATCGTGTCAAGCGTTTTAAGGGCAAATGATGTAACTTTTGACGTCATTTCTGGCCAGGAACCACTTTGGATAATTGTTGCTATTGATTCTGCTCTTTCCATTCTTTGTTTTGTTGTACCAGTTTCTTCATCTTCAAGTGAATCTGTTAGTGTTGGTAAGTTGGCAATGATCTGATTAAGAGTTGTCTCAGGAAATAGTTTTGATACAGCAAGGAAAAAGTTGGTGATTTCAGTATAACAACGCTTTTCCGTCTTAAGTAACTCAAGGGCAATACCAAATGCTTCTTCATAGATGTCTTCAACATAAATTTTGTTGATTGCCGCAATTTGGGATAATAACTCAAGACACCTTCCCTTGATGAAATCAGAGTTTCCATCGAACGAGGACTCGATAAAATTGTAAATTGCTTGAACAACATTAATTTTTGGATTTTGGTAATCATCTAAGAATCTCTGAAGAAGCTTGAAGAAAAGTGGATATTTTGACTCAGGATACTTTGGAAACTGTCCGATTACAAATGCAACTTCTTGTTTGTCGTCGAAAACTCCGCATTCGATCAGTCTTCGCATTGCTTTATGTGCACGAAAACATATTACTTCGTTTTGATCGAGAAAATGAGATGAGAGAAGAGTGAACATATCACTTGGAATGACGCGCTTGTTTCCGGATATCTGTGGTGCAATATAACGGAGAGTGACTAATGATGAAATTTGTTGATTTGTGTCACCTTGAATAAATTTGTGGATGGTTTGGACAAGCTCTGTAAGGAGGTCTTCGTTATCATCAATTAGGTCAGATAAAATGGGTGCATAAGTCAATAAAAATGATTCTGACTGATTTTCTAATAAAGAATTTTCAAGAATTTCCAACACCTGAGGATTGAGAGATGATGTGTCAATTGTTTCAACAATATTTAAAATATTTTCTGGAACATCTGATGTGTTATTTAGTTGGATTTTAATCAGATTGGAAATTGCATCAAAAATTGGTTTGACTGTAGGATTTGGCAAAAATTGGAGAATATTTACAATTGGAACCAATAAACTTAATCTTTTTTGGAAATCAAATTCTGGATCGAATAATTGCAATAATGATTCCTTTATTATTGGTGTTTCATCTACTTTGTAATTGCTATTAAGTATGAATTGTTGGATAAGAGAATTTAGAACAGGAAGATGGACAGTATCATTTTGTGCTATTGTAAATATTGATGTCCACACATTTTGTGGATCAAGATTATTGTCTTCAATTTTATTGCAATATTTAGATAGTTCTGAGAACAGCTTTTCTCTTTCCATTCCGTTTTGGTTGATTTGTTTCATCTGACCTTGCGGTTTTGTTTTCAAATTCCACTCAACCAAAATCCAATAGACCGTTTAAATGAGGCCGTTTGGCGTGCGAACCACTTTTATAATACTTTACTTAAGAGAAATTTTAAATATTTTTTTATTTGTTTATGGAAGAAAAGCCTATCACAAACTTAAAGGATAAGCTTCAATTTATTTATCATGTTATTTTCTCCTTGAATGAGAAAAATATTTCACAATCTGCTCGCTTGATTATTGATGAATTTGATAGTAATCTTCCATACTCTATTAATTTAATTGTTAGTCAAATGATATATTCAGTATATATTATAAAAATAAATGATGTTGATATATATTTTTGTTTAATGAAGGAAATTGAAACTTATGAAAAAACAAATAAAATGAACTCCAAAATATTTGAAGTTTTTGCTAATTTTGTTCTTCATGTTGACTCTTATGAATCATACTTCTTTCTTTTTAATATGGTTAAGAATAATTTTCTTGATACGAAACTTATTCGAAATAAAATGAAACCATATTTTGCGTGTTATATTCCAGAAGAAGAAATTAAACAATGTAATTATAAACGATTTTTTATGAAACAATTAAAAGATAATTATGAAAGACTTTCAACAAACAATTGGGAATTACATAAACAATTAATTAACGAAGGAGTTAATCCAAATAAAATCGCAAAAATAATTCGAAATGATGAAATCGAAAAACTTCAAGAAATATCATCGGAAACAAATTTCGATTTTAATCAAACAATTGAACCATCGCTTTATGAAAGATGTTCTTTTATTAACAAAGAAAATGTTTCATTAATTGATTATGCAGCATTTTTTTCTGCAATTAAATGCTTTAAATATTTACTTATGAATGATGCAAATGTAACAAACACAGGTAAATATGCAGTTGCAGGTGGAAATCTTGAAATCATTTATTTATGTGAACAGAATAATTCATTTTTTTATAAAGCATATGAAACAGCAATTATTTTTCATCGAAATGATATTTTTTATTACCTTTATGAAAACGAAATTGTTAAATCACAAATTAATGATTTGGAAGATTTAGGAAATATATGTATTTTATATCATAATTATGAAATTCTTTCATATTTGGAAAAAGAAGGAATGACATTTTATAAATCACTTAAAATCGCATCAATTAAAGAAGGTAATATATTTCTTTTACAATATTTTCTCGAAAAAAATCCAAGTAAAATAAATTTAATGGAAATCAAATCATTTTCTGGTAATAAAGAACTTTTTCATTTCCTTAATGATAATAAATATATTGATTGCAATGGAATTTTACAAATATTTTCAAAATTTATTAAAATAATTTATTGATATTTTTTAATATTTGGAATTTATTAAAGCCTTTTCAAAAAGCATTTTTGAATGCATCTTTAGATGGTTATACTGATATAATTAATATCCTTCTAGATGAAAAAGATATTGATATTAATACGAAAGATATTTTTTTATTTAAATTATTTATATTTTAATAAATCATTTGGAAATTATATAATTTATTTTGGACAGCACTTATCTGTGCATCACATAATGGTTCCATAGAAATTGTTAAATTACTTCTTGAACAAAAAGAAATTGATATTAATAGTGAAACTTTTGATTTTTTTTTATTTGATATTCATTATATTAATGTGATGGTTCAAAATAAAATTTGGAGGTTAAATAAAATATTTGAAACTGCACTTATTTTGGCATCTGAAAATGGTCATACAGAAATCGTTAAATTACTTCTAGAAAAAGAAGGAATTGATGTTAATGCTCAAGATATTTATTTGTTTTTTATAGAATTTATTTTAATAATTATATATTTCAAAACAATATTTGGAAATAATACAAATTATTTCGAAACGCACTAATTAGTGCATCTCAAAAAGGTAATATAGAAATCGTTAAATTACTTCTTGCACAAAAAGGGATCGATATTAATGTCAAAAAAATTTATTTGTTTTGTTTGATATTTCATGATAATGTTTGGAAATAATTTAAATTATTTGAAACACCACTTATGATTGCATCTTTTTTTGGGAATACAGAAATTGTTAAATTACTTCTTGAACAAGATGGAATTGATGTTAATTCTAAAGATATCTCAATATAATATATTTTATTTATCTAAATAATTTTCTGTTTGAAAACATTATTAGGAAATTATACAAAACATTTAGAACAGCAGCCATTAATGCATATGAAAGAGGATATAATGATATAGTACAAATACTTCTTGAATACAGTAAAAATCAAATCCAAACCTGACAACAATAAATATATCATGTTGATATGCATAAAGCAAATTTTCAATTATCACATTTATAAATTTTATTCACTTATTATTTTGTTGTATTGACTCAACATTTCTTCCAGTATCTGCAGGTTGCACAACAAGATGTCTATCGTACAAATGCACATCTCCTAAATTCTCTAAAGCAGCCGTAGCTTCTTGTCTAGTATTAAAATCTAAGAAAACAAAACCTCTGTGACCAGAGCCATCTGCTTTCTTTGGCATTCTAATAGCTTTTACTCTTGCATATGTATTTACAATATCATATAATTCTCTTTTTGTAGCTTTAAATGGAACATTTTTCATAATCAATGTGGTTGTCTTTAACTGTTTTAGTGTTTCTTTTTTCTTATGTTTATATTCTTTATTACCATCATCAACAACTGGCTCATTACCAGGCGCTGGTGCCCATTGTAAGTACATTGGTTGGTCATGGATTTTTCGGAAACTTAGTGCTTGAAATGCTTTTTTCGCATCTTCTGGTCGAGCATATTCTACAAGTGCTGTTGCATGAGTTGGTGGAAATATAAATCGAGTCAAAGAGCCATATGATGCAAACAAATTTCGGATTTCTTCTTCTGTTGTTTGGTATTTTAAGTTTTTGACAATGATAAGAGTTTTACTTCTTCGAGTTGGGGCACCCGAATTATCAAAAAGTGATAAGTCGATACCAGAGGCCTCAAAAAGTTGCTTGGTTTCTTTGACGAGCTGTGCTTCTGCCAATGTAAGTCTTGATGCAATGTCATCAGATTCTGGATTTAATAACTCTGCTTTAGTGAAGCCTAACATATGAGAAGCAGCTTCAGCTACAGTATCCTTATTAAGAAATAAGGCATTCCAAGATTGTGGTTTCTCAACTTTAAGAAGACGCTTTTTTCTTTCTTGAAATGTTTCATCATCATCTGGAAGATGGTCTGCTTTGTCGTCTTTGGCTGGCTCAGCTGGTTCAAGCTTAAGATGTCGACCTTGAAAAATAATTGAATCTTGAAGCGCAGAAATAACGGAATCTGTTGATGCAAAAGTAACAAATCCATAACCTCTGCCTCGGTTAACTTGTCTGTCGATTGGTATGACAACATCAGTTACTTGACCATATTTTGAAAAGAATTCTTCAACTTCATCCTCGTTTGTATCGTACGGAAGGTTTATAACATGTATCCTATTTGTGATTGGTTGTTCTTTTTCATTATTTTCATTGTCTTCTTCTTCTGTATTTTTTTCTTTTTCTTTTTCTTCTTCGAGTTTCTTAGCTCTTTGAAGTACTTCTGTTACTCCTTCATTCCAAGACATGTTTGCTCTTTTGGTTGCAATGAATTCTAAATATTCTGGATCATTTGCATAAGATGGTTGTTTTATTTCTTCTTTTTGTGTATTATCACCTTCATCTGTTTGTTTGTGACTTCGTCTTGCGTAACATTCTTCTAAAGATAGATCACCGATTGGTTTAGCAAATTCTACTGTAATTTTTGATGTATCAATATATGTTTGATTCATATAATTCTTTGCATCTTCAGCATTCTTAGGATCTTTAAATCCAATAAAAGCAAACCCACGTGATTTTCCACGATTATCAGTTCTAATTTTACAATCTGTTATTTCACCGAAAGATTCAAATTTTTTTCTCAAACCTTCATTATTGATATATTTTGGAATTCCTTTAACAATTAGTCTCGTTGAAGTCATTCCAATTCTAATAAACCCGAAACGACCTTAGATTTCTAATTGAGAAACTTTGTTTAATATAACTTTCCAATCGTTTTCACATTGAAACCAAGATTTGAATACTTTATACTTTCTCACAATATGGAAAAGTGAATAGCATAAGAATACTATATAGTACAATATGAAAATGAGTTTTTTTTTAAATTAATATGATAATGTAAATCACGGTTTTAGTTATTCACAGAGATTGTGCATTCTTTTTATTCCTAAACTTTAACAAAATATTTTTTCAATGTATTCAAAATATCTTTTGCTTTATCATAAATCTCCATTATAAGAATTGCAATAAGCTTTATGATTCGTAAGTCATGCAATAATAACATTATGAAAATTTTCAAATTCAGATATTTAATTCATACAGTTCGCTCACAGCTTCACATGTTTTACTTTGTTTCAATGAAAAAAAATCAATTTTTTTTGTTTTTTACTGAATCAAAATGAGTGTCTATGTGCCTTTTGCATAAATCGTGCAGCAGCTTCAATGCCTCCTTCGATAGCATTCTTCATATACTTTTGCGAATCTTGTGTATTCGTTTCCACGCCGATTCCAAAGTTTAGCATCACTCCATAGTTATAGTTTGCCAAAGGTAATTTTCCTTCGTTTACAGCATTTCTCATATATCTGACTGCTTGTTGTAAGTTCTGTTTGACGTCTCTTCCCTTAACGAGTGCTACTGCTAAGTTGTTCATGGCGACAGCAGATCCTTGATCAGCGGCAGCTTTGTATAGCTTCAATGCTCCTCTCTTGTTTTGTTGTACACCTATTCCATTATCAAGTAATGTTGCATAGTTAGTTAAGGCTTCATTGCAACCTTTTTCGGCAGCTTGTTTGATTAATCCACTACCTCTAACAAGGTCTTGTTCTGTAGCATTACCTTCTACCAAAGCTATACCATAGTTATTCATTGCTACTGGGTTACCCAAAGAAGCAGCCTTTTCGAAATATAATACAGCATCTTTCGGATTCTTCTTATGGATACCTGTATTTGCAATTGCATACACGTTACCATTTTTACCAGCCTTTGCATATAATTTAATAGCCTTTTGTAAGTCTTTCTTGATATCTAATCCACATTCGATCTTATATGCCAAATTGTTCATTGCTTTCGGATGTCCTTGTTCCGCTGCCATTTCTAAGTACTTGTTTGCCTCGACAGAATCCTTAGCAACGCCTCTTCCTTGTTCTAGTAATATCGCGAAGTTTGATTGGGCCGCTGCGCAACCGTTATCAGCGGCCGTTTTGAATAAGTTTGCCGCCTTAACCGCGTTCTTGGGCACCCCGCGTCCTGCTATATGCATTGCTGCTAAGTTATTCATAGCTGCGTAATGATTATTTTCAACTGCTAATTCATAATTCTGAGCAGCGATATGATAGTTTTGAGTGGTACCTTGACCTTTTTCATATAGCCTTGCTACCGAGAAATAACCTTCAGGATTACCTACATCAGCAGCCATTTGATAATGAGTTAAAGCATTCGACATATTTTTAAGTGTTCCATGACCATATTCAGCTTTAAGACCTTCGATTATGTTATACGAAGACTTTAATTTCTTTTTCATTGATTTAATTTTTTCTTGATTTTCTTTTTCTAATTTCTTTAAGTTTTCTTCATTTTCTTTCTTTAATTCTTCAATTAGTTTCTTTAATTCTTCATTTTGTTTATTGTTATCTTCGTTTTGTTTCCTTAATTCTTTCGTTTCATCCTTTAGGTCATTAATTTGTTTGTTTAATTCTTCGTTTTGTTTATTTAATTGTTCAATTTCATTTTCTTTTTCACTTTTATACGTCTTATATTTCATCTTTTTGTCTTGAATTAATTGTTTTTGTTGTTTAAGTTGTTCAAGTTGTTGATTAATTTGTTCATTTAATTTTTCAACTTCTTCTTTTTGTTTCTTTTTATCTTCTTTCGATTGCTTATCTTTGTTATCTAATTCTTCTTTCATCTTTTCTAATTCTTCTTTTAATGCTTCGAATTCTTCTTTCATTGTATCAATTTGATCTTCTTTTTGTTGATTGTTTTGTTTTAGTTCAATGATTTCAGTGACTTTTTCTCCAATTTGTTTTTGTAACTTTTCAAGTTCTGCTTCTTTTGCACTTTCTTCTGATTGTCCGAATGATATTTGTTGTTTAAGTCCTTCGATTGTAGAATCTTTCATTTGTACTTCTGTTTCATATTTAGAATTTTCTTTCTTTAATTCATCAATTTGTTGTTGTAATTTTTCTTTTGTCTCCTTAAGTTTGTTTTGTGTTTTTTCTGTTTCTTCTTCTTTTTCTTTAATATCATTCTTAAGTTTTTTGACTTTGTCTTTATGTTTCTTTTGTAACTCTTCATGATCTTCTTTTATCTTCTTAAGTTTGTTCTTCTTTGATTCAAGTTTAGTTTGAGTTTCTTCGATTTCATTTTGTTTATCTTCAATTTCATGTTGTTTCTCTTTAAGTTCATTTTGTTTCTCTTGAAGTTCACTTTGTCTTTCTTTAAGTTCATTACTGACTTCTTTAAGTTCTGTTTCCTTTTCTTCAAGTTGACTTCGTTTCTCATTAAGTTCGGCTTCTTTCTCTTCAAGTTGTTTCGAACTGTATTGTTTCATTTGTTCAATTTCATCATTCTTAACTGATAATAATGAATTTAACTTGTTAAATTGCGCATGTAATTCCATCATTTCTTGTTTCGTCTTTTCATTCGTTTCTTTGGCTGCAAGAAACTCTTCTTTAGATGGACTAGTCTTAAGTAAATTATATAATGAGCATAAGGCAGTAAATAATTGTTCGCAAAGTGAACAAAACTTTTCGTTGTCTGCTAAAAATGGATGAAGTCGCTTTTCCATTGTATCTAAGATCTCATGAACATCTTTAAGTGGTTCGCTTTCTTTGACCATCTTGGCAATGGCATCGTTCATAGCTTGTGTACGGAAGAGACGAAGTCGTGCTGCTTCCATCAAGGATTCATCTGTTATAAATCGGAAAAGTTCGGCAACTTGTGTAATGATGGACTTTTCATCAGGCTCTTCAACTCCTACAAGATCACTAGGTTCTAAGAAAACTGGTATTCCAAGATCTTTAAGAGCATCAAGTGCTATGCTGACATTTTCGGCTTGGTTGTCAGGATCAAGAGAATTGAAATCAAGAACTTCAGGAACATATTTGTTGACAAGAGCACAAAGTCCAAGACCTGATTTCCATGAATTTGTAAAATTGGCAATTTCAACATTTGGATATCCTTGAGTTGATTCTTGACACCACTTCAGAAGGGCATCACGTGAACTTTGTCCTTTATCTCTATGACCTTCCATAATTGAATCTAAATGACATTTGGAAATAACAGACCATAATAAACCTAATGTAAGCTTTAAATTCTTATCTACAATGTCAGAACCACCAATACCAACAAGTTTAATTCCCATTTCAGCTTGAATAAAATTAACGGCCAGATTACAGTTTTCAATCATTTGAACACGCATTGTTGGCTTGTGGTGATATCTGGATTTGACTTCTTTGTGAGAAACAATTTCTAAAAGATCGATTAACTTGACACCATCTGAAAATTCGAATAAGTTGTCGATGTGATTATTTCTTTGTTTAAGATTAACATTTACCCACTTTGTAAATACAGATATCTGGGTTTCTTCCCATGTACGTGGCAATAAGCCTCTGTTGTCTTTGGACATTGTTACGATTGAAGGTTTTTGACAACGCTTTTCATTGTGAGCGGTTTTTATGAATAGAAAAAAAATTGATAAGATAAAGAACAAAGAAATCCGGTAAAGCCGATAGCAAAAGCCACTTTCTGACAAATAATAATATCGTTGAATAAAGGACATTTTATATGTCAATAATAAAATAAAATTTATTCCAAGAGGAATTGTGGACAATATTCATGTTTATTTTGGAATATTTTCAGTACGTAAAAGAAAAAGTTTACATAATTGTCGCTTCACCAAATTCAATAAAAAAATTGTTCGAAAATGACAGTATAAATAACACAAAAAGTTGAACTTTTTTAATGCAAAATAAATCATTTTCTAAAGAAACCAATTTGTCTGAAAAAAACGGGCTCGCTTTGATCGGTCTTAATTAAATATATTACAAAAAGTTTAAATGCCGTTAATTTTTTTCTGCCATCAGAATGAGCGGTGATGTGAATATTTATGTATCGTCTATTTACAAGGCAAAAAAAACTCTTATATGCTTTCAACTATACAAACTCGCCAAGGAAATAATGGAAAAAATGGTGTTAAATTCAATGGAAAAATGAACTCAAGATACTTCAAATGAATTATTTGTTTTATGGTTGATCAATCATTTGTTTTGGAGTGTTTGCCAATTGCTAAAAAATGCTCTTTCTTTAGAGATTCGTTTTCTTTGCTTTTAACTTAGTTCAGGATGATTTGCATTGTTAAATAATTTTGAAGCTTTTTATTCAACAGGAAGGAAATTTGATTAATTTGCAATTCAAGCTTTGCTATGATATCATATTTTTCTCAGTCAAAGTTGAACTCTATTTTCTTCAAAAAAACGATATGATCTTACTTTTTTTAAAAAAAGAAAACATATTATTGCTATTACCATTATTTACACTTGTGCCTTTTACTTTATTTAAATCAGAATTGGATTAATTTGTTGCAAAATAACGAAAATGTGTGAATTTTTTAACAGCCACATTTTTTCTGATCCTCATCATCTTCATCTTTAAGAACAGGGTTGAGATTATTGGTATCAAGAGAGATATCCTTACTCAAAAGCTGAAATGCAATATCTTCAACAAGATCTTCAATATTTTGACCTGTTTGAGCAGAAACTTCGAAATATACAGCGCCCATGCTATCTGCTTTATTGTTAGCTTCTTCTATTGTTACAGTTCTTTCACTTGTTAGATCAGCTTTATTTCCTATCAAATAAAGAAGCGTTTTTTCACCGATACTTCTTTCCATTTCATCATACCAAACCTGAGCATCATTAAATGAATCCTTTGAATTTAAGGCAAAAACAATTAAGCAAGCTTGAGATCCCTGGTAATACATTGGAGCCAATGACCTAAACCTTTCCTGTCCTGCTGTATCCCAAATTCTTAGTGTTACATTGCCTTGTTCTTTTTGTATTGTTTTTGCAGTAAATGATGCACCAATTGTTGGGAGTTGGTTGGGATCAAAAACGCCTGAGCCAATACGTGAAATAATACTTGTTTTTCCTACCCCAGACATTCCAATAAATACAACTTTCGCTTCATAATTTTTTGTCATTAGGAAATGATAAGATTGAGAACTTTACTCTGTAAGTTTTGTGAAAATAATCAAAAGAAAAGTTATTTACCAATAATCTTAACAGCATTTACCTGAATCTTCCTCTTGGTTTTCTTTGACAGTTTCTTTTGGCATTGACATTGCTGTGATTTCGCCTTGGATATATTTGTGTAGAGTATCTGTTCCTAATTTCAGGAAAAGTTCCGAAATTTGTGTGTTTTCAAGTGCAGATGTTTCCATATACATAAGGTTATGCGTACGAGCAAATTCTTCTGCTTCTTGTGATGAAACTGTTCTTTTTGAAGATAGATCAACTTTATTACCAACAAGAATAAAAGAACAATGTGGATCAGCTTCAACTGTAGCGTCTTTAAGCCACTTAGGCAATTGTTCAAATGAAGATCTATTTGTGATATCATAAACTAAAACACAACCAACTGCTGCACGATAATATGATTTTACAATGGTATAAAAACGTTCTTGTCCTGCTGTATCCCAAAGCATCATTTTTATTGGTTGGTTTTCTATTGTTGTGTTATATGTATAATAATCAATTCCAATTGTACTTTGTGTTCCTGGTGCAAACTTGCCTTCAGTAAGCACTTTTAGGATAGAAGTCTTCCCACCTCCACTTGCACCAATGACTATGAATTTAAATTGTAGTGCTTCTTTCATCAAAAATCGGTTGGAAAATGAGTTTAAAACAAATTTTGGGGTGCCTTTCTTAACGTACGTGAAACTTACAGAAAAAACGTTGAGAAATATCGGAACAATTCTGGCAAAAATCAAATTAATTTATAACGTTAATCAACCTGACTAATTTGTAAAATTTCCACAATTTTGACTTTCTAATGTAATTATTTTTGGGTCTTTTTTAAAAATGAATAAATGCTGATGAAATGTGATTTTATAGAAAAAGATGTTTTTATTTTTTTGGGAATTCATGAATATATTTAACTTATATTTTTATTAGTCAAAATAATATTTGATAATTATTACGAATATATGATACAGCACTTATTCATGCATCTGAAAAAGGTCATATAGAAATTATTATATTACTTATTAAACAAAAAGGAATTGGTGTTAATGCTGAAGATATTTATTTGCTTTATGCATAAACATATTTTCGCTAAATTAGAAATAATTTTCAAGTTGTTTGAGAGAAAAAGACACAACAACTTTTCGTGAAACAATCAAATATTCTGAATATTCTGAAAATTTCTTCAAAACTTCCTCCACAAAGACACAAGTGACCAAAGAAAAAATAACATAATGGAAACACTTCGTATGATTATGCGAACAATTTCATGCTTAAACAAAGAGAATTTAACTCAATTAACTTTTTCAATATTCAATTCATACGTGACTCTGATGTCATTATGGATTTTATTAAAGAAATAAAAAAAAAAATTGAGGAATGTAATCAAAGATATTTTTTAATTATATTTGATAGATGTATATGTTATTTGAAATTTCATATTAATATTTGGAAATTATTTTAATTACTTCGGACAGCACTTATGATTGCATCCAAAAAAGGTTTTGTAGAAATAGTTAAATTACTTCTTGCACAAGAAGGAATTGACATTAATGATAAAGATAATATTTCTTTGTTTTATTTAAAGTTTATTTTAGTAATTTAATTTTTCTAAATAATATTTGGAAATTATTTAAATTATCTAGAACAGCACTTATTGAAGCATCTTCACGATTCGGAATTGATTCAAAATATTTCAAACAGCATTATATTTAGCAGCATGGTTTAACCGAATAGAAATAGTTAAATTACTTCTTGAACAAGAAGGAATTGATATTAATACTCAAAATGTTGATTCATTTCCTTTGAAATTTGTTTCAATAATTTAATATTTCAAAATAATATTTGGAAATTATTTAAAATATTTGAAACGGCACTTATGAAAGCATCTCTTTATGGTCATACAGAAATAGTTAAATTACTTCTTGAACAAAAAGGAATTGATATTAATGCTAAAAATATTTATTTGTTTTATTTGAAATTAATTTTGATAATTTGATATTTTAGGTTGATATTTGGTAATTATTTAAATTATTTAATACAGCAATTATGTTAGCATCTGAAAAAGGTTATACGGTATTAGTTAATTTACTTCTTGAACAAAATGATATTGATTTTAATACCATAGATATTTGATTATAAACTAGAGGTCAAAGAGTTTTGAAAAAATGAAATTTTTCTCCAAAATGTCAAATAGTTTTTTTTATAACTAAAGTTGATAATGTGGTGAAATTATAGTCCAAAAGTGCATAAGTGAATTCTTCGAAAAAGTAGATTTCAGAAAAAGAAATTCCACTTTATTGTATCAACATTCATTCTGAAAATAAATTTTTCTCTTTATATCCAATATCATATATATATATATATATATAGTTGAAATACAAATTCAAATTTAATCTTTCAAATTTTCTATGTTTTTTTGACCTAATAAATTTTCTTATTATCGAGCAAACATATTTTCACTGTCAATCTAATAAAAACGATGTTTCTATTAAGTTTACTTTAATAAACAAAAAAAATGATACAACACGCATTACTAAGACGATGTTTTATAAAAATAAAATCTCTTTTTCATTCCAAAGGCATCCAATTTTTATACTTAAACAATGCTTATCACATCTTATGATTTATTTACTCAGTCTTCTTTTCTTGCTCTTCTTCATGCTGTACTTTCCTTCCCATCCATAAATAAATCACAAACAAATTTACGAACTTTTTCTGATCGTTGGCGTTGTGGCTCTTGTGCGAATCTGAAGAGATATAGAATCAATTGACATGACGATGCAAATACGTATGGACTTTTTCAACTGTCTTTATCCTTGGCATCGTGTTTTGCGGATCTTCAACTTCACGAAGGATCTCTAAAAGACGATATAATGATATGGTTCCTTTTAATAATTGGATTTTGTTCATTTTATCAAGATAGTGTCAACAGACTTTCCTTCTTTTAGATTTTTTAAAAAAATTGGAATTATTATATTGTGCCATAATATTTCAATTAATTGCATATGAATAGATGTCAACATATTTGGTTTAAGATAGAATGATTTTTTGGAGTTTTCACTTTTTTTGAATTTAGTCGCTTTTGGTTTAAATTTGTGCATGATGTAAGTCTTTTCAAAAGCGAAACTATCATAAATGAATCAAATCAATTCGCTTGATAAACTTGAGATAAAGCAGAACTCACAAGCAATACAAAAAATTGAAAAGAATTTTACTTTGTACCTAACTTTTTTGTTATTTTGTTGTAATATTATTTGCTGAACATTGGATTTTGTCCTTTCCTGTATAATATAAAATAGTTGCAATTGCATGTCATCTAATAAATTTTAAAATTTAATTAAAGAAGATCTGCTCCCCCAATTCCATAACTTGAAGGATTGAACAATAATTATGTAATAGTTTACAATTATGCTAGTGGACATGTTTTACATTTTTTGAAAAAATCGAAAATTACTTGTAAATTTAAACTTTTAGACAGCAGTGAACTTTTTGGAGAAATTTAAGCTTAAACATCGTTTAAGAATTCACATAAACCGTCAAACCGGGACACCCCAACTGTAAACAACATTTTTTTTGAACGCAGCCGGCTGAATTGAATTTTCATATAAATTTCAACCGCAGTTCTGAAAATTGAATTATTTATAAATATCGCAGTCACCTCACAAAATGCTTTCCCTTCTTTTAGGTGCTGCATTATGCGATAAGTGGGCTGTTATCTACACAGGATCCCGCTCATGGTCAAACTACCGCCACACAGCAGATTCATTCTATCAATACCACATTCTTATCGAAAATGGCTTTGACAAGAATAAGATCATCCTTATGAACTATGATGATATTGCTACAGCTTCAAGAAACCCATACCAAGGTCAAATCTTCCGTACACTCTCCCACGATCCAAATGTTTATCCAGGTGCTGAAAACATCAAGTACACTGGTAACACAGTCACTGCTAAAAACTTCTACAACGTTTTACTCGGTGACACAACAAACGGTCCAGCTCTTGCATCAACAGAAAACGATAACGTATTTGTTTTCTTCGATGATCATGGTGGTAGCGGTATCCTCGGTGTTCCAGATGGCTGCGGTGCTTACATATATGCTGACGATCTCCAAAAGACCTTCGAACAAATGGCCGAAAAGAAGATGTTCAAGTATCTCTTCTTCGCAATCACAGCCTGCTATGCTGGTTCAGTTGCTAACCACTTAGAAAACATTCCAAACATGTACACAATGACAGCTTCCAACGATCACGAATCATCTTGGGGTGCTCTCTATGATTCAACACTCGGAACATGCCTTACATCAGAATACTCCCTCATCAAGGATCAATTCATGGAACAATACCCAGATGGCACACTCGCCGAAATGTACACATACTGCGTTGATGGTGTCAAGCAATCCAACGTTTGCGAATTCGGTGATAAGACATTAAAGTCCTTAAAGATTTCCGACTTCGTTGGTAAGGCTAACAAGCAACGCAAGGTTTCAAGACTCAGCGGTCCAATCATCAAAGTTAAGAACACACGTGCAATCCTTGGCCAAGCAGAACTTTCACACAACGAAGAATTAGTTGCCGCTGAACTCGCTGCCGAAAAGCGTGTTGACCAAATCATCGATGTTCTTAAGAACAAATTCGTTGCAGATGCAGATGAAGACTTCACAGCTTACACACCAATCAAGGATTGGGCTGCATACAAGAAGGTCCTCGGCGCAATGCAAACATATGTTAAGAACCTTGGCGAATCATTCTACGAAAAGACATTCTTCTTCTCACACCTTATCAAGTTCGCTGATGCTGATAAGATTGTTGAGACAATCAAGAACCTTTGCTAAACGATTCAATAATTCTTATTTTTGTATTTATAAGTGGAAATAATTGTTCAAATAACGTTTTTATATTGATGTGACCTTATGATATCATTTTTGTAGTGTTTCTTATTTTGCTTGACTATATTACCATAAATTTTAGGTGTAACCATAATTAGTTATCTTTTTTATTCAATAAACGCATAAATAATTCAACAATGAATCCGATTGACTTATTAACGTGCGCACTTTGTGGGCTTAACGTTCAAAATATTTCGGAGGTTAGTTTTGGGTTGCGCGAGTTTTTGCTTGTATGTTTGGTTATCATTTGTTCCTTTTCCGTTTGCACACATTCCACAATGTCTTATCTTTGTGACAGAAGATTCAAAATTTAAAAATAAAATATTTTTTCAAGAACTGAAATTTAGAGCCGAATCTTATCCTAGCACTAATGTAGACATGTTGTACCTTCCTGTTTTTCATGAAACAAGTAATTCTTTACTTTTTCAAAAACATTATTTTTTTGATGGTTTAACACAAGCTAACAACAAAATTTTTGAAAGTTTTTCAAGTTGTTCATCACCAATGGAATATTTTTCTTTTTTTAAGGCTAAAAAAATTTTATTCTATTTTAATTCAACATTTTCATTCATTAAAACTTCAAAACAATTTAATTCGAATATTTCTATGAAATGTTTTTCTTTAATTTATGAAATCGTTAAAAGGTTTTCAAATATTTCGAATATTATTTTGTTATTTGTTTTTATTCATTTAATAAAAACAATTTTTCAAAATATTCGAAATCAAGAAAAGTTTGAACATAAAATTTTTCTTTTTTTATTTGTTTTCTTTTTTGTTCAAACATTTGAAATATATAATTCAGGAACTAGAACACTTTCAATATCTTCTTCAGCAGAATATACAGAAAAAGATAAATATAAAGATGAAGCAGAAATTATTATAATTGAGAGTGGTGTTGAAGAAATTAAATCTGATGATTTTTCTGGATGGAATTCATTAAAAACAATAGAAATTGGTGATCAAGTTACTTCAATTGAATCTGGCGCTTTTAGAGAATGTGTAAATCTTCAAATGATTATAGTATCAAAACAAAGCAGGTATTATTCAAGTGATGATAATGGAATTCTTTATGACAAATATTTTGAAACAGTTATTTGTTGTCCAAGAGCAATTTCTATTTCATCGTTTACAATTCCAGATTCAGTTACATCAATTAATGATTATGCATTTTATGGATGTAAGTCATTAACAAATATTACAATTCCAAATTCAGTTATGTCAATTGGTGCTTCTGCATTTTATGAATGTTCACAATTGGAAACAGTTATCATTGGCGAAAGTGTAATAATAATTTCAGATTCTGCATTTTATTCTTGTTCGTCATTAACAAATATTAAAATTCCAAATTCAGTTATGTCAATTGGAACTTCTGCATTTTATTTATGTACACAATTGGAAACAGTTATCATTGGCGAAAGTGTAATAACAATTGGAATCTATGCATTTTCAAACTGCAGTAGTTTAAAATGTATTTATTTTCTGGGTAATAAATCGCCAAATTTCGGTTCAGATGCTTTTAGTAATGTACAAACACGAAGTGTAATGACATCAGATTTATATAACGGATCATCATTCGGAGCGCTTAGTGTATACAAAGGAACACCATACGGAGAATGCGAACAATATTCCTGGCCAACGCGAACATATTCACAGTCAAATACATACACCCAAACAAACATATTTTCACATAGCAACATATACACTAAGTCGAACACATTCACACAAAGTAATTCCTTTTCGCAATCAAATACATTTTCTGAAATAGTTGGAAGTGAAATAACTTTATCTTTTACATATTTATATACAAACACATTATCAGTTTCATATTCATTAACTATTCATGAAATACAAACGAAATCATTTTCATTATATATAAATAATTCAATAATTACTTATATTGAAACAGAATTTATTTACTATAATTACACAATTATTATTTATTCGACATATTACAATTATTATTCGAATTTCTTTACATATATTAATATAAATGAATTTCAAACAGAAGATAATATATAATAACAATTATTGTTTCTGTTTGTGTTGTTGTTATATTTATTATTATAATAGTTATAATTATTATATTTTTAATTTGTATGCGGAACAAAAAAGAAGAAATTAATGAAAATGAAAGTTCAGAAAGTGAAAAAGAAACAACGAATACATTTATAACAGGTTTGTCTATTTCAAATATTGAAGAAGATCCATTTGCAAATGATTTTAAAGAAGATAAATTCATTTGACAAATGAAATTTAAAATAATATAAAAAAAAAATATTTTTGGTGTTTTTTAAACAATAACAATGAAAATCTTGTTAATGGTATTGATAAATCCTATTCTAAATGTAATGTTTTAACCTCTGATCTTAGTGGTTACACATTTAATGTTTTATTATTTGATATTGATGCCTGTATATTTGAATTGCTCGACACATCAGATGAAACATTTATTGTCGGAGAAGATTTGGATATTCATATGGATGATTGCTTCTTAAGTTACTTCTAGAAGATGTTCAAATGTAATATTCTTAACTTTTGTTAATAATATACATTAGGAGCAGCATGTAAAGCTTTGGTTGTTCATTCTTTCAATAAAGATTTGTTTGGGACAATAATGAACTCGGTTGCACGACTTCTAAGTAATATGGAGTGTTAACATTAGCTGAAAAGTTCAACATGTATTCTACGTGTTCAACAATTGTTATAAATATTTCATTAATACCACAAAGTTGTACAAATTACATTAGTATTATAAATTAAAATATAATTATAGTAAAATTAAAGTTTATCATTTATTTTAAAATTTTTGCAAAACCATTCCAAAATTTTGGAAAATAAATGTCAAACTCGTGCTTTTTGAATGTATGTTGTGGTGTAACACCAAAAATTGATTATTTTGTACTTAACATTCAAGTAACTATTTTTTACTTTCATGATTAAACTTTTTATTTCAGTCATAAACACACGCGGTTTGTTCATCATTTGGATTTGTACTACATGGACATGTTAAACATGCACCTGATCCCTGACTTTTGCTGACTTCATCTGATGGGTATTTTTTGCATGCTGAAAATGATGTCGATCCGATTTTGTGATTATAATACCCGGCTTGACAAGGCACTTCATGAAGATCTATAAATGCAGTAATAACATGGCCTTTATTCAGAACATTCACTGAGAACATCCCCCAAAAACATAAAAGAAAGCATTTTGAATAACGTTTTGTCTGAAAAAATTCAGTTTTGAATAACTTAGAACAAACATTTGAAATATCTGACCGATAGATATTGAATTTTCTTTAAACTAAACCCATATGGATGGAGTCTGAGTCAGCAAACTACATAAACATAAATAAAATAGCTGATTTATCAAATGACTCGTTAAGGTCCATGTCAATATCATTCACATATCCTATTGTTGCATTTGTTAATTCTTCAGCAGAATTAATGATTTTTGATGTTGAAAAGAAAACATCGAAAATACTTCAAAGAAAACAAGAACGTGAAGACTCATTTGTAACATGTTCATCAATTAGTCGCAATTGTAAATACATTGTTACAGGACATAGTGATTCAGATGGTGGAGAAGTAGTTATTTGGTCTATATCTACAGGAACAGAATATGCATCAACTCGCACTTCAGAAACTGTTACAAAAATAACATTTATTCCAAATTCATTTTCAATCTTATTTTCAACTCCTTTTGGAGCACTTTATCGTGCCTCTGTTTCCAAAACATTCTTTCGGAATTCTCTTCATTTTTCTATTGTTCACGATTTTCAAGTTCCAATTACTTCATTAGTTGTTTATAATTCCATTATTTTTGTTTCTACATCCAATAATGTTATGGCTTATGACATCAAGTCTTCAAGCTTTACCTTAAAATGGAGTGATGAAACCGGAGCAATCTGTTTTAGTTGTTTTGGTGATCATATTGCATATAGTCATGGACATGATGTCACTATTCGAACACTTGATGGTACGATTCTACATAACTTCAACTTTCCCCAAACCCCCAGAGTCATTTCATTGACTAATCAAGATACTATTCTTGGTTTTTCGAATTCATTTTGCCAACTTTCGAGCCCATCGGGAAGTATTCAAATTTCAATACCTTCTGGAACGGTTATTTGTGATTTTGAGAAGATTTTGATCGTAGGCGATGGATGCATTCAATCAGTTGAATTAGCATCTACTGAACAACTTATCCAAAATTTAGTTAAGAATGATCAATGGGAGACCGCCTTTTCTCAACTTAAAAGCAAAGAAGAAGTCAGTAATTTCGAACAACTTTTAAATGATTACATTGAATCGAAATCTTTTGAACCAAAATTTTTATATGAAATTATTGAAAAATTTGATTTTATTGAGTTTATTACTGAGCTTAAATTTGTTAATAAATCTAAGACGAAAATAATATTACAAACATTTTTACAATCACCAAAACATCAATGGGAATTAAATAGTGAATTTATTAATGAAATAATAAATAATTTTTATGAAACGCCGAATGAACTTGAAAAGTTTTTTCATGAAATTGAAATTAATCATGGATGGCTTCAAGATATATTACCCAATTTACTTGAGCATGAATTATTTAAAGTAATTCAAGATTATGTATACAAATATCGAAATGATTCATATTTAATGTTAGTAATTTCACATTATTTAAATGACTTTTCAACAATTCACACGATAATACTTGAATCATTTCATAAAGAAACACACGAAGAAGAATGTATACAATATTTAACTAATTTTGATTTAACTAATTTCATATTATATAATGAACAAAACTCAAATTATATATTCCAAAAATCAATTGAAATATTAACAAATTTAAGGAAACCAATAAATAACTTATTAAATAATATCATTCTAAGTCTTAATAAGGACTCAATTATATGGAATGAAATTGTTCCAATAATAATCGAAAATTCGATTTATATTTCGAATTCATTAATACCTAATTTAGAATCTTATATATTTTATAATAATGAAGAACAAAATAATTTACAATTACGTAATGAATTATTAAAAATGTTAATAACAACTTTACAATTTACCGATTTACCGAAATATTTAAAGTTATCACGAAAACTTAATTTTGTTGAATCGGAATTTGAAATCATTGCATTAATGCATAACATTGATGAGTTTATAATATTTTTAGTTTCACATAAAATCATTGATTTTCATGATTATTTATATCGGATAGTAAATAATCAAAAGTCAATGCGTGAAATATTAAAATCGAAATGTGAAATTTTATTGTTAATTAATGTGGAACAATTTTGTGATGAGGTATGGAATATGAGCGATATTACATTAATACATGAAATATTTGAAATATTACAAATGAATTTGGATTTGTGTTGGTATTTCTTAAAGCGAATGTTTCAACGTCAAGAATATTATGAGATAGCAACGTCAAATGAAATTGTTGTTTATATTAAATTGTTATGTAAATATCATCCGAATAATGTATATTCTACACTTAAGTTAATAAAGAAAATTCCATTGAATGATATAATTAATATATGTCAAGATAATTATATCGTTGACGCAACATTATATTTATGTGATTTAATACATGATTTTGAGCGTGGTATAAAATTTGCATCGAATATATTAAAGAATTCATTAATGTTAAATGATAATAATAAAAATAATAATTCGATTGTGAAACAAATTTGTAATTATTTGGCGAAAAGTAAAAATATTAATGAATGGATCCCTTTTTTGGAAGTGTTCCAATTACCAATTTATGCGAATTTAAAGAATAATGAGAATCTTCGTGATATTATTAATAATTTATTGGTTTTCTTGGATGTGATGATACAAAACATTAACGATTCGAATTTGATATTAGAAAAAGTAGTCGAAATATTCGGTTTCATACCAATGAATATATCAAAAGAAATAGTTTTATATTTATTTAAGTCGATTAAAGAGAAAAACGAGTTTTTTATTGAGTTATCGATTATTGAGAAAAATGAAAATGCGAAAAAACAAATGAAAATAATGAATGAGTTATGTATTGGTATAGAATATGATGGAATAAAATGCGCAAATTGTGGCAAATCATTCCTAAATAATAATGAAGTAATTGCTTTTGGTTGTGGCCATGTGTTTCACAAGAAATGCGCTTCGTCGAATTGGTGTAATATATGTCAAAAGCTTAATAATAATGATTTGAATTTAAAGGAAATTGATAATGAAAATAGTTTAATTGTATTCGATAATGATAATGAAATCGAAAATATAAAAATAGATATATGGAATGATGAAATTGCGGAAGAAAAAGCGAAAAATGAAATGGAAATGGAAATTCCTAAAATTGGAAATGTAACTGAAATATAAAAAAAAAATTGTAAATAAATTTATTTTAAAATATTTTTTTTTCATTTATAAATTCTTGAAATTAATGAATGTATTTGTGGTGTATGTATTTTAAAAGTCTCAAAAATAATTTTTATTAATGAATGTTTTAAAGTTATCCCATACATTTAAAATATTCTACATTTCTTATTATCTTTTAGAATTTTAATCATTTTATGTTTATTGTCTATGTCTAATTTTATCATTCACAATTGTAAAAACAAACTCATCCAAATTATTTCGTTATATTACAGAACACTCAATATAACATTCGGAATATCTTAAATATTTCATTTTATACCCTTAGTATTGTGAAATCGATATGCACATATGAAAAATATATGAAATTATTGATGACTCTATGTTTATTTTATATTTTCAGGTGGTTTCAGTGAAATAGGGCAAAAACAAAAAATTATAATATATTTTTCATCATATGTTAAACAGTAATGAAGTAGAAGAAAATTTCCCAATGATAGTATCAAATGAATGAAAAATCATCGGATTTATATTCAAAAACTGAATTACTTTTCTGCAACCACTTTTTGTCTTACATATATGTATGTACATGCATTAAGAAAGAAAAAAAAGTTGATTTTTTACTTCCATTTAAAATTATTAGTATATGGTAACGTTGTAATAGCTTAAAAAAGAAATTGTTGATTTAGAGGATAAACAAAAAGTGCCAAATTTCACTTTTTAGGAAATATTTTGAAAGCATTTTGTAAATTAACCGCCATAAACTCCCACATAACAGGTGACAATTGTCCGCAAAATTCAGAACTTTCACATCACCTTAACCAACACTTCACATTATATCTAATGGCTGAAGACGAAGTTCAAACATTAGTTATCGATAATGGTTCCGGTATGTGCAAGGCTGGTTTCGCTGGTGATGAAGCACCACGCTCAGTTTTCCCATCCATTGTTGGTCGTCCAAAGTATGTCCAAACAATCGCTGGTGGTCAAAACAAGGATACATATGTTGGTGATGAAGCATGCGCTAAGGCAGGTATCCTCATCCTCAAGTACCCAATTGAACACGGTATCGTTACCAACTGGGACGATATGGAAAAGATCTGGCACCACACATTCTACAACGAATTACGTGTTGATCCAGCTGAACACCCAGTTCTTCTTACAGAAGCCCCAATGAACCCAAAGGCCAACCGTGAAAAGATGATCCAACTCCAATTCGAAACATTCAACGTTCCAGCATTCTATGTTGGTATCCAAGCCGTTCTTTCCCTTTACTCATCAGGTCGTACAACCGGTATTGTTTTCGATGCAGGTGATGGTGTTTCCCACACAGTTCCAATCTACGAAGGTTACTCCCTTCCACACGCCATCATGCGTATCAACCTCGCCGGTCGTGATCTCACAGCCTACCTCCAAAAGATCCTCAACGAACGTGGTTACACCTTCACAACATCCGCCGAAAAGGAAATTGTACGTGATATCAAGGAGAAGCACGCATATGTTGCTCTTGATTTCGATGAAGAAATGAACAAGGCCGCCACAACATCCGAATGCGACATCTCATACACACTTCCAGATGGTAACGTCATCACCATCGCCAACGAGCGCTTCAGGTGCCCAGAACTTCTTTTCAAACCACACTTCAACGGCTTCGAATTCGAAGGTATCGACCAAACCCTCTTCAACTCCATCATGGCATGCGATATCGATGTACGTAAGGATCTCTACGCTAACATTGTTCTTTCTGGTGGTACCACAATGTTCGAAGGTCTCCCAGAACGTATGGAGAAGGAAATGGTCCGCCTCGCACCACCAACAATGAAGATCAAAGTCGTCGCTCCTCCAGAACGTAAGTACGCAGTTTGGATCGGTGGCTCCATCCTTGCTTCCCTCGCCACATTCCCACAAATGGTTATCACACGTGACGAATACAACGAAGCTGGTCCAGGAATTGTCCACCGCAAGTGCTTCTAAACATGCATTGATATGCTTTATTTGCATTTTTTAACTTTCAAAGGTATTGTTGAGCATTTGGTGTGAAATAAATTTTTATTATTTAATCAAAATGATAATAAAATTGGAATAATTTGTTATCTTCTTGTGTTATCAAGTAGAAATTGTGAAATATATTTTAGATCAAAAAGGAATTGATGTTAATGCAAAAACTATTCTTTTGAATAATTTTATTTATGATTTATTTTTCGGTATTACCAAATTGGTAAAATGGTTTAATAATTTGGAGTTTATTTTAAGAATATTTTACATCAATTCAAATTCCACAACAAAAAAATTACACAGGAATAATAAATTTACTTAGTGAAAGAAGTACAAAGGAAAATTCTATTTTAGAGTCTTGATTTCAATATGTGAAAATATCACAACAACGAAATACAAAATTTTACTTTCATTGTGCACTTGAATGTTTACATGTGAAAACATCACAACAACGAAATACAAAATTTTACTTTCATTGTGCACTTGAATGTTTACATGTGAAAACATCACAACAACGAAATACAAAATTTTACTTTCATTGTGCACTTGAATGTTTACATGTGAAAACATCACAACAACGAAATACAAAATCTTACTTTCATTGTGCACTTGAATGTTTACATGTGAAAACATCACAACAACGAAATACAAAATTTTACTTTCATTGTGCACTTGAATGTTTACATGTGAAAACATCACAACAACGAAATATATTTCATATTTTAAAACATATTCACTTTCATTCACTTTTTACTTCAGGTCCATTGCCTCTTCGAATGGAATTATTGGATTTTCGTTTACATCTGCGAAATTATTTATTATATTTTCCATCATTTCGGACATTTCGAGAATTGGGTGGAACAGTTTCTCGTGCACATTCCAGTAGTTGACCATCGCCTTGATTGCGGATGTTCTCACCAGAGATGGCAACGCTTTTTTGGACACAATTGCGCTGCAATGCAATGGTCCGAACCAATCGATGCTCAATTCTTCTTGCTTGTACACATCGACGTGGAAGAGACCCGTCGGAAGCGGATATATGATGAACTTGATCATGCCGAATGGCGACGATATTGTCGATGTATCATATGAATGTGATGAGTCGCAATATATAATGTGGATGTTATCATTTCCAATATGTCGCTTCTTAAACACTTGTTGCGAATCGTATTGGTCAGTGGGTAATAATGGCGCAACATGAAACATTGCTTCATGACTAAAGTCGGAATAATAAACTGAGGTTTGGCCATTTCGATTATTGCGAATATCAAGTTGGCCATTATAACCACAATGCTTAGAAAGATTGATGGGCCACCCAAGGCCATTAAGGAATTCCCTGAAATGTGGAGAGGTTTCATCAATCGTTGTTGATAATATTTGGCCTTCATCTTCTTTGTCATAACCAACATATACGACTGCTATCTTCGTCTTATAACGATGGCTATGCGTAGAAATGGATTGCAAATGCAATGAGAAGTTATTACCTGGTCGAAGTCGACGAATTGTATCTGGTCGAGAAATGTTAAGTTTACCTATGGATACCAAAGCAGAAGCAGCACTATTAGGTGACTTAGTGTTAGGTCTAATACGTAAAGTATTTTCATTAACTGGCGAAATATAATTTTGATAATTATCTTGAATCAAATTAAGTTGAGGTTCTATATCACTATCGTCTATTATTTCGAGAGGATACTGAGCCTTATCTTCGGCTTCAAAAGCATCTACAACAGAGTCAATAACTTTTTGGAATTCAACCTGGAAGTCAGGGTCATCTCGGGGTGGTTCATCTGTAATTTCAACGTTAACCCCATTAACGGTCTCTGTCGAATCCAAAATAATTTCTTCTAACGGTTCAAATTTCCAAACGTATTGCCCAGAATTATTGATCGTTGTAACCACACAATTACCGTTATCGGGCTCTGCTTTCAAAATTGAATAGTCCTGCGGAGTATAAAAAGTAGCGTTTTCAATTGGTATAAACGGGTTCATATTTGATGGAAATAAAGGAGAATTTGGGAATGGATAACCACCGAAGTAAATAGTTAACAATTGTAAAGAATCCTTAGCCAACAAAGACAAATTCTTTGGGAATGATTCACTTACATTTCTTCTTTTAGCTAAATCATCCAATAATATGATATATCTTTTAATATCTTCATTATCTTTAATGATATTAAAAGAATAAATGAAAATTGAAGTTAAAGTATTAATGAAATGGAAAATATATTCTTCGTTTTCTTTTAATATCTCAAATGCGTCATTAGCCATTAAATGTATTAATTCCTTTAATGGTTCTTCTGCATTTTTCATTAACAAATTAAAGTATGGTAATAATCCCATTAATGAATGTAATGTTTCTATTTTCTTTTCAGGTAATAAATTCACATAAACTTTTAATAACTTTGTTAATATATCTTTCGAAGGTTTCTCATGCATTAATTCATCAACAATCGTTGTACTAATTGAAGGTAATACTAATACATGATCACTAATCGAGAAGATACATTTAATTGATCTTTCTTTTAAGTTAGTACAATTAATAGTATCATTCGGCTTAAAGTTATAATCATTTTGTGACATTTCAATACGTGCAAATAAATTATCTAAAAATTGTTGTGGTAATTGGATTACATCCGAATTAAATAATGGCGCCGATGATAAAAATCCAATTACATTATCATCAATTAATACATATTCTTTCTCTAATACTGTTAACATGATTGGAATTAACATTGTTGATCCTACAAATCCAATTCGTATAGTTAAAAATGCTTGTTGAAATGCAAATGATATTGCTTCCGAATCAGAACTCATTAAAAATAAATATAACACTAAATACCAATGCGTTAATATTGTCTCATTAACATAATCACGCATTGCTAAACTATTAATTGTCTCTGATAATAATGTAAATGCTTTATAACGTAATGAGAAATATGCACATGAAAATGAAGCAGTAAATAAATGTGCGGCTGAATTAAAGAATAATGCTCGACGATCAAAGATAACACCTGGCGGAAAGTTTTGTAATAATATTAATGTATGATAAAATGAATAAATGACTGAAAACAAATTTAATTGTTGATCTTCTTCTTGATAATCAGGATATCGATCAAAACTGACTAAATATAACATAATTAAGTCTAATAAACTTTGATCATCATGTGGTGGGGATTCTAATGGTGAAAATGGATATTTCCTTAACTTGTCATCGTACTGACTCAAAAAGTCGCAGCTTTGTTTGAGTTGCGTTTGGACAAATTCTTGAGGACTATTAAATATCATCTCGATATTCTGGCAAATAAAGTCATATTTGTTGGCTAATTTCACTCTCTTAGCTCGGTCTAAACGAGATTGACAGACTTTGACTGTTTCATCCTTTTGAACATCAAATAAGATTAATGATGCAATGGTAGCTAAATATTGGGAAAAACGACATAACGTTGCTGCAGCAAATGGGGAATTACGTACTTCATCACATATATTATCCCAAATTTCATCTGATTTTTCACGATCACTTAACATTTTCCGCATAATGGCTTGGATAACAGGTACCGTAAGAATTGGTATGGAACGTGCCTTACCAAAGAGTAACGTAAGTGTGGATAAATAAACTTTTTTTTCGGGAAGTTCCTTCAACGATGAGAGAACGTTTATTAGGAACTGTTCAATTTGTGGAATTAATTGGACAATTTTATTTTCTGGGAGGGTTTTAATGATCTCCAAATCAATGTTTTGGAGCTCATAAAACGTGTCTAATGAGAAAGAAATGATTTGGGTCGAAATAGGAGATTTTGCTAATACACTCATTATTTCAAGTGTTTGAAGAAGAATATGAACATCACTATGCGTAATTGAATCTCTAAATATACCAAAAAGTAACTTGGTTTGTTCAATTGTGGAAAGTAATGGTTTGGGATCATTACCTTTACCAATAAATGTCTTTAGAAATTCAATAGTTTCTTCATGAATTTCTAATGGAGATGATGGACGAAAACCATATGGTTTACATAAGTAGCCTGCTTCTGTTGCCCATGGTTTATATACAATGGAAAAGATGTATTCAAACAAAATTTTGGTACAAAATGTTTGACGTGTTGCCCAATTGTCGCAAACAAAATCATAAAAAATTTTTAGCTGATTAAGTGCTTCTTTTTTTTTGGTTTTTGGACCTTCCCCATATATTGGATTTGAACCACCAAAAATAGACATTTCAAGATCATGCTTTTCAAGATCATCGCGTGCAAATACTGTAAATGGAATCATATATTGGAAGGAATGATTTAACTTTTTGATATCTGCTTCATCAATGTATTGTATAAAATTAAGGAAGAGTTGGAATGCTGGGGAACGAACTTCTTCACCAGTTTGTGAATGTAATAGATAAGAAAAAAGTGAATCATATTGTGGAATATCAGGAGCAATTAATTGTTGAGATAATAATGGAACTATTTTCTTGAGCGCAGATATTATCTGTTTGCCAATACTATTTTTAGATGGCTTTGCGTTTGCATCTTTTGGTTTATTTTTTGTTGATAAATAATTTAATAATTGGTTTAAAAAATCAGACAAGTTATTTAATATGAATGTTGATGCAACAAACTTGTCCGAGAGTATGTTTTTTAAATAGGAAAGAGCTTGATGAACCATTTATTTCCTCAAGGCGTTATATTGAAAAGCAGCTGGCCAATTTCAGAGGATTTCCCGTTAGGTGTATCGTTTCGCGTTGAATGTACTTTTTGAAATAAACAGCCATATTACTCTGATTTATGAAAATACATTTTTTGCATTTTTAAAATATTTAATTTGAATAACTATATCAATAAATTTCCCATATATTTGTTGGTTCATATAATGTTACATAAAATTTGAAGAATATTGCTGTTGAGCAAATATTTTTTATCTTTTATCAGCGGTTTGTTTAAATTATTGCATAGTTTATTTTGATCCGTGATCACAAATTTTGAATAAAAAACGATAAACCGATCATAACCGATTTAATTTGGCGCGGAATCATCGTCAAAAAACTGAAAAAAATGATGTAAACCATTCATTCTATTTTGTCAGATCACTTTTTGAATCGTCCATGCGAATCTTCTGAAAGGCGTTCATCCAACCAGATATTTTATACAACGAAACCTAGAGATTTTCTAAAATAGTTCTTCTTAAGGCAATAGGAATAATAAATGTATATAATAAAAATAATAATTTTATAAATTCATGATTTTCTTTTTGGAATCTATAAGAGACATTTTCATGGGATGATATGTTTTTTCCACAATATTTTCAGGTGCTTGAATAAATTTGAATGTGTGTAGTTATGTATAATAATTTGAAGATTCCCATAAGGCAACAAAATTCATTATTAGTTAGAATGAGAATAGAATCGAAACAAGGCATCAATAATATTCAAATATTTATTTAAAACACATCATCGGCTCTAAAAGCATGTTGTTTTGTATTTGTTGGTCTATTTAAGTAGCCAGTACATTGCTTAGCATTACAGAAGCACCTTTCCCACTTTGATTCATCTTTTTCCGGTTCCATTTGATAATTAAAAGTAATTTCTTCATGCGCTTTTATATTTCTTATTGCGTAAAACGAAATTGTTTTTGTTTTACCATAAGTCACAATATTAGATCTACAATTAGGGTTACAACTATGATTTAAAAATCGCGCTAATCCACCACACATTGTTGCATCGATTATATATTCTTCAATCCGAAACAAATACATTTGCAAACCTGCCTTATCATATCTTTGCTCACGCATATCTGCTACTGCTGATCGTACAAGTTCGCCAGTATATTCACAAATCAAAGAATCAGTGTTAATTGGTTCAAGACTAAATAGGCCCCACCCCTGAATTGTAGACTTCTCAAAATATAAACGTTTCCCAATGATGCTCTGGACGTGAATTGGCCGTGGAACCGATGAAGTCAGACGACGACGTGATTGTGGTTTGACATTTGTTGGGAATTGGCTTTGCCGTATGTTTAACCCACTATCACGTGCAACAATGATTGGATGTAATCGAGAGATTGCATATGCTCGAAGATAGTTACGCTTTTCACCTTCATCAATTTTATGGATGGGTGTAAGCCTAGAAGAATTGTTTAGAATTTCAGGTTGTTTAAGTTTTTCAAAAGATGTGGCGATTTCTTCACGCATTTGGTTAACTACTTTGCGTTGATAACCAGCATTATCAGTTTTTATCATCTCTGTTTTTCTTTTTCGTGTTTCTGTTTTAACTTTATCTCGAAGAATAACAGCTGATTGTAATTTTGGAGAAACATAAAAGCCAATTGCTAAATCAGGCGAATAAAAGTTTAAAAGTCGATTGGAATCTCCATAAGGTCTTCTACTTCGAATAATGTTCATTCTTTCTCTTCTTAAAGCGTAAACATATAGATCAGGGATTAAGCATTCTGTGCAATCATTAACGCATGCTTCTAAAAGTTTATCTTTGATAATCCGAAGTACATCAGACTTTAATTTGTCTTTGTTGATCTCCTCCTTAACGGTCAGCGGCGGCAAACCGCTTTTTCCGTTAAGAAAAGCGTCCATGAAGTCGTTAACGGACGCCAAGTTTCTGTGGTACGTTACGAGCACTTTTTCCTCTGGAATGATTTCATATTTGGAAATCGAGAATGACTGCAAGTATTTCTTTATCTTTTCTTCTGGCAATTCAATCCCATGAACAACAAGGCATTTCTCAGGCTTAAATATCACCTTTTCTTCTTGTTCACGTTTTTGTGTTTTTTGACGAATTTGTTCTTCACTTAATATCTCAATTGTATATGCTTCAAACTTTGGGTTAAAAGTTCTGAAGATTTTAAACATTTTATAGGCATGTATTGTCATTGTATATGTAGACATTTCAGCAAAAACTTCGTTATATGAAAGTTTTGCAAACCTTTCGACCTTGCCTGAAAGACGAAGTCGGCTTTTAACAATATGATCGAGCATATAACTTTGCGATTTAATGAATATTATGCGGTCGCCTTCATTCTTTTCGTGTGCTAAGAGTGGGTTGATTTTAGGTGGTTCAAATGGAATTGGTGAAATCAGTTCATCCGAAAGATCAAGTAAAATTGGCTTGGATGCTTCATCAATTGGACCGGTGAAATTTTCTGGTGGATATCTGTCATCAAATTCTCGATAACCATAAGGAGGTGGTCGACCATAATAATCATCTCTATGATCTTTGTGATACATATCATAATCATTTCTGTAGTCATCATGTCCTCGTCGAAAATCTTCATAACTATTTCGTGAAGGCAATCTGCGAGGTGGCGGATAATCGTAATCTTCGTAGTCATAGTGGTGAGGGTCAAATGGTTCTCTCGAATGATAACTTCTTCTATCCATATTTCTTGGAGGTAGATATGGATCCACACGATCAAAACGGTGTCCTCGAGGAGGATAATCTCTATCATTTCGACCGTGATAATCTTTTGAATCTAAATAATGATAATCCATATCATGTCTTTTCCTAAAATCATGAATTCGGTCTCGATCGTCTCTGGGGTCCCACTCCCTGTAATCCCTATCGCTATTTGGTAAATATCTATTATTATCTCTTTTTTCAATATCTTGTGAAATATCATCAAATTCATCATTCGCAGTATATTTTGGTGGGCTCGGTGGGTCAAATGGACTTTTCTTTTTGGCCTTTGGTTTGCTTTTTCTTTGCTGAAAATTCCTCGGACGATTTGTATAACTCATTTTGTTCCCACAAAAGTGACAGGTTGGTAAAACATAAATTAGAATGAATTTCAAAGAAATCCAAGTTGCAGAAGACGAAGGGATATCTACAGTCCACTTTTGCAACAACATTTTACAAAGTACAACATGGGCTGGAAAGATTCATTATTATAATACTGATACTTGCGAATCTGTCTATGAAATGGATTTTAAATCACCACTTTTATGCGGAGCTTGGGTAAGACAAGATCTTTCAGTTGCAGGATCAACTGATGGTACAATCTTTTTTTCAAATAATTCCAGTCTCAAAGCACACGAATCAGGAATATCATCTCTATCTTACTGGGATGAAAAAGGAATTTTGGTCTCATCATCATGGGATCAAACAGTAAAAATGTGGGATTTAAATCAACCAGATCAAGTCGTCAATTTTAATTTTAAAGAAAAGATTATGTTTTCTGGAATATCTAAAGAAGGTAATATTGTTGCTTATGGTCACAGAAATACAGTATTTATAATTGATCCTAATAATCCTGATCAAATTGAAAAACGTATTTCTTCAATTGGAAAACAAATTCGTGCATTTGAAATGTGTCAGAGCGAACCTAAATGGGCTATTGGCTCTATTGATGGACGAATTGCCATTGAATATTTTGGTGATTTAAAGCATCAAGCTCAAAGGTTTTCATTCAGTTGCCATCGCCATGATGACGAAGAAGAAAAGTTTATTCTTTATCCAGTGAATTCTCTTTCATTTCATCCTGTTACTGGCATATTAACAAGTGGGGATTCCAAAGGAAGTATCTGTTTTTGGGATCTTGAAAACAAGCGCAAGTTAACAGAACTTCATACGCCATATCAGAATTCCATTTCATCACTCTGTTATAATAATAATGGCACTATCCTCGCAATAGCTTATTCCTATATGTGGGATAAAGGAAACGTGGGGCACCCCAACGATACGCTTTTGCTTTGCGCTCCAACCGCTCAATGCGTAACTCCTTTAGCAAGGAAACATGAAGAGTAAAATGTACAAATGTGATAATTGCGTTTACTCAGTTGCTGGCTTTTCTTCAGTGGCTGGTTTTTCTTCAGCTGGCTTCTCTTCTTCAGCTTTTGAGAAATCAACATCTTCTGGGACATCGCCAAGGTCGTTGTTGTTTTCTTCATTTGGTCTCCTGATGTTAGAAAGATCCATGCCAGAAATAAGATCGGTTAAAACTTCAACAATTGGCTTCTTTTCAACTTTGCCCATGATTGCATATGTGTTCGCATGCATGTTAAAGGCAAGTTCTGGCTTTTGGAAGGAAAGAGCTTCTTCACTGCCTTGGAGAATGATTGATGCAGAATCTAATTCGCCAAATTCACGGCAGCCAAGACGTTGAGCTGCTAACCAAACTTTAAGGCCATTTTGGTTGCCGTTCTTTTGTGTCTTCTTTGTCTTGCGACGCCATGAACCACGGCCGCCTGTTTTCATACCAACTCCTGGTGACATTGTAAGAAAGGAAAGACCAAAACCGTTTTGTTCGAGCCAAAAAGACCAAAACCGTCAGTTCCAACTTTTTCTCCAAAAAACGATTCCATCGGTTTCCCATAAATTCAATATATGTTTTAACGACCGTCTATGATACCAATTACAATAATGTTGAAGCCTCTGAAAGAAGAATTTTTAGTTTTTTGTTTTAGTAAATGTGCGTATTTTTTTGTGGCTATAACGATTTTCTAATTCAAATTGAATGTAATTGCTATTTAGTAATTCCAAATTACATTGCTTGTGCAACGTGCTCTGGGCCAACCGTTTCTTGTTCTCCTTGGTCAAGTCCTGGAATGACAATATCACCTGTTGTTTGTTCAACAACAATTTCATTCTCAAGTTCATCAAGAAGGTTCATTCCATCAGCTTCAACAGCATCTTCTGGTTTAAGGAGTTGAGAAACTTCTTGTGTCTTTCCACGAAGTTGATCATATTTCATAGATATTTTGGCGATTTGTTCTAAGTTCATATTCTTAAGTGACTTCTCCATTTCTTTGCAAGCTGCGTTTAGAGACTTGGCCATCTTAGCTTGAACTTCAGCCATCTTTAAGTCAGCAATCATTTGTGAAACACGAGCTGCGTTTTCACGAAGGAAAAGGGAATGTTGAGCAGATCTTGCACTATTTGTTGCATGATATTGTGCAAAATTACGTTCACCTTTTGCCAAATGTCTCTTAGCAATTCTTCTTTCTTTCATAGCATTCTTATCTTCCTTATCAGCTTGCTTAGAAAGCATCTTTTCTTGGAATCTTAGCTGGAATATAAGTTCTTGATTCTTAGTTGACATTCCAAAAAATAACTGTCGGTTTTCGACGTTAAAAAGACACCCTAAAGTGGGGCACCCTAATACGAGGCACCCCAATTAAAATTGTTAAATTTGGTTTTTTACTTCGATTTTTCCTTAATCCATTGTGTTATCTTTCTCAATGGAACATCACTCATGTGTTTTTCGAATATAGAGTATTCTTCTGGGCTTGGCATATGGTTACATTGCATTAAGAAATTATCGCACGTATCATAATATATTGATTCGCAGTGATGCTTATCGGCCCATTTCTTCCATTTCTTAAATTGGTCTGGTTCAACGAATTGATCAAATCCTGAACCAATTATAAGTAATGGTATATCTGTAGGAATTCTATCATCAGTCAAAGATTTCAGTCCTAACTCTTCAGGAGCATCCCAAGCAGGGTTAACCAATATTGCTCCTGATATTACTCCAGGGAATTTACGAACTATGTCACCTATGAATAATGCTGAATATGAATGAAAGATGAAGAAAATATTACTTATATCATCACGCATTGTTGCTTGTTCCATAAGTTTTGATGCAAATGGAATCATTGGAACTGGGCATTGCTTCATTTCTGGTGAATATTCTCCACGAATAAGTCCAACTTTAGCGCATGGAAGCATCTCGAGATCTCTACCTGGAAATGTATATCCCATTCGGATGTCAATGTCTTTATCTATCATTGTATGGACAAAAAGAGCGCATGGGAAACTTGATGTATTAATAGGTTTTGAAAGAAGTACTTTTGGAGAATCAAAAAGAGTTACACGCTCAATAAGCTGTTCCTTGATATAACTTGGAGTGTGATATATACAACTTCGGCAAAATTGGAAATCACCAATATTCTTTTTGTCATTGAATGAAATAGTTACACAAAACTCAATGTCATCAACAAACATTTCAACGCGGAGAATCCAAAATCCTGGTGCTCCTTCACGTTCTTCAGGTTCTGATGCACGGCCAACACGAGTAAACTTTCCATTTATCTTTTGTAATTGAGCAATGAGGCGGCCAAAGCTTACAAAGTTCATGCATTTCTTAGAATTTTCGGACCATTTATCATAAAATTCTTGGATATTGCCTTTGACAAGTCCTTCGTCTAAACATTGAATAGCATATTCTTTTATCCATGGATATGGACATTTTGGAGCCGATGGATCTGGTGGAGGATGGCCTTCTACAGCTCTCATAGCTACGAAGTGCTGGAGTAAAAAGTGACCGAAGACAAACGATATATTAGCAGTTTTCATAATGTATTCAATTTCCGTTTTAAAAACTTTACACAATTTATGTTTGTTCCTTTTTGTTCATGGATGAAATTAAATGACTTTTTTCTTCTTAGGTATTAAATGATTTTAAAAATTACTTAAAATGAATGATATTTTTCATTTAATATTATGGTTTAAATTTTTTCAAAATTATTATCACAATTGTGTTATCATTAATTCTATGCATAAATGAAGTCCAAAAGGATGCTAGCGATTACTTAATCCGAATAGTAAGAAAAAAATATCAGATAAATATGGATTTTGAAGATTCGCCATAAAAAATTGAATGATTAACAAGCGTAATCGTTTTTTAGAGCCAGAATTCAAAGGTCTTCTTTCAAAAAATCAATAGTGAATGATATCGTTTTTGCACAATATCCTATTCAAAATTGAAGGCACCCGAATCGTTCTTGTAATAGCTCTTCCATATAACCACATTCGATGTCGAAACCAAATGTTTATGTCTTACCAATTATACCAAAAGCACCGCCTAGAAATTCTAGATCCCTTGGGCTTCGTCATAAATTTACAAAAGAAGAAGATAAAAAACTCAAAGAACTTGTTCAAGAATTGGGTACAAAAAATTGGAAAGAGGTTGCCCAAAGAATGGTTAATAGATCATCTAGACAATGCAGAGAAAGATATAAAAACTATTTATCAGATAACGCTAAAAATGGCCCATGGACACCAGAAGAAGAAGCTTTGCTTGAAGACAAATACAATAAATATGGGCCAAGGTGGGCAATGATAGCTGGCTTTTTTGACTCAAGATCAGATGCAAACGTGAAAAATCATTGGACAAATATAGTGACAAGAAGAAAAAGGGAAAAACTTAAATTTGCTGTCGAAGCAAATGAAGGAGAACCAAGTGTAATCGAAAAGGATGAAATTTTCAAATTTGATGCAAATAATATAACGGATTTTAATTTTGGCTTCAAAAGCGAATTGCCAGATTACTATTCATTTCAAGGTGATGATTTCTTTGATTTTTAATTGGTAATAGAATTTTTTGTTATTATGATTGTAAGTTGTTCCAAAAATATAACTAAATATTTAGAGAGACAACATTCTTTTTGTGTATTAATGGAAGTATAAATAATATGAGTATTTTTTTTATAAAGAATTCTTATAATTTTGTCTTGCAGGTTAAGAAAACATTCAGAATAATTATGATTGTCATATTTTTTCAATAAAATTATTTCTGCTCAAAATGGAGCAATGGTCAATTTCTTGTAAAAACTCAGCAGGAATAACGCATAAAGTAACGCCAACAGGTATTTGGATCACTTACATGAATGGGAATAAATATTTTTTTCCATTTTATGAAACCTTAACTATTGCTCCATCAAATGTTGGAAGTTCTCTTTCTGGTTATTTTCTTTATTTAATCATTAATGAACAGCTTCACATTATCACACTTACTTCGAAAACATTATATGATGATATATTATGCCCAGATCTTCAATTTATTCAAGCATATTTTTTCTATGAAGAAAAGTTTTTGATTGCATTATCCACTTCATTCTCATTCGTAATTGTTTCAGTTTTCGGGAAGAAGAAAAAATTAACTTATTCTTTTTTAAATTATCTTGAAGAAAATGAGTTAGATCAGATAGAATCATTTGAAATCAATGAATCCACTAGAACTATCCGACTTATTTTGTCTACACGCAGTTTATATTTTAACATTCCAATTGAAAATGAAACCTTTCAACAAATTGATGATTCCCAAAGTTCACTTTTTTTCTACCAAGAAACAAACGAAATCGAAACAAATCAATACAGTGACCTTAGTGAAAGCGAAAGTGACACAGATTATAGTGTTCATAGTGAACTTGATGAAATTAATGAAATCAACGAAGTCAAAGAAAAGCTCATTGACAGCCTCAGCAGAGCTGCCTCTTTTGTTACCGAGCGTAATCGGCGTCTTTTAATTCGGAAACAAGCGCTTAAATCCAATGTTTCTGATTACAAGATGCGATTATCGGAAACCAAAAAACGCTCTGAAGCCATCAAAATGCGCTTCTGTACTCTCTATCAGCGAATAAGTAACTTGATTCAGCTCGTTGACACTGCGGAGAAAACAGGTGAATACATGCACAAGTTGGATGACGAGAAAAGAAAAGAAAGTAAAATCGAAATAGGAAATGGATATGTTGCGCCGAATGTTCTCTATCATATGTCTTCGCGTTCCCATACCATATCCAAAGCTATTGACGAATTAATTGATGAATTATGTTAGTAAATATATGTATACATATATTTTAATGCATTAAAATTGTTTATAAATAATATCATTGATATATATATTAATATGAATTTAGTGAATATAAAACAAAATAAATTTTAATATCATCAAAAATACATAATACGAAATATTGTCGATTTAAATGTGGAGTGATTAATAATAAATATGAAAGTATATTACGGTGCAAAAAATATAAATCGAAATTACAATAACGTTTTACTCATCATCATCTTCTTCTTCTGAAATGAAAACAATGTCTACACCTTGAATTTCACCCTTTTCAGTTGAAACATAACAGTTATATCCGCCATCTCCCATTCCAGATGATGAAACGCATCCTCCTAGGAGTACACCAGCTCCGTAAGGCGTGTTCAAAGTGAGATCACAACACACTGAATACCATGGCCGATCAGGGCATAATGGCTCTTCAATCTTGGCAGCAATTTCATTTTTTTCATAGTATTGGATGTCAAATATGCCTGCTTGCCCACTTTCAACGTCAAGACCATGTTTTAGAGTCCATTTCAAAGAAGCCATTTCATCTTTAACTGAAGAATGAATTGCACAAAGTTGATGACAGATAGTGCCCCATCCACTGTATGGTTTATAGACTACATATGCTAACCATTTACCTTTTTTAGCATTTTGTATCATATAATTTCCACTAAAAAACTCCTGCTTCAAAATATCTTTAAGACTAAAACATGGATCAGTTGCTATGATATTTCCTGATAAGATTTCGAATTCACCAATAAATACAAGTTCTTTGATGTTCATGAGGGGGGGGGGTCGTTGTCTTTTTTAGTAAACTATTTAAATCATATCACAAAACAACTGGTCAAGCTAGTGTCACTTTTTTAAACTTGAGAATCAGGAGCGAGATAAATAAATTGAATGTATGTGCAAAGATAAATAACTCGTTTATTAATTTTAATTGTTTATGGTAAAACTTTGAATGAAAACGAGTTATTCACCCTCTCGGAAGTTTAATATAGCCAAAAACTTCAGCAAAAGCACAAGATACATGAAATAAACGATTGATACAAACAAAAACAAAACGCATCTCCTTCATATAAAATGAAGTGCTTTATGTGATGGATGCTAATGCATTTAGTAAACACGATGTGGTTTGCCCATTGTTGAATGGAGTGTGATGGCACCAATTGATTGCCATTGTTTCTTAAGAAGAGAAACTACATAGTTTGTAGCAAGCATAACATTTTGGTATACTTGTTCTGGTTTCATTGCAACGTTAGCAACAGCTACACCAAATGCAATTGATTTCTTGAGCCTGAACTTGACTGTCTTACGGGCTTCATCAACAGCGTCTGCAACTTTGTCCGATGAACGAATTGGTGCTGGGAATTTACCTGTCTTGTTGAATGCTGGACCGAGTGTCTTATTGAGATTTTTGATGATTGTATCAGATGCAAGGAATAGGTGATGCTTCTTAGCCCAATATTTGATTGTCTTCTTATCCTTATTAAAGTTAGTAAGTGTTTGAAGATCATAATATGGAACATTGATAGCAGCTGCTTGCTCACAATGAATCTTATCACCCATAATACCAATGCGAAGGCCTGGGCGGATTACGTTCGGAAGCTTGATGCTACCAATAAAACGCTTATCCTTAGCAATATTATAACCTTTAAGACGAATTTGAAGTTCAATGGTTTCAGTGAACTTCCTCTTCTTCTTGTTGTTAGAATAGTCAAGGATTTCAGCAATGGCGGATCTTAAGTTTTCTTGGTGAATGCGAGACATTCAAGAAATGAGTACGGCCACGTCCCTCAATTATTTGAATAACTGTGTTTAGTTTTTAACCAATGAAATGTGATATGAAATATCTATTGATAAAAGTGTCAACTTGCCCCTTCAAGATGCAAGATGATGATGAACCAATAATAGTTTCTTCGAAAGGTGGTAATTTTTCAGGTCCCTTTTCAATTCTGCAACATTTTTCAGGACTATCCCATCGTTCGGAATTAATAGATTTTGATTCATTAACGGAACAGGAAAAAGAACTCTTTGATCCTGAAAAATTATCATGTTTTTATATAAAACCTCATATTAGTGAAGAGCTTATTTTTGGTCCATTACAAATGTGGAATGATTCAGATCAATATTCTGGAACATTTAATGTAAGCCAGTCAGTAAGAAGGATTATGCAATCCAATAAGTACATTGTTCCCGTTGCTTTTTGTATAACAAAAGATTCATATTTGTGGCCTCTTCACTTTTCGATCACATTAAATGGGGTACGTTATGATAGACCAGAGTTTAACATTAATCCAGAATCTCAAGGATATTGGCTTAATTTGTCATCATCTTTCTCCTTTTCATCAAATCAAATTCAAGTTTATGCTGATTCTAATGTATCTCAGAAGTTCATAATTGTTATTCGTCTTTTCTGCGCTCCAACTGACCTTGATCTAGCTAAAAAAGTTCTAACTCATCCACATACAGATTTAGATCATTGGAAAGAACTTTTCAAAATTTATAAATCAGAGAACGAAGATGCTGTTGTATCTAATACTTTTGTTCTCTCTTTAAATTGTCCAATTGGTCTTTGGAAAATTACTGATCCATGTCGCAGCATTAACTGTTCACATCTTCTGTGTTTCGATTTAATGACATTTCTACGTTATGCAAGAAGCTATGGTCAATGGAAGTGCCCAATTTGCGGTAAGGAGTGCACATTAGACGAACTGCAAATTGATGACTTTGTGCAACAGATAATCAATACTTTACCCGAAAAGTGCGAAAGCGCATTTGTAAATGAAAATGGTGATTATAAAGTGGATAAAATTGTTAATGATGATGTTATTGAAGAATCGGACTAAAAAATGTTTGTATAAATTAAAATGTTCTTAAATTATTTTTTTGTTATACCATTATGTGTTCAATTTCAATCCAGCAAATGAAATAATAGAAAAAATCCATAAAATAATGTGAATTATATCTAAAAAATATGTAAATAATTTATTATTTTTATAAAATGAGTGTATAGAAATTAATTTTGATATAAATTCCTATTTTTCTTCATATGCATGAAGTAATTGTTCGATTTCTGTATGACCTTTGAAGGATGCATACATGGTTGCTGAACATAATAATTTTTATATTTTTCAGATTTTATTATAAAATAAAAAAATATTAAAATAAAAATCATAAATGCTGTTTTAAATAATTTATGTAACTTCCAAATATTATTTTGAAATCCAAAATTATTAAAATAAACATCAAATAAAACAAACAAAAATCTTTAGCATTAATATCAGTTCCTTCTTGTCCAAGAAGGAATTTAACTATTTCTGTTAAACCATTTCCAGTTGCAATTATATTTCCTGTTTCAAATGTTTTAAATAAATTCTAAATATTATTTTGAAATTTCAAATTATTTTAAATAACAAATTGTATAAATAAATATTTTCATCATTTAGATCAAGAAGCTATTGATCTAAAAAATATTATTTTTTCTAGTTATTCATGAATTTTATATTGTTTTAGAACCTGAAACCCACCATGAAAAAAAAAAATTCATTCAAATTCTTCATTTTTTTCTCCCATTTTTTTAAAAAATTGATGTAAAAAATTATATAAAGTGGAGATCTGGTTTATTTTAGATATTTATTTTCAGCATAAATTGGAATCGTTGTTTTATAAATTATATAACCTGAAAATGAAAATCTTAACGAATGCTCGTTATAATAAAAAACCATTTTTTATAAGAAAAATAAAAATAGTGAACTATTAGTTTATGAAGCAAGTACTTTTGGTTGCACCTTTTTCAAGTAATAATTTGATCACATCTGCTTGATGCAGTCTAGAAGCTTTTTCGATTGCCGTATCATAATTTTATAAGAAATTCCAAATATTTTATCGAAATTAAAAATAATCAAAATAAACATTAAACAAAGCTATTAAATATTTTTAGTATTAACATCAATTCCTTCTTGTTCAAGAAGCAATTTCACAATTTCTGTGTGACCAAACCCAGATGCCATCATAAGTGGTGTATCAAATATATTAAATAATTTCCAAATATTATTTTAAAATACTAAATTATTAAAATAAATATTATCTTTAACATTAATATCAATTCCTTCTTGTTCAAGAAGTAATTTAACAAATTCTACTTTGCCACCTGTGGATGCTGTCAAAAGCGCTGATATAAATATTTTAAATAATTCCCAAATGTTATTTCGAAATATAAAATTATTAAATCAAAATTTAAACACAACAAACAAATATTTTTAGCATTGATATCGATGCCTTTTTGGTTAAGAAGCAATTTAACAATATCAATATGACCATTTTGAGTTGCTAATATAAGTGGTGTATTAAATATTTTATATAATTTCCAAATATTATTTTGAAATTTTAAATTTTTAAATAATATTTTAAGATTAACATTTAAATATCTCTGACATTTACATCAATAACTCCAATATTTTCAAGAAGTAATTGAACAGCTTCAATATCACCTTTATCAGAAGCAACAAGAAGTTCTCTATATATTGTAAATAAACTTCAAAATTTGTTGAGAAATCTTATATGATAAAAAAAAATATCAAACAAGATAAGTATACATCTTTAGAATTTTTCATTTCTTGATCTATAAGTTCGTCTAATATTTCTGTTGGATCACCCCCATCAGGAGATAAAGTGTTCATTTCCATCGCTAGGTTGAACCGTGTGGGTGAAAAACGTTTTTCTCAATTTCAAATATTCACAATTTTCAATAAATTCAAAAAGTGGCGAAAAGGAGATAAATCTATCTTGAAAAATGAATTGTCGCAAGATAGCAATGTTTTTCCAAGAATTTTTTTGTAAACATAAGCAAAAATGTGTGGTGTTTATTTCAGGGTTTGTATAAATATTGACTAAATATACACAAAATTATTTTGAAATTTTGTTTTAGTTTCGACATCTTATGATTATTCGAATTTCTTCACGTACTTAATTCAAAAGATAAATAAATAACAAAACAACAATTATTCTCATATCTTTTCTGTTTTAGTTATAAATAAAATCACTATCACATTAGCAATACAATTGTAATATTAACCCATAATATGAAAAATAAAGAAGAAATTGACGAAAATTTGCTGCGATCGGAAGAAAGTGAACATTGAACTACAAATACAATTACAACAATAATATCATCATCTAATAATTAATAAGATCCATTTACGGAAGATTTCAAAATTCTTGAACAAATGTAAATACATTGTTTAATAAGTCTAAAATAAAGATATCACTTTGATACAATTTTTTAAGTATAAAATGGTAATAAATATTTATATATATATATTTGAATAAATTTTTGAAATGATATGAAATGTTTATAGGATTTTGTTAAAAATTAAATAAAAAAAATTATTTTTGAACTAATAATATTTATTATTCACACATTCAATCTGCTTCATCCTCTTCTTCTTTTTTCTTCTTCCTTTCTTCCTCTTTTCTTCTTCTTTTTTCTTCTTCTCTCTTTCTTCTTTCTTCGATTTCTTTTCTCTTTCTTTCTTCTCTCATTCTTTTATCTTCTTCAGCTTGAATTTCTTCAAACTTCGTAATATTTGCTTTTAACTTATCGACGAGATTACTTAAAGAAGTAATAACACTTGATACAGTCTCAAACATTGGTAAACAGACAGATTTATAAAATCCGATTTTAGATCTTTGTCTATCTAAATGTTCTCTGTCATTATAACCTCTTTCATATATCATTCCTTTAGCTTGTGATAAGTCTCCGTTATTAAAGAATTCATCACAAATAAATTCGGAACATTTTTGTAGTTCATCAAATTCGCCGACGGTTATCGATAAGTCGGCGGTTTTCATCAACAACTTCAACATCAAAATTCGACCGTTTTCGGATTCGCTCCACTTTTGGCCAACTTTTGAGAAGCTATTCAAAATTTCAAAGTGATTTGACATATCGGTTGACAGAATCAAATCGACGAAAATTTGCCAAACGTTCTCCAATTGATTTTCAGGAATTTTTTCGAAAATATTATTTTCATCTTTAGTTAAAATCGAAATTAATTTCGAACAATGATGAGTTTTTATAACTGAATGATTCTTATATAAAATCGTTAAAGGGATTTCTGCTTTTTTGTTGAATATTTTAGAAACGTCACCTTCGTAACTTGTGTTATTACATAAACAAGTTACGAAAAGTATAAAAATTTCAAGTTTTGAGAATATTTTATCCAAATTTCCCATATAAATCAAATAAGCTAAAAACCTTGTCATTAAAATTATGTTTTTCCAATTATGATATTTCGAAGTATCATTATAACTTTCTTTAATTTGATACAAAAATGAGAATAATTTTTCTGATTTAATGTTAAAATTATTTAATAAGTCGAAAGTTTCGAATAAATTAAATATTAACTTAAATGAAGAAATTCCTTGGAATGAACTAATATCGAAACTTAAATTATAATAAAACTTTTGTTCTTCTTCATTTAGTTTTAATTTTTCGGGAATTATATTCTTATTTCGTTCATCTTGTTTAATCCAATTTTGTAATTCTACTTCAAGTGTACCAAGTTGAGTAATATTCTTTAATTTATATCTTTCAAGTGATAAAGATAAAAACACAGAATATGATTCAAGTAATTTTTGATCATCATATGTAAACTTTTGTAATGTCTTTTTCCATTGCATTAAAACAGCACCTAAAACATTTCGATCATTTGTTATAATCGGAACAACAATTAAAGATTTTTCCGGATTTTGATTATCATTTTCGATGATACTTGTTTTGTTTTGTATAGTTTTATCCACCAAATTATTTCTTCTTTCTTTTTCTTTTTGATCTTCAGTATCATCATTTGATTTCCCTTGCATTAATTGGGTTATAATAGCACGTTTTACTCCGAGTGAATCTTCAGTTGTTTCTTCTTTCTTTTGTACACGTTTTAACTTTGCTTCAATATCTTCATCATAAGCATAAGAAACAAAATTATTATCATTTGAAACTTTATATAATATTACAATTACTGCGCCAATAACTTTACGAATATTTTTAAGTATTTCTTCCATCATTTTCTTTACCGTCTGTGGATGTGATAACGAATAAGAAATATCGAAAAATGACCGTAATTGTAATGATAAATCAATTGAAGCACGATATAATCTTGCGTTTTCAATTGAGATACCACAAAATACATTAAATATTTGTATGAGTTTTTCATCTTCTTCAGTGAAAACTCCATCATTTTTATTAATCATTTCAGTAACGCCTCTAATTTCATGTTTATCATCAAAGATTGGGACACATAATAATGTTAATGTTCGATAACCAGTTGCTAAATCAGTTGCCTTATTAAATCGTGGGTCTTCATAAGCGTCATGAATATTTAATATTTTCCCTGTTGTTGCGGTATAACCAACAATACCTGCATTAATTGGTACCTCAATAGAATTAGATAATCCTCCTTGGAAACTTGTCACAAGTTTATCATGTGTTTCATTCACCATAAATAATGAACATCGATCAGCTTTAACAAGTTCACATGCACGTTGCATAATGTTTGGTATTAATACATCCATTCGTAATTGTCCAGATAATGTTTCTGCTACTCCTAAAAGTGATCGTAATTTCTTTTGTTGATGAATTGAATCCTTTAAAGCTTTATGATTCTTCTCAACTATTGTTGCTGAGTTTAATGATGATATAATATATGGAGCTATTTTAGCTAAGATTTTCTCATCATAATCTGTGAAGAATTGTGGAATTCGTTTCCCTCGTAATGCTATCGCATATATAATTTGTGAATCTGGATCACGAACTGGTATAATTAAGACGGATAAATCTCCATTTCCATCTGTCTTTTGATTATATGCAGAATGAACTCGAGCAGATATACATGAAACCATTACTTGTTGACGTAATGCAAAACCTGGAATCCCTGCTTTATTTGGTGGTACTACTATTGGCGTATCTGAATCGGGTGTAAATAATTGTATTAATTCACATGATTTATCATATTTATAGATTTCAACACCACGACAACAAAATAAATGTGTAAGTTTATCACGGACTGTTTCAATATATTGACGAAGTCGACACGTTTGTACTAAACCTGAGGTAATACTACTATCTAATACTGGTTGAAAGAACCATCGCGAATACATTTGACATTTGGATTGAAAATATTCAACAAATTTTTCATCATCAGGTGTGAAAAAATGATTCGAATCTGCTTCTCTAATAACTTGTACGACTCCTTTAACATGATTAGAACTGTCAAATAGTGGAAATATTAAAACAGGTGAAGTGATGGAGCAAACCGTTCCATCGGTGGACAAATTGAATGAAATATGATCACCCGCATGTTTGAGAATCATTGTTTTCCTGGAATATTGAGAATAACCTACAAGTCCTGTACCATGTGGAAAATATGATGTTGTAGTTGGACAATAAAGTACTTTAACAGATGAAACATCATGATAATAAAGTACTTTTTCGGCTAAGAAATATACTTGTAATGTGGATTCGATAAGACGATGAAGTGCTATTGTTGATGAATTTGATGCAATTTTATCAAATGCTTCTTCCATTATAAGATGTGATTGAAGTGATTCATATTGTAATGATTTATCTGTACGTGTAGTATCTATAGATGAAGATCTCCTTGTACTTAAATGTGGTGAATCACTAGTTTGTTGTAAATGAGATTTTACATCAACGCAACTTGTAAGACCAAATGTTTCTTGAGGTGGTTTACTTTTGCTTTTTATCTTTTCAATTTGAGCTTTTCGCTTTATTGATATCTTTCTTGACATATATGGAGCAAATTGATTAATCATAGCTGGTGTTGCATTTGTATCATCATAAATAGTTTCAAGTGGATGTGTAACTCGTGTAACAGCAGGTGATATTGGACGTAATGCGATAAGTTCCTTTACCAAAGACTTCTTTTCATTGCTATCATGGATCTTTTTTAATATTTTTATAGAAGCCATTTGCTTTGGTACGTTATAAAGTCTACTAACGTTCTTTACGATCACCCAAAACTGGCCAGTTTTTCAATGAGGCAGTTTAAACTATTGAATTATCGACAAAAAAAAATTGTATTTAAAATTTAGGAAGAAAACAAAATAAAAAACAGTTTATTCATAATCACTTAAAGCGTCTTCCAAATATTTAATTTTATTCATATCATTTCCTAAAAACTCATAACATAATTCTTTTGCATTTTCCACAGTATTAATTAATTGCATTAACATATCACACAAACATTGATAATTGCTTTGACTCATTTTCATTTGATCAATAACAATATAAGGGTTAGCGAATAACAACGCAAGAACTTTCAAAAACAACAAATTATATTTACCTTCGGAATCTTTAAATATTTTCATCATGAATTCCACAACGTAATTTATATATTTAAAGTCGACTTCCAATGGTAAATTATTAAACAAAACTTCGATAAATTCGTCGATTTGTAAATCGTTAAATAAATTTAAGTATAATATCACAAAAGTTGTTACACAATTATCCTTCAACAACATTTTTCTTTTAGTTTTATTAAAAGTTAAACATAAATTTAATTTTTCAAGTAACAAAACATATAAACCATTTGCATAAGGTTGAATTAAATTTAAATTTGCTAATGCAATTTTCTGTAAAGTTAAGAAAGCGGAATAATCTTCGAAATTCTTCGCCATATTTAATGCGACTTTTATAGTGTTTTCTTGAATGTTTTGGTTTAATGTAGATGTTGAACAAGAAACTATTGAACCGAAGAAGCGGATAGCATAAGAACGATATAAAATGTTTTGTAATGAGAAATATTCTTGAAATATTTTGATTAAACTTGAAAGTATTATTGGCGATTGATTACCCGCCGAAATACAAATGTTATCAATGAAATCCAAAATCACTTCGAATATTTCTTCTTCTTGAATATCCAATAAATGGAATTTAATTTTCTCATTTAATAAAAATTTATTAATGAATTCAATAAATTTCGATAAAATCGGACCGAAAAAATCATAGCCCATCCAAGCAACTATTAATGAAGCTGCTTTTAATGATTCACGTTTAGTAATGATGTCACTATTATTAGATAAAATAGTTAATAATGTATGCGAATAACGTTGGACTAAATTTCCTTGTTTGTCCGAATGTTTAAATTCCCATGCTTTAGAGATGGTTTGTGCCATATTACCTATAGCAATAGCACATGAATAACGACATTCATTAAAAATGGAGTTTTTATTAATGTTTATTGCGTCTAAAACAATTTTCCCTAATTGTGGTAAGAACTCCGGATTATTTTTTAAGATAATGGATAATATTTGTAATGATAATGATGAGATTAATATGATTAATGTTGTGCCTTTATGAATTACTTGGGAATTAATGTTTTGTAAATGTTCAACTGATGATTGTTGTATTAAAAAGTTTAATATTTGTTGATTTATTATCATTTTTATATAATTCGGATGATGTTTTATTATTGTTAACAAAACATTTAAACAAGAAAATGATAAATTTAAATCATTGTTAAATATGTTTTGTTGGAAAAATGGATAAAATTCTTCTATATATGATTCAAATGCAGGATTCTCAATTAATACTATTAAACAATTAATAGCGGAAGTTTTTAACTCATTATTTTCATTCGACAAAATCATTTTTATTAATTGTAAAACATCATTATAATAATTATATATATTATACTTCGATTTATTTATTAATGATGTTAAACATTGGAATGAAGAATTCTTTAAATCAATTGGATAATTATCATTTACAATAAAATTAAGTAAAAACTCATAAATCTTATCAAAGATATCATCTGTTTGTAAAAGATAATTTAAAAATGTCGAAAATATTAATAACAAATCAGCCGAAAGAAATCTTTCACATGAATTAATGATAAATGGAATGAAATATAAACAAAATTCTTCATTTTCTAACACAAAATATTTTAGTAATTCTTCCGACGTTTTAGCAGAAGTATTTACTAACAAAAATGAATTCGATGAAATACTATTTTTTAATATGTTCGTTATGTTACTAAAGTTACAAGAATAAAACATTTGATAATTACGGAATGTTAAACTCATTAATCGAATTAACATAAATTGTTTGTTCTCATCTGAGTTTTCATTTGTCCAACAAAAATTAAAAATCGTTTCAAATGATTCTTTCGTTATACATAAACTTTTAAATGTCATTTCGAAGATTCGCGCGCCAGAAATATCTAAGGAATCATTCGGATTATATAATTGTTTAGATAAAAAGACATTGATGTTTAAGATCGGCATTAAATAATTACTTTTAATAACAGACTCATTAAAGTTACAACAAATACTTTCAATGATTCGATGAATTTGTGTTAATAACGAAATGTTTAATGGCGGAGTTACATTAAAATAATTTAAACATTTCTCTAAAAGTGATGGTATATCACCTTTAAATATATGTTCATTGATCGAATATGTAATTAAACTTATGTATTGGGAAAATAATGTCGAATCTTGAATATACGAATCAAGTAATTCAATGAATTTGGACCATATGTATGGACATATTTCGGTCGAAAAAACATTGGAATGTGATATTAAATAAAGAGATGAAAATTGATCATGAATATCAAGAGAATTAATACCACGATCTATTAATTCTAAAAAGGTGGAAATAAAATTGGGATTGACGTCTGTTGTTATAAGAGATAATAACATTAAAATATGTGGGAGAGTAGAAATATTTTGAATAAATGAAATTATAACTTGGTCAAATTCTGGTCGCATCATTGTTTGAAGAATTTCTAATATCTGCATTTGGTTTCCTTTGATGTTTTCATTGGTAAATAAATTTAATAATTGAAGAAAAATTTGGATTTGGATTTCAGGAGTAAAATTTCCCCAAAATTTAGAAAAACATTTATGTAAGATAGAAAAAGCAAATTTTTTACATGTTGTATCAGTTTCTTGTATATTAATATACTTTAATAAAACTTGAATTGATAAAGGATTTTGTAAAAAAGAATCCATTTTCTCCATGATTGAATTAAGCCCAGTATTGTTGCCATTCGTGACATATGAACAGCACTCTGTGATTAAATTAAATTCTTCTCCAAAATCCATTATTACATTTGGCAAAGCTGTCTCATATCCGACGGTTTTTTTTGTTTGTCACTTTTTGTTTTATTCCTGCAACTCCAAAATGTTGCAGGAAACAACATTCGCTTATATATCATTCATTTTATTTTTTGATAACTGAAGAAATGAAACGAATATTATTTGCCTTTTTATTTAATAAAATTTTAAAAATTATACTTGATTGAAAAAAATAATTTCTTCGTTTAGGACAAAAACATTATCTTTCATTGTTTCCCATTCACTCTCAATAATGTTTATCATGAAAAATTTGAGAAATGAAATAATTATATTTTTCAAAACTCAAATTTACAAACAGAAGAAATATTATTACCATTAAGTTATTGATGAAATTTAAAAAAAAATGCTTTAAACCTAAAATCTAGTGAAAATGGATAAAAAATTAGTTTCAGACATAGCCACCATCTGACTTTCGAACGCCATGATGTTTTTTAAACAATTTTTGTTCTTGACGATAAGGATCGACAGCTTTTTGAATATATTACGATTTTACATTCTACTTTTTGATTGTCCACTTATTGAATGGGCGATTTTCACATAGCATGTCATTGGGGGCATTCAAACGCCTTAATTGACCATGGTCAAAGTCGATTGAATATAATCCTCTCAATATTGATAAGGCGGTTTTTTTATGAGGCCTCATACAATTTTTCCCTAACGATAAAGTTGCCTGCACAATTTTCATTAACGGTCCCGAATCGGGTATAAAAAGACGATAGGATTTTCAATTTCTATCAAATATTGTGCGTATTGGATTTCTACAAGCAAAATTCAGAAATGTATCTCGTCCCATTTGAATTTTGAATACTCAATAAAACTTGCTTCATTTTATACAAATGCTTACAGGTAAACCAAAGTCACAGATCATAAAAAACTGCATAATATATCACAATGATAGTTCTATCGAAAGATATCACCTTGATAAAGAAGGAATTATAATAAAAAACAATGATGGGAAATTTATTTCACGCAAAAAACTAAATTATTATCAGAGAATCAATGTTCTAACTGGGTAAAACAAAGTAGTAATAGCAGTATCGAATTCGGTTAATGATGATGTATGAGTTGTAATCTAATTTTTGATGATGCTATCGAAAAGGCTCAAATATGTACAGAAAATAAACGAAGCTTTGGACAAGTTATATCATTTCTTGAGTAAACAGTATTTATTATTAAATCATGCATTAATTAACCAATGTTTAGTAAAAAACATATTATTACTGTGATCTATGTATTTATTTATAAAAGAAACGACTTATTTTGGAACAAGTAAAAATATTTCAATTTTTGTACAATACATAAAATGTGAATTATTTAAATTACAAAATCTTTATTCATCTTTATAATCTAATGGAAGGAAGTATTTCCTTAAATTCATTCTATTTGGCGTTTCTTTCGGATCCTTTAACAATTCCTTTTCGACTTCTTCCAACAAATCTTCTTTCTCTCGCTTGTATAGAAAGTGTTCGAACAACAATTTATACAATTCCATCACTTTATCCGGTGGGAAATCTTTATTATCTTTTGTCCTCCTCATTATTTCCATTATTTCATCATCTGCGTCCATTTTAATTAATAATTTTATCATATTTTCTACGAACTCAAATTCATTTCCATGACTTTCGAATCCGAACATTAATATTTGCAGTGCTGCGTCCCTATCAACATTAACAGCATTTTCCATTGCAGCTATAGCTAAGTACAAATGATATGTACATTTATTAGCTTCGATACAAGCAACAAATTCTTGTCGCATAGCCACAGGACCACCAGTTCTTTGTAAAAACTTTAAAAATTGTATCGTCGCTAAAGTCAAATGAGAAATATTATTCTCAGATCTTAATATTAAGTTTCGATATGTTTCATATGCCTCCGGCGACCGTTTATTTGATTCGAGTAATTCAGCAAATGTAAAGTTCAGCATCAAATTGTCAGGCAATGTGTTGATGGCTTTGTGGTATACTTCGATCGCAGCGTTAATATCACCAAATTCAATAAGGGCCTGACCATATTCAAGCCATAATAATGGAACATAACGTAATGTGGTTAAGGCACTGTTGTATGCATATTCAACATATTCACGATGGACATCTGGATTGGCATTTAATGGATTGGTTTTTTCATACTCAATAAATAAACGCCATTGATGTAATAAACAAAAGCCTCCTTCATCCATAGTACATAACATATGTTGAAGTTGTTTATGATATCGTTTCTTGGTATGATAAACAGTGGCTGTGGCTTTGAAATGTCGCTCTTGATCGGGTAAAAGTGTGGCAGCTAAATTTGTGGATTTGCGATTTTCAAAATCTCGATAATTCTTAAAAAATTCTTGAAGCCCTTCCATGGGAACTAGAAGAGCACGTTGATAGACACGACGAAGTCTATCAATAGGAACGCCAGGTGAATTTTCGGCTAAATTGGCATAATCAGAATAAAGACGAATTGCATTCATATCACGACCAACTTTACTAAGAGCATACTCGTAAGCTTGGCAAATTTGAAGACGATCATAACTAGTGGATTGAACAAAATCAATATAATCCATAAATAAGTTAACATCAGGGGTGTTAGGAAGAGAACGATAGTAAAGCCTCATTACGCGAGTGTTGGCTTCGTCATCTGTACATTGTCGTTCTTCTTTGATATATTGAATCCAGATTGGTGGATACGTTGGAAATATTTCAAGAAACTGTTCAAAAAGAGACCGCCTTTCATCAGTTAGCTCGGCTTGAATTTCTAATTGTTTGACAATTCCTTGAACAACATCAAAAATTTCTTTGTTCATTGAAGCCAATTGGATCTTAACGGTTTCTATAGGGCGCCTGAATTTTGTGTTAAACGATCATAAATCATTCAATAAAACATATTTCTTTAAATGTTTTTTTCCAATGCAATCAATCTTAAATGACTTAAAATTTTTTGATTTTTGTAATACCTTTTTGAACTATCTAGATTTCGCATTTTATTCAATTAACAATTCAAGTAGCACAAATAATTATGAAAAAATTTTAACAAAAAATGAAAAAAAAATCATATTTACTAGTAATAAATCTTACAAGGAGAATAATATTAATTGGAAAAATGGAAGTAAAATACGCAAAAAAACTTTATTCTAACAATTACTTTTTTTTCGTTTGATTTTCTCATGCTCTGGTGTAATAGAAATGATTTGTTCATTACCATATTTTCCAAATGATGTATAAAGAAGTGAGCACATAATGGAAAAAAGTTCTTTGATGTTTTGCCCTGTATTTGCGTTCCTTCCATCCATTCAATATCATAACTTTGAGCAAATTGTTCTATTTGTTCGGTTGTGATCACTCTTTCTTTTTCCAAATCAATCTTATTTGTAAAAAGTAATATTTTTGCTTCTGGTGCAGAATCTTTTAAGAAGTCGATCCACCTTGGAAGTGATTTAAAAGAATTTTGTTCTGATACATCACAAACCAAAAATGCTCCTTTTGAATCTCTTGCATAAAAACCAACAAGTCCACGATACATTTCTTGACCTGTATCCCAAAGTTCCAATATAATTTTTTGTCCTTCAACTTCTCATGTAATTGTTACATATTGGGAACCTATTGTTGGGATATGATTTTCTTGAAATTCACCATCACAAATTTTATTGATTGTTTTCCCGACACCAGCATCTCCAATCATTACGACTTTGTAAACAATAGAGGATTTTTCTTTCTTTCCCATAATTTTTTTTACCCAAAAAAATAATCAGGAATTGAAATGCCCTAAGGTCAAAATTGAAATAATGGTTCAAAAAAATGAAAATTGCATGAAAGAGAACGATATGCTGCTATTACAGTTGTTTACACAATTTTTTGAGATCAAGATTTTCTGTAATCAAAATTTTTCAAACGAAAACATCCATGCTAAAATCGAAAATATCTCATTAAAAGCTTTTAATTGTATTTGAGGCTAATTTATATTAAATAAGAATTATGTTAATTATTTAAATGATTTTTTAAACTTCTTAAATCGAGAAACTAATTGAACAAAATTTGATCGAAAAAAATATCACCAAAAATATTAAATTGGAATATTTTGCTCATCATAAAACAGAAAAAGAAAATCAAAACCATATGGCACAAGGAATAATTCAATAGAAAAATACTTATTTGATCATAATGAAGAGCTTTCAAAGAATGATTGGGAGCTTCATAAGAAAATGATTAAAGAAGGAGTAAATCCGAAAGAAATTGCGAAAATAATTCGAAATGATGAAATAGAAAAACTTCAAGAAATGTCATCACAAACAAATTTTGATTCTAATCAAACAATTGAACCATCACTTTATGAAAGATGTTCATTTATTAATACAGGTAAATATGCAGTTGCAGGTGGAAATCTTGAAATCATTTATTTATGTGAACAAAATCATTCATCATTTGATAAAGCTTATGAACAGCAATTATGTTTCATCAAAATGATATCTTCATATAGCAGTTAGAAATAATAATATAGAAATAGTAAAATTACTTTTAGATAAAGAAGGAATTGATGTTAATGCAAAAAATATTCATTTGAATAATTTTATATATGTTTTAATAATTTGAAATATGTTTTAATAATTTGAAACAGCACTTCATATAGCAGTTAGAAATAATAATATAGGGGGACGGAATTGATTTATTATAAATATAATAGAATCGAAATAAAAGATTTTAATTATTTTTTTTAGGTTTATTTATGATAGTTGTTACCTTTGTTCCTTATGACCCTTTGGCATCTTTCAATCCATTCGTCAAAAACTTTGGCTAACGTATCCTTCATCCATAATTTCAGTTATTGTATCGTGCAATTGTTGAAAATCATCAAATTTTTCTCCTTCTAATTGATTTTTAAAAAAACCAAAAATAAAGTAACCTAAAGGAGCAAGATCTGGTGAATATGATGGATGCGGAGCTATTTTAAAATCATTATCGATGGAAAATTTAATTGAGGCATTTGAAGTATGGGGAGATGCATTATCGATATGTTAAACATATAGGGGTTAATTTTATTTTTTCCTTGTAGGGATACAATTTATCCTAATTAATTAATTATCTTAATTGTTTGATCATATTACTAATACCCCGAGTTAAATTTTTCATCTTTTATTAAATCAATTATAGAGAATTAATTAATATTCCGAAAGATTATTACCATATATTTTATCGTGCCAATTTTTCTATCTATAATTTCCATAAAATTTTCTCTTGATAGTGACCACTTATGCTTGTGATCATACGATAAAAAACCCATGATTCATTCACAGTAATGATTATATGAATTTTTTTCTTATGTAGACATTTAATATTTCGAGGAGCTCGGCTTCTTTTCGAACTTTTTTTTTTCATTTCAGATCTCTTTAATTCAAATTGATGCACCCAATATTTAATGGTATTAATATTGAGTGCATCTTGGTGATAAACATCATCGAACTCTTGTTTAATTTGGCTGAGTTTATAACCTTTTCTTTTCAAAAAAATATTGCTGCTCATTGTTCGATATCCATAAAAATGAAATATGTTTAAAAATAGCAATATGACAATTTATTATTGACATTTACTCAATATATGAAATATTTATGATATCAAAAATCATATCATTATTCTTACAATCTTTTATAATAGTTCTATATTAATTATTGTTATCAAAAGAATAAAAGGGTTATATTTAAAATAAAACATTTTTGTTTACCCTATATTTGTGCCTGAGCGATATTATTCCTTTTGGCTTTTATGTTTGAACAAGAGTATTCGGCAATTTTATGTGAATCCTAGTGTAACCTTTGTCACACATGATCTGATGTTGATAAAGAATCAAAGCACTATCATTACGATTCATCAAATATGCTAACTGGTTAATCAAACCACTTTGCCTCAAAACAGTCAAATCATGTGTTTTTCCACAAAGAGCAACGTTTACACTAATACATTGCTTATCAGGATTCACAAGAGCTTGAAGCTTGATTCCATGCATCTTGTGTTTTTTGGAATAAAACAATTTTGATGTTTTGAAATCATTATACCTGTGGATGGGGATCAATGAAGCATCTAATGGGTCGATTGCTCTTGAATATTCATCAATTTTTTTTGATGCATTCGTTGCGAAATTCAAAAATTTGGAGATAAATGCTTGGAATATTTTCTGAAGAGTTTCGAAAACTATGTTATGTAGCATTGTTAAACTTGATCCTATTAATGCACTCATTACTTTATATTTGCCATATGAATTCATATATGTCAGCAGAATGAATAAACTCTCTTTGTTGGAGATTGTTGGTTCTTATTCTCTCCTTGGTGCATAGCACTGTTTGGCTGTTTTTTATAGAAATAATTTAGATTGTTCAACATTAAAATTTGTGAGGGCTTCGATAACCTCTTCACCTTGTTCTTTGAAAACCTTTTGATAAGAAATAACTTTTTTTGGCAACTCTTCATTTTCATCATCGCTTGAGGATTTCAGTACAATCGCAGCTTGTTGAATTCTAGATTGTCTAGCTTGCAGGGTGAATGCAAATATGTCTTGTTCCATTGAAGATGTGAATTATTTTCAATGGAAAAAAATCAATGGTATTTTATGCAGAATGGGACATCCATCCACACAGCAAAAATAACATTAGATTATTTAAAAGATTTTTGAAAAGTTCTTACAGACTGGCCAGCAAACTCACAGGATTTAAATCTGATTGAGAATCTCTGAAGCATATCAAAACAAAAAGTAGAGGAAATGAGTCCATAAACAAAAAAAGATAAAATTTATTTAAATTTTGATGTTTGGACCAATCTAGACATCAAAATAATCAACAACCTCATTGCATCAATGAACAATAGGCTCAAACTTCTAGTCCAAATACCTACTAAAATATTTTGAGTATAAATTCAGTACTTTATTTTTTGTAAAAAAAAAGATGGATCACTTTTTTGTGCTAAACCATTGAAACACCATTCAGAGATCCGCCGGCTGGCTCATCTTTATTGCAAGAACTTTATTCCAGTAAAAGGACTTTTTTCAAAATATGTCACTTTTAACAATATACATCGACATTTTTCAGAATAAAAACTTTTTCCGGTGAGTTATTCTTCTTTATTTAAATTTCGATGTAAACTATTCAATAAAAAATCCGTGTTTTTTCAATAAAATACGATCACAACCGCTAGAGTTCATATGAAACCGTTTAATTCATTCAAAAAGTTGATGCTAGACGTTTAATTTAAGAATGAGTGCAAGCATAAAAGTTAATTATGGATTCCATTCACTTGCATTCATAAACACATTTTTCCCACCTATGATCGATGTTTTTTTATTAATCTTTTACATTACTCAAGGAAGATTTTCTGGATATCTTCCAACAGTTTCAGAAACAGGCACTGAAGTTCCAAACAAAATAATCATGTTTCTATCCTTTTCCGCTGTTGCAACTGTTGTGTTTGCATTTTTCATGTTTTTTATTTTTTATCTTTCAAGTGTATATCATATTTCTGAAAAGTTAAGAAAAACAATGTACATGCTCATCACTTTAGCGTGGATTTTTTACATTTTAGTTCCTGTGTTTCCATGTAATGAAATACCAATTTGTCATTATATATCGACATTTTTAGCATTTTTCATAATAAACATTCTCCAACTTATTGGGTATGTCATCACCAAAAAAGATAGTCCAAATTTGAAAAATAAGCTGAGATTATTTTTCATCATTGGCCAATTTCTTTCATTGCTTGTAGTTTCTTTAAGCGAACATCTCTTTGACCCAAGAATTAACGTAACAATTTCGACATTTGGCGAATATTTAATTGCCATTTTTTATTCATTATATAGTTATTCATACTATAAAGAAATGAAAAGTTCTAAAATGTACTTCGAATTCGAACAAGAAAATAAAATATCTAAAGGAAAATAACAACTTGGTAATGTGCGGCCGGAATCATATTATCTTTCATAAAAAGTATCATATCATATGAATCTTTTTTTTTTCACATCTTTTAGAAATTTAATCATATTGGAAAAATTATTTTAATTTAAATCAATAATTTTTCTGAGTATATTGATATTAGGTCACAAATCCTATTTTTTATTGTTCATTTCTTTATAAAAAGAAAATTTTTATACTTTGTTGATGCTATCGCCTTCCAAGACGATTATTTTTGATTCAAATTGTAAAAGTGGTAAATGCGTGTTGTCTTTTTAACAGGAAACATAGGAACAGGAATACCAGAAATCTTAAAAACATTTGAAAAGCATCGAATCCCAGTTTTAGATGTTGATGCTATTGCGTTAGATCTTGTTAGCGATGTTATTTCTATTCCATCACAAAATGTATTAAAACTTTGTGGTTGCAAAATTTTAAATCCCAGTGGAACTGTTGATCAGTGTGAACTAAGCAAAGCTCTTTTTTCCGATCCGAACAAAAGAAAACAATATTTCGATATTCTTTTTCCATATCTTCAAAGAAAACTTCTTATAAAACTTTTTACGCTATGGATCCTTCGTAAGAAAACCGTAATTATCTCCATGACTCACTTCTTTGAGTATTATTCTACATGTTTTTATTCAGACTTAATTACTGTCAATTCATCTTATGAAAAGCAACTTCAAAGGGTTATGGAAGATATGAAGGTAAGTGCTGAGGAAGCATCTCAAAGAATTAAGACACAAATTCCGATCGATTTTAAATGTTCAATGTCAACCATTGTAATCAATAATGAAGGAAATGCAGATGAAAACGAAAAAAATGTATCAGAAGTAATAAACAAATGGAAAAATGAACCACGCAAGATAAGCAGAACGATTCTTGATCCGCTTTTTATTGTTTTTATTGTATTTCTGATCATTTTCTTTTTCTATTAAATGCTGAATAAACTTTATGAAATCAAAAAATTTTCTTTAAAAACTGTATTTTATAAAAAATTTTTTTAAGCTTAAGTGAAAAAAGGCGATAATAAGATTCATCAAGTTAATTTAAAATATAAAATTTCCTCAAGCGTTTGGCGTTTTAATATTTATGTAACATTCTATTTTCATTAAAAAAAATCAAAACTGAATATTGGGCACCACAAGAAGGGCATGCTGATTTTAATAAAGTATTTCATAAACAAAAAGGAATTGATATCAATGCTATAGGTGTTTATTTGTTCCATATGGCATTAATTTCATCATTTAATGTTTGAAAAGAATATTCGGCATTCATTTAACACATCATTAATATTAGCATTTGAACAAAAGAGAATAATATTAATACTAAAGATCTTTATTTTTCATGTTTAAAAATTATTTTTATCTATCGAAATACATCTAATAGTGGAAATTATATAATTAAATAAAACAACACTTGTGAAGGAATCTAAAATGAACCAAATTGATATTATTCTTTTACTTGCAAACAAAATTATATCAAAAACTGCTTGTACTGATATTCAAAAATCTCAAACTATAATAATTTATTAAATAAGTATCCTACTTCATGAAGTATTATAACATACATAAAATAAAATTCACTATGTTAATTATCAATGATGTTGATAATAGAAATTACGCATGCAAAACGTTTTCCTTCCTTAATTTCAAAAAGGATCTTTGTAAATAAAGTAATTTAAAAAAAATATGAATATGTTTTTAAAATGATTAAAACAATTTCTCTACAACAAGATTGACCTCTCAATAGTAAACATTTACTTACATTTTTTCTAATAATTTTTTATATATTTAAAAATCATATGCACATGAAAATATATAAATATAACAAATACAAATATCTTTTTTTCTGTAAACATTATTTTGATTTTTAATTTTACTATGAAATATAAGCTATATTCATCGCTTGTTTTTTTAATCTTTTTTATTTGCGTAATATTTTAAATTGATTTCTGATTGGATTTCCATAAATTTTTCTCTTGGTCTCATTAAACCTTTTTTAGAAAATGATTCAAAAATTGTTTATATCGAAAAGTGCCGCTTTAACGGTTATGGTCAGCCTTTGGAAAAATGGGACGTCTTCATTCCCCAGGAAAAGGTATTTCAGGTTCAACAATTCCTTACCGCAGAACAGCTCCACATTGGCTCCAACTTTCAGGAGAAAATGTTGTCCAACTTATTTGTGACTATGCAAAGAAAGGAATCAGACCATCACAAATTGGTGAAAAACTTCGTGATAGCCACGGTGTTGGTCAAGTTCGTGCAGTTACAGGTAATAAGGTTCTTCGTATTCTTAAAGCCAACGGCTTAGCACCAGCTCTTCCAGAAGAATTATACTATTTAATCAAGAAAGCAGTCAATGTTCGTAAGCATCTTGAAAGGTCCAGCCATGATATTGATGGCAAGTACCGCCTTATCCTCATTGAAAGTCGCATTCATCGTCTTGCACGTTATTACAAGTCAAGGCGCATCATTGCACCAAACTGGAAATACAATGCCCAAACAGCATCTGCTATTACAGCATAAACGACCATTAATGTTTTTATTTTTAGCAAAAGTTTTGGACAGGAATTAACCCCTTGTTTATGAAACGATTATTTTTCATACAAAAACCCAAAGCAAAAACTGCCGCGGTCATAGCCGATAGGGAGATTTTGGTTCTCAAATTTCCGATCAAACCGTTTGGCTAAATGATATAAAACCCGCCAAAAATAAAATATTCAAACAAAAGCTGATTATTTCACAGGTTGTAAAGTAAATACTTTTTGAATAAAAATTTATGGTTGACATACTTCACTTTAGTAGATGCAAATCTTCGTCAAGACCCTCACTGGCAAGCACATCACCCTTGAAGTTGAGCCAACCGACCGTATCGAGGATGTCAAGTCCAAGATCCAAGACAAGGAAGGTATCCCACCAGATCAACAACGTCTTATCTTTGCTGGTAAGCAACTTGAAGATGGAAACACACTCCAAGATTATTCCATCCAAAAGGATTCCACCCTTCACTTAGTTCTTCGTCTTCGTGGTGGTATGCAAATCTTCGTCAAGACCCTCACTGGCAAGCACATCACCCTTGAAGTTGAACCAACTGATCGTATTGAGGATGTCAAGTCCAAGATCCAAGACAAGGAAGGTATCCCACCAGATCAACAACGTCTTATCTTTGCTGGTAAGCAACTTGAAGATGGAAACACACTCCAAGATTATTCCATCCAAAAGGATTCCACCCTTCACTTAGTTCTTCGTCTTCGTGGTGGTATGCAAATCTTCGTCAAGACCCTTACTGGCAAGCACATCACCCTTGAAGTTGAACCAACCGACCGTATCGAGGATGTCAAGTCCAAGATTCAAGACAAGGAAGGTATCCCACCAGATCAACAACGTCTTATCTTTGCTGGTAAGCAACTTGAAGATGGAAACACACTCCAAGATTATTCCATCCAAAAGGATTCCACCCTTCACTTAGTTCTTCGTCTTCGTGGAGGCCTTTAAGTAGATTTTGATGAATAAAGGTCATCACATTGATTTAAATATTTTGAAGTTTTCATTCGTTTTGATGGTCATCAAATTCATTTGCATATTTGCGGCTTTCTTTACAGAATTTAGTGAAATATAATTTTTGGTACATAATATGTGTTATGATAACAGATTGTTTAAGTGTGCTGTAAAGGGAATCTCTACGAATATCAAATGTCTTTATTTTTCTTTTATATCTTCTCATAATATATTTTACTGTTAAATGTATAATTCCAAAAAAAAATCCCTGAAAAAACCCAACAGAATGATTACTGATGATACAGAATTATGATGAACTTTTAGGGTATGGTTGAGAATTACAAAAGATAATTATTAGAAAAACATATAAAATTTACCAACTTAGAGCGTTTTATTCATCCACCTTTAGAGTTGTCTTTTCAAAATATTTTCATCACATTTTCATTTTTACTTTGTCTAGTTTTTGCCCATAATTACTTATAACTAATGCATAGCACATCTTTGCTTATCATAGTAAGCAAATTCTTTCGTCAGTACTTAACAAAAATATTTTTTATTTCATTGAAGACGTTAAATTCTTCAAACTTTTGTAATTACAAAACAAATTATAATTCAATTCATGGCAAAATTTGAACGTAATTTTTACTTTATAAATCCGAAGAAGACTCTTTCTTCGCGAATATTATTCCCTTCTTATGTAATATCACCACCGCTACAACTACTGCTGCCACCACAACTATTGCAATTACTATTCCTGCGATCATTCCTCCGTTGTTACTTCCATCTCCTTCGCCAGCGTCATCGCCACCTCCTGTTTGCTCTCCACCAGTTGGATTCTCAGTCGCAGTCACTGTCACTGTTGGCTGATTCGTTCTTCCGCCTTCTGTTGGCTGTGTTGTTGCTGTGTGAGGCACTTGTGTGTTAGAATTTGTTTGCGGAGTAATTTGCGAATATTGAACACCATTAACTTTTATGTTATCGATTCCATTTATTTCTTTGCATTCATTTCCATTCTGTGACGTACATATCACATTTATTGAATTATCACTTGTTATATCGATTTGTGGTATATTTTCTGTTGATACTTTAATTTGAATATTTGTTCCGTCAATATGAATTTCTTTTTGTTCGAAATTCGAATTTAATATTTTCGCATCACCAACAATGATTCCATCATCAACAATTTCGATTTCATTGATACTTTCATCTTGTAATTTTATCGATTTACCAGTAACTCGTGTTTGTAACCCGCGTAATGATTGGACATCTGTCGTAAGTTGATTAGCGACATGAAGATTTCCATCTCGTCGTTCTCTATATGTTACACCACTCATTTCAACATTATATAAGTTAACTGTTGCAGTGCCCATAAAGCCAAGGTAAATGTTGATGAATTTTGTTGTTGTTGTTGAATCGCCGACTGGTTCTTCTGCTCCATTATAGAAGTATAAAATAGATTCATCTTCGGATTTGATTACATGATTCTTTGTTCTAAGTGATGATGGAGCAATTTGTGCAATCTGTGTGTTACTATTCATTCTAACGAGACCAATGTTAACTGTGTCTCCTGTAACTTGATTATATACATTATTAAGATTGGCAGTTGTATGTATTTTACCATATTCAGCAGGACAGTATTGGTCTGGATCAGAATCTGCAGATGCACATACATAATTGGGGAAACAATCAATCATATGGAACTCCCATTCAATGGTTTCGGTGGGAGAGGTGACAGTGACTTTGACGGTACTGCCTTCTTTGATTTTCGTGATGTCGCTGATTTGGATTACAATTAGATATGAACTCTGATAACAAATAGAGGATGATAGAGCCGCACCATCACATGTAACAGATGCAGTAGCAGTGTCTAGTTTGCTATCATAATTGCTGGTGTGTAATGAAAAACGTGAGGAAAGAAGACGTAATGGAACTGGACCAGGTGGTGGATATGCAATATAAGGTTCGGAATACGAATTATTAGTAGCAGCCCCAGTGACATATTGAACAGTATACTTATCGTAAAAGCCAAGTGCACTTTGAATATATCGAGCACGGAATATGCCAGCACGATGACCAACATCATAATTGTTGTACTCAGATTCGCGGATGAAAAAATCAATGGCCGTTTGTGGAACAATACTACCCATATGGATATTAGATTGAGCAAGATATTCAATTGGTTCTTCGTCACAACATGTGGTACATGAGATTTGATGGCCAAATTGGTTATTGACGGACATTATCATTGCAGCCTTTTGTGCTTTAAGTTGAATCGTATCGCGTTCAAATGTAAGGGATCGAAGACCAACAAAGTTGCGATAAAAGTTAAGCCTACGTTCTGTATCATCAACAGCTTCTGGGTTCATCGTGCCAACATCACATGAACCAGCATTGGACGGAGCAATCCATGCCCAACTAGAATGTGCAATATATTGATTTTCCATCATTGAACATACTTCATCATCGGTTCTGCTTTGAAGCTGTTGGAATAAAGGCGGAACCATCGAATAACAAAAGCAAGAAAGCAAAAAAAGCATTCTAAACTGGGAAAATTTGAACGAAATAATTTTGTGTGAGATTCTGAGAAAACTCAGAATATTACCATTCAAAATTGAAACAAGCTAATTAGCTTAAATTAACCTACGCAACTGTAGCAGGTTTTCTGAACATATTTGGCTGTTGATAAATTACAACCTCACGAACAGAGCTCGCTTAAACTTCAAGAAACACATGCAATGCATCATTTATCATGATAAAATTTCAAGCTCCACGAAAATACAGTAAAAACCAAAAAATTCATTTGATGAGAAATCATCATTTAAAATCTAATAGGTTTTAAAAGATTAATCTTAAGATTAAACAATAGGTGCCCACGTATTCATTTGAAAAGTTGTGTTTACATTTTGATTTACGATTTCAAATCATTGATTAAAATATGTTTCCCATTTTTATTGAACAAATATATTTTACAAAGAAGGAAAGATCTTTACTACATTAAAAATTTATCCCTGATATAATATATGCTTTACGAAAAAGTTTAAAATATTTTGACAATTATAACTTTTTGCAAAAAGTTCCTACACTTTCCGGGAGATCAAATTCGATTCAATAAGTTATAATCGACAAAATATCGATAAACTTTTTAAATACTTTGTGGCAGAATATTCAAAACAATTATCACTCGATTCGATTATAACGGTCGTTGAGATCTTGCAAGCAAATTTAATTAATTAAACTGAATTTCAGAGAAGTATGATTAAAAGCAACTTAAAAAGTTATTGATGTCAAAATATTTCATGAACTTCCCATGGGAAGTTAAATGAATCTATATAATATCTATATTTTATTAATTTCCATCAACAAAATCCTAATTAGAAACACTTGTTTTTTTAATTCTTGTTCTTCATATAATTATCACATTAAATGTGACAAAGATTTCGACATGAATATCCCCTATATATGCAAAAATAAAAAAAAAAAAACACTTTGCATTTGGACGTACATCCTGACCAACAAATACTTCTCTTCATGAAGTTTAGTTAGTGGTGAATACTGCTGAAGTTTAATGATAAAGACAAAGGCGAACTGTTAAAAAACACAAAGAAGAAAAGCAATTCATTATTAAATGTTAAAGTTCTATCAAAACTTTTTGGATAAATAAAAATGTTTTAGTATAGCCCAGAAAATTTTATATGTGAAGAAGAAAACTTTTAAAATGATTATTCCATAAGACTCCGACGCACTTAAATGCATTAACCTAAAATTTGAATATTGATAAAAAAAAATTCCGGTCAACATACTCATTCGAAATTGAAAATTTTTTTAAAAAAGAATGATTGTCACTTTTTATATGAATTACAAGCATATTGAATTCCAGTTTTTGGCTTCAATGAGATTTCGGTTCATTCTGAAAATTCATTTGCTGGAAAAAGCCCATTCGTCCGTTAATAAAAAAATACCATTTGCTTTGAAAATTAAATAATAAAAAATCTTTGCCAGTTTCAAACACGAATAATTCTTGTCCTTTATTTCATATGTTGGGCACCAAAAGCTCCCAGTCAGCGCAAATATATCAACAAGAAAATAATTCAAAGGAACAAAAGGCACATATATTTGTCTGTATACCTCAAACTGTTATTCTTAGATTTTTTGTATCTGCTAATGCATATATAAGGGATCTCAATAGGTTTTTCCCTACTCTAGGAAATATGACTTTTATGTGTAACGGACAAATAATGAATCCGAATCATCAATTTGGATTTTATCAAATATCTGACGGAGATAAAATATTTGGAATTCCAGAAAATTCAAAAATTAGTAGTCAAATCAATGAATGGTTGGAGTTATCAAAAGATCAAGATCTCCTCGAACTGATAGAAAATCAAAAAGTAACAAAAAGAGAAATGTCAAGGCTTCTCGATCTTAGAATGTTCAAAAATGAGGCGAAAAAAAGAATTTTTAAAAAAAGAAAACCAATTAATTCGGATTCTATAAACGAAATTAAGATGAATACAATTATTACAACTCCTCCAACGGAAATTCCATGTACGCCATTACCTAGCATTTTTTAAACACATCCTTTCGTGTATTTAAAAAAAAACAAAAAAAAAGTAAATAAATAAAAAAAAAAAAAAACAATTTTTTTCATTTGCCGCCTTATTCCGTTTACTATTTTGTTTACTATTTTCGGTTCGTGTGGATTTTCACACAAAATATGCCACTTTGGTGTGGCATTTTTGATGGGACGTTGATCAAATTGTATACTTTATCAAAATATAAAACCATAAATAAAGTATACAATTCGTGAATATACGACCAAATAAATCAAAAAGTTGCCCGATTAAAAAAGTAGATACCATCAAAAGTGGCAAAACTTCTCAAAAAGTGGTATCGAGGAAATGCCGGTGATGAATTCTGAAATTTACATTTACCACTTTTGACGATGCTAGTGAAATAACAGAAAACATTTGGAATTGAAAAGATGCTGATAGAAATGGCCACCGTTTACATGGTTGATCAGCACAACTAATTTATTAATATAGAAATTTAATCATTTTATCCATAACATTTAGGCTATTAATATAATCATATTGTTTCATGTTTCATTTTATCTCTCTCTTTCAAACATCTGTGATTCATTGAGCTAAATTTTTTGATGAGTTTTTGTTATCTCATTAGAAAGATAGTATTAGGGAAGTTTCTTTGATATATAATAAGCAACTTATTATGAATCTTTATAGATCATATTATTTATCTTTTTACAAGAAACTTAATTGAAGTACGACAAATTATCTGAAATAGAAGAAGCAAACGAAAACTTCAAAGAAAAATTAATACAAACGCAAAACGAATTAAATGAATTAGACAACGAAATCAAACACAAGCTTAAGAAATTGGAGATCTTAAAACTGAAAACTACAAATTATCTGCAATAGAAGAAGAAACTTCAAAAGTCAAGGATCAAGTCGAGCAAACAGAAGCAGAAATAAAAGAATTACAAAAGTTGACCCAAGAAAAGGATCGTGATAAAGAACATTCGATTAAAATATTAGAATTGGAAGAAGAAACCAAAGCACTTGATGAAGGGTTGGGGGGAGGTGCCGGGGGGCTCGGTAGGTTTGAACAAGAAATTCAAAAGAACAAGAAATTGAAAATCTTCGAAATTGAAGAATTAAAAGTAAAAGAAAACGAAAACAAAGAACTAAAAGTTTAATAAAATAATTTTGATGTTTTATTCAAAAAAAAAAATATTATGATATGTTAGAACAACAAAATTATTATATATTGTTTTTTAAATAAATTTTCTTCATGACTATTCTTTAAATATTCATTTGGCTATTTGTTTCAACTCCTTTAAAATTTGATTCTTCTTCACTTTTTTTTTTTTTAATACAAATTAATGACATAGTGATTAATGAAACGATGGCAACTACACCAGCAGCAACTCCAACGCCAATGTAAAATGCGATTTTTATAAAAATCGGTATAAGATGTGAAATAATTAGAATAAATTGTAGCAGTATAATCATAAGATATAATTGATATTGGGATATAAATAAATGTTGAATTAATTTCTGTCAAAATAAATGAATTTGTATATGAAGTGCAAATGCTTAATGATTGTGTATATGACAAAACATATGAAGTAACAAATGAATGTGATAAAGAAAATGTATTTGTTTCAGTTGATGTGAAAATTTGTGTTGGCATTGGATTGCATCCAGTAATTGTTTCTTTGGTTATATTTAAATCTCCAAAAGTGTTTTGATAAGTTTTGTATACCATAACAGATTTTGCTAAAACACCACGAAAACAATTAACTCCAAAAGTTGGAGAAGTTTTCCCATAAAAATAAATACATTTTAGTGAAGTGCAATCATCAAATGCTTAATCTTCAATATTTTTCATATTTTCTCCAATGATAATAATTTCTAATTTCTTAAAAGAAGAAAAAGATTTTGATTGAATATCTGTAACAGAATTTGGTATTATTAAACTTGTAAACATACACCCATGGAATGCAGAACTCTTTATAACATTTATACTTTTTCCAAATGTTATTGATGATAGATTAATGCACAATTCAAATGCATTTTCTCCAATCGAATTGACTGAATCTGGATTTTTTAATGTTGTATTTGTATTTCCGACCGGATAACTAATGAGATTTGTAATTTTCTTATCAAACAAAATGTCATCATAATCAGAATAATTGAGATTTTTTTTGGAAACCTTTATATATCGAAGTTTTTCTCAACGACAAAATGGATTTGTTGATATTGATGAAACTGTACTTGAAATTGTAACATTTTTAAGGAAAAACAATAGTAAAACATAAAAGATCCAATTGTTTGGACACTTTCATCGAAAAGGACAGTTTGAATATTAGAACAACCAGAAAATACATACGACCCAATTTTTATAAGAGGACAATTAAGTGTTATATTTTTGAATAACGTGCATTCTTGAAATGCATATGATTCGATAGTTGTTATGTTTTTTCCAAATAAAACATTTTCCAGGAAACATAACATGTATCAAACGCATATTCCCAAATTGAAATGACTGAATCTGGTATTTTAAATGTTTTGAATACGTGTGCACTTGGATAACATATTCGTTTTGTAATATTTTTATCATATAAAATTCCATCAGAATCAGCATAATTGGTATTTTCCTTGGAAACATTTATAAATTTAAGTTCGAAACAGACAATAAAAGAAGTTGATGATATTGTTGAAACTGTGCTTGAAATTGTAACGTTTTGAAGTTCAAAACAATTTCTAAACATTGAAGGTCCAATTGTTTGAACGCCCTCATCAAAAAACAGCTTTCAATTTTATACACTTCATAAATACACCATGTCCAATTGTTGTAAGGGGACATTTAATTGTTAAATTTGTTTATACAATGCAATCCACAAATGCACATGTCCCAATATCTTTAATCCCATCCCCAAATAAAATATTTTTCAGTAAAATACATGAATCAAATGCATTTCCTCCAATAGAAGTTACTGAATTATTAATTATAACAGTCAGCAATGATTTCCATTCACTAAAAGCTTTACTTGGAATTGTAGTTATCCATCTGAAATGATGATATGTTTTGCTTTTGTATTGTTGTGTAAATTCACTTGCATTAGTAATAGTTAATGTTAATGTGTTTTCATCGAAAATTTGTGGCGAATGAACAAAAAAGAAAATAAAAAATATGAAAATATATTTGATATTTGTTTTTCGTTTGATTTGATGAGAATATAATAGAAAATATTTTCTATGTGTTTTCCATCAGGAAATAACGTTTTTTTAATTGGCAACAAGAAATTGAATACTTTTGTATCGGCCCATTTCGTGGCCGTTAATAAGAAAGCAATGGATTTCAAGAAAAGTTCCCTTCCTTCAACATTGCTTGAACTTATTGAAAATTCACAACCAAAAAAAGAGGGAAATGTAATTATGGAATCTCAAAATCCTATCGATTATTTGCTTCTTGAAAAAATTTTACAATCTGTTATTATATCTCCATCAGCAAATTCATGGGATTCTGTTAGAATTTCAATCAATTCTTTGTCAGACCCACTACCAGAGAATAGTGCTAGAATTCTTCTTCAAGCTGCAAATGATTCGTTCTCATTAGCTTTTTCTAATGAACAATTTTTATTCTCTCTCTTGGATGTTGTCTTTTATTGCATTGATGATTGCATTCCATTTGTTTTTTCAGAATCTGAACTTATTTTATTCCAAAAAATTGTTCAATGTTTATCTCCAGAATTGGAATTACGTTCTATACTTTTAATTACTGAAATATTTGATGTACTTTTGAAACAGATTAGGTCAAATCCAACACCACAAAATATTGAAGTTTTTGCTCTTCCCATTTACCAGCAAAAATTGTTTGTTTGTCTAGATTCGCAGAAGTGCTCAGGAACGCCAATTGTTTGCACAATGATATTTAGTAATTTATACAATCTTATTGAATTGTTACCTCAGGATGAAAGGATAATCATTTCATTGATTAAATTCTTGATTAAATTCTTGATTAACTATGAAAATGATGGCTCAATAGATAAATCATTGAAGCTCCTTAACAAAATTGTGTTAATTTTTCCTCAATTATATTTGCATGTTGCTGAAAGTCTTCCAATATTGTTGGATAAATTTAAACGGACAGAATCATATAAAACTATCAAATATATTTGTAAAATTCTGAAACCCATTTTTGAAAACGAGCAGCCGTTAAATGCTGTATCATCTCTTAACGTTCCCCAAATTCTCCTTCAAAAAATTCGATTTGCAAGGGGATCAAATGTTGCCTTGAATGCTATATTGGAAAGCATGGTCTCAATTTGCGACCATTCCATTGAATGTTGTCGTAATTTCATAGAATTGGGAATATTCCAAGAAGGTGTAATGCCTATGGATTCATTTAAAGTTAATGTTGCTATGCTTCAAATCACGCGCGCTGCAATGGAATACAAGATTCTTCCAATGAATTCAAAGCCAATCGTAGAATTGGCAGTCTCCACATGCATCGAAAGTGATGATGATCAACTCTTATTGTTTACTTTGAATGTTTTGGCAGTGCTGTTCCAAAACTATTATACATTTGATGTTAGTGAGGCTATTGAAAGGCTAGCCTCAGAAAGTGAAAATGAAAATGTTTTCATGGGAGCTAATGTTTTGTATAAAATGATACATACATAATAAATCTGTAATTTACCTTAATATCTTTTTTATAATTCTCAAGTTCTTATGCAAAATTATCCTTTAAATAATTATTCTTTTTCATCATATATTTTACTAAGCTAAAAATTGATTATAATAATCAGTTAAACAACTTTTTTAGAATCAAATGATCGTTCAAATAATTCAATGCGAAAGACATTTGATATGAAAAATCAATTCGCATTCACATGAATGCTTTAAAAATCCCAGAATACATTCAAAATTTAATTAAAGACAATAGGCTAATTGAAGCAAGAAAAGAATGTATTAAAAATCATATTGATGCAGAATATTTAGAAACTAAGGTACAAAATTTGATGAATTCTGCAGATGTTCACTATAGTAAGAAAGAATACAAACAATCAATTGATGATTACATCAAGGTAATTGGGTTTGTCGAACCATCAATTGTTTTATGCAAATTCATCGCACCCCATTTGTCAATTCATTTAACCAATTATTTAATCGAATTACATAAACGAGGTTGCGCCAACGCGCAGCATACGCAACTACTTTTCAACTTATTTAGACATCTTGATGCAAAAGAAATGCTTAATGATTTCCTTCAATACATTGAAACAGCTCATGAACAACAAATCAAAAAAGAAAAAATTGCGGCTAAAGAACAGTCAGGTTCTTCCCCATCTGAAACATCTTCAAATGAATTTGATACAGATTATGAAAATTTCCTCAATAACTTTAATGCTGATGCTGCCATTCAAACGCTCATTGACAACGAAATGGAAGCCGAAGCTCTTCACATTGCTCAAGTTCTTAATCGTAATTCATTTTACATTTTCCTTTTAATCTCATTCAAACAAGACTATGAGGAAGCTGCCAACCAAATTGCTCTTCGTCTTCCTTCTGCGGAAAGTCGTGATCTTTTAATGAAATTTGGACCAATATTATTATTGTCTTCATCATCTGTGGTCAAAAAGATCGAAAACATTGCCAAAATCTCATGGCTTTCCTCGCAAACCCCACTTTCCTCAGATAAACAATTTTTAAAGCTTTTTGCCTCGCATCCGTTAAGTTGCATAAATTTCCTTCAATCTGTAATTCATCAAAAGTCTACACCTAGTTTTGCAAACAACCTTATTGCTCTTCTTATATCCAATGACACTAATAACTCCAGTCAAGAAGTTCTAGATTTGATAGATAATTTCCAAAAATTGAAATATGATCCTGATCTTGTTCTTAGCCTTTGCTGTCAAAATCACTTTACTACTGGCCTCGTTAAACTTCTTACACAACTTAATCGTCCACATGATTTGGTCAATTTACTAATCAGCGAAAGCTCAACAAACCAACTCTTCAAATTCTGCGAGACTAACCCCGATCTCAACAATGAAGACTGGCTTGAAATCTTTAAGTTTGTCGTAAGCGAAGCCGGATGGAAATCTTCCCCGCCGCAACCCTTCCTTAAAAAGCTCATCGAAAACGCATCAAAAGCGATGCCGCTTGCGGCTATCGTTGAAACGTTAACGAAGAATCCGTTAATTTCCATTGATGTTGTTCGGAGTGAACTTTTTGGGATGTTTACACAGCTGGTGGGTGAACTAGAAGTAAATGAGACAAAGAACAAAATATTATTAAAGGAACTGGAAGAAGTTGATAATGAAATAGAACGTCTTGAAGAAATAGATATCGAGTTCAAGCCAATGAAATGTGACAGATGTAAAAATGATATCACTGGTCCACCTTATGTTGGATTCATGTGCGGTCATATGTTTCATACTAGAGAAGGTTGTGTGGGTAGAGGTAGTAATAATGAAATGTTTTGCCCAATTTGCGGTGAATGTAATTCTCCAAATTTGGAACAAGAATTCGTAACGGATGAACAAATTGATTTGTCTAAGCTGGATTTAATAGATGAGGCAGTGAAAATGATCGATAATGGCCTTTTAAATAAATGCTGAGTTTTTGGATGAAATTGACAAAAATATTTTTTAGTGTGAATGGGATAAAAATATATTGAAAACATAAAATGTAATTCTGTTTAAAATTAAAATACATTAAAAAAATCAGATATCTGAAATTTGATATTTTCGAAACTTAACTTATATCAGATTTGAACGGGTCTGTTTGTATTCACGTCACATCACATTTCAATAAACGGTTATGAATAAATTTGGAGCTAAAATTTTAGATGCAAAAGCAAATTCCTCCAGATCCTCCGTACCAATATCAAATCCCTCAAGGCCAGCAACCTGGATTTATGCAAAACAGACAAATGATGTACAATCAAACATATCCAATTAATCAAGGATATCCACTTCAATTTCCACAGCAAATGATTCCTCCACAACATCCTATGCAAATGAAGTATGTGCAAAACCAAAGAACAAGAACTGCTAAAATACCAAAATCCCAACAAAACCAAATTTTACAAATGTATTCACAACAAGCAACAGGGAAAAAGAGGGGATATAATCATACTATGCCAAAAACTCCAACTGTTTCACCTAATATTCCACAACCTCCGCCTCAACCAAATATTATTGATTTTCCACAAAATCCACCAGTAAATCATGAAGCTCAAGCTATTCAATTGTTGAGCACTTTAAATGATGAAACTGCGGATTTTTTGTTTCAAATTATTGGCTGTACTGCTCCAACACGAATTGAAAAAGAAAAATATTTTATCACCACGATTCTTCCTAGCACTCCACCTCCCCAAATTCAAAAGCTTTTTTACCTGTTTGCTCATTCCAAGCCCAGTGAAATTAAAAAACTGAGAGAACCAAGTGTTCCCATATTATTTAATAGCTTAAAAGTGCTTGCAGGAAGCATTTCATACCACTTAGTTCCATTTAGTGTTGGTGGTATTGATTATCATCCTCCTTTCTACAACCCAAATCTGATGTGCATTGGAAGTTTCATTTGTCCATATATAAACAAACAGACCCCAGTCAATTCCATAATTTTAAACGGAAAGGAAATCTTTTCTACTAATTTCGGATCAAATGAAAAATATTTTGTTCTTATAACAGATTTAAGCAAAAATACAAATATTCGAATGAACTTTCAACCTTCAATTAATGCAATCAACTATTTGACATGGTTTGTGATTCAACTCGTAGAAAAGAAACAGATATCATTGATAATCCGCGAAATTACACCAAAGTCCAAGCAAGGAACAAAATTTAATGAACATACTTTATTTGCTAAAACTGAAAAATGCAAAAATTGCTTGTTCTTGGTCAAGAATATCATATTGGAATTCTTCAATAGTGGTGCCTGTACATGCCCAATGTGCGGAGCCGAAATCAATTTAAATCATTTGAAATTTGTCCAAAGACAGAATATGCAGAATATCCAACCAAAACCTCCAGAAGAGGATCCGATGCTTTCCAGTGCGCAACAATACTTGGGCAGTGTCATTGGGCCACTTTTCGATATATCAGATTCAAATCAAACCAATCAATGGTTTGATACCGTTTTCAAATCAGATGGAATTCAAGCGGAAGAATATCACGAAATGGAATATCTGAATGCGAACGAATACATTAGACAATTGTATGAAATAGAGTAAAGAACTTGTTTTATATATTATATTTTCTATGAATTTAAAACATTTATTGAGCAGAAAAAGACGAAAACAAATGAAGCAATTATTTAATTTAAATGGAATATCAAAAAAAAAAAAAAAATTAATTTTCATATAAACAACTTTTGAAGTTCATTGTTTTTGATATTGCAATAATGTTATTCCAAAATGGAATTTGTATCTAATTAATAAATTTAAAGAGTATTTAATATTATATGTTCTTATTAAATAATATTTATAAATACATTTGATTTATGAATTTTTCTTCTTTGAAATCATCTTCTTCACTTTCATTTTCTACATCACTAAACGTATAAATATCTTTAGTATTAACATTAATTCCTTTTTGTTTAAGAAGTAATTTAACTATTTCTGTGTTACCATATAAACATGCAATCATAAGTGCTGTTTCAAATGTTTTAAATAATTTCCAAATATTATTTTGAAATTCTAAATTATTAAAATAAATATCAAATAAAACAAATAAATATCTTTATCATTAATATCAATTCCTTCTTGTTCAAATAGTAATTTAACTATTTCTGTATGACCTCTTTCAGATGCAATCATAAATACTGTATTAAATAAAATAAATAATTTCCAAATATTATTTTTAAATATCAAATTATTAAAATAAATATCAAATAAAACAAATAAATATCTTCAGCATTAATATCAATTCTTTCTTGTTAAGTATGAAAATTAAAAGATTTCATTTAGAATTCCACACAATGATAACTCATTTGTTTGTTTAATATAATATTAAAGTTTAGTAAAAATATCATTTTATATTATTTTACTGTAGATCGTACAATTGTTTTTTAAGTGGGTATATATTCGATACATCCCAATTATTCATCAAATAAGTCAAGAAGTTTTGTCCAATTTCCTTTAACTTTCCGCCATACATTAGCAAATCTTTTGTTTGCGTAATACTTGGTGCAAATACAATTGCCAAATTTGCAGAAGTCATCTTTGTGTTCTCTTCAAATTGTGATAGCCATTGAAGAAAACCAATTATATACGCTAATGTTGCTCGATGACATTCAGGCAACGAATTCGCAAAATCCATATAACCGTCGTTATTAACGGTCGCCAACTTATCGAACATTGAAAATGGAACGATAGGATCCGACAGATTCCTTACCCACTGCTTCATGAGCGAAGCAAGGTCATCCATCCTCTCGTTCTCTGGGATTGAGCCCCCATTATTTATTATCTCAACGAGAGTGTCAATTCTTTTTGCGTTTCCAGATATTCTAAATATACCAAGATGATTATCACAACCTTTCTTTATAAGAAGATCAACCATTTGGTATAACACCAATGGTATTGGTAATTTTGGATACTTCTTTCTTTGGTCCCACATTATTTCATATAATGATACATCAAATACCTTATTGCAACTATTCATTTGCTCTGGAACAGCGAGGATCTGAGGTAGAAGCATTCCAACAAGAGGTTTGCCTACACAACATCTTCCATGGAAACGAATGAAAATAAATTGTGCAATTTCAGAAATTGTTGGATCGAAATCGTTTATCTTTTGCAGTAAAAACGATTTTATCCAAGTTTCGCTATTCAAAGTTGATGGAAATATTGTTGCGATAATTAAGAATAATTTATATGTAAGCACTAAACAATCATATTTTGGATTTTGCTGCAACTGCTTCATCATTTGAAAGTAAACTTCGTCAATTAAAGGTTCTTTTGTATATAAAAGTTGGACTAATTCGTCTGCAGCATTTGGATTGGGTTTGTTGTTAGCGCCAGTAAAACTAAGAATATAGTTAAAGCATTTGATGGCATCGTTTTTGTAGGGTTTTGGTAAGCTTTCAAGGAGTGGAGCTGATAATGGTTTTGATTGAAATGAGATTAAGGATTCAATAGAAACTGTGGTGCGCCGAAATACTCTTCGTTCTTTTTGTTTAGCAAAATATTTTTGTGCAAAATCTCTAAATATAAATTGATGAATTCCATCTGATATAGATTTAGGTAAGTAGCGAGGTTCATCTGTATCACGTGCTGTGAATAAATTTTTCTGTTTAGGACTAAATGTTTGGGATCGTTTCTTTGTGGTCGGTGGAACAAAACTTTGAACAGCTGGATCAACATGAATAATAAGGTTGTTAGTAGGAAGTCTCATTACAGAGTTCTTTCTTTGATGTTGTTCGAATGTGACTAATGGTTCTCTTTTGCTAGATGGATCTTGTCTAAATGATAAACCGCTTTGCTTTCTTTCAAACGAAGATGTTCGGTCGAGTCTAGCTTTACTTTCTATTTGGTCAGGAAAATTTTCGTTTGGATTTGGAAATCTTTTTCGAGTTTTTGGATCAAGAACAATTCCATTTACAGGATAATTCCACGTTGTTGTTCCTAGTGTTGCGTCTAAGTAATAATACTTTTGCTTTTTTTCGTCGAAATAAGCGTAGTAGCCTTTTTTTTGCATTTATTCGACCTGTTATGACATTTTTCAGTCAATTTATCGCTCGTTACAGTAAATGTAAAGTTATAAAATTGTCGGTTTTTTATTTCTGTAAACTTTACAAACATGATTTCAATAAACTTAACAAAAACTCACTGAGTTTACATTAGTCAGATGCTTTACATCAAAAGTACGATAGAAAACATTTATTACATCTAACAAGCTATTAAGACCTTCTTAAGTTCTATTTGTGCTTCTTTAGGAAGATCTTTTAATGAAAAAGGCATGTTTACAGTTAATTCCTTGTCTTTCAAAAATGGAATTAATATATTCCATGCCTCTTTACACTTACTAGGTGGTGTATTTGCAATTTTAACTGCCATCTCTTTAAGTTGGACATATGTGGGCGGCGTTTCTTTTGGCTTTTTATTTGTTTGTTCTTTTGTTGGATTTGTAATTTTAGGTGCTGGAATTATAGGCCTATTACGTATTATATTTGGGTTAACCACCTTTATGAAATCATTTTGGATATTGTTTAAATAAGTATCAAGTTCTCTTAAATCATTGACAACATCAGATTTCCTTGGCAAAGTACATTCTTTCCAGATTCTGTCAATAGCATTTTTAGCTTCATTAGCAATGCGAGTTAAAGGATCATTGGGGCCATTATAATGTCTGCAATTTTCCCATATCAAATCTAAATTATCCTTGAAATGATTAATGGAGACAATGGTTCCATTTAAAAGTTGCTCAAGGAGTGTTTCAAAATCCATTGGATTTTTAATCACATTATAGTAATTGCTAGCGTCATTTGGATTAACACTTTTTTTAAAAGAACTTAAATCCTTGTTTTTAATTAGTTCTTTTAACAGCATTTCACAGTATTGAAGAGTAAGTACACCTCTTGGTATATCTATGTTTATTTGAAATTGATTAAATTGGGATGTTGGCTTTGGGATAATTTTTGGTTGTTCTTTGACTACTGGAGGTAGACTTGCATTTGTAGTATTACTGCATTTGAAGACAATTTTAGGATGAGGAAGAAGAGTCGAAAAAACAAATCGATGTTGACTAAAATCCATCTTGAATATTCTATAATTATTTTCCCATACTTTTGGGAAAACCGGAATAGCCGATTATGGAGATATGTTTTTCACGTGACATGTCATGCAGGTTTCCTTCCAATCTCAAAATGGATGATTCCAAAAATGAGAGCTATTTAAGCAAACTGGAATCATTCAACAACAGCCTTTGCAAAGAAAGTGATGAAATTATGGCATTAACAGATCAATCAAAAAAATGGTTTCCAACATTGTTATCGATTTTCGATAAAATTTCGCCCAGCATCAAGTTAAATCCAAAAGAAAATCAAGAGCTTACTGAGGTAGAAGCCAAACTCTCTGAGATATTGGGGAAAACAATGACTTTATTAATTAATGATGATTATGTTACATCTCAAATCAGGGAAATTCGCACGTTATTTTACAAATTCATTGATGTTTCCAAATGTTATAAAGCATTATGTACAAAATTACCTGAGATTCCATTTAATCCAACAGCAGAAACATTACAAAAAGCCATAAAAAATAAATACTCAAAAATGCTTTCTCAACTTTCTGATGACACGAACTTAGAGCCAGCAGATTTAATGTCTCTTAATATATTTCCGTCATCTTTTCCACACCATGTTATTGCATATTCTCAAGCTCTTTGTAACATAATAGATATACAACGGCATCTTGTTTTTTCAAAAGCCACTTTACAAAGTCAAATTGAATTATTCGAAATCCAAAATAGTTCACCATCACCAAAGATCATCCAGCAATTTCCAGAATTCCAAAAACATGTTCGACTTCAAAATGAACTTCTTAAGCATACCGCCTATCTTTCCAATCATATTCATAATGATTTTCAAAATATATCAAAATTATGCGAACAAATTTCATCAGACAGAAGCACGTTAATACAACTTATCCAAGTTGACTTTACCAACAACAGAGAAGGAATGCTTCAATATCTTGATGCACTTGTCAGCTTTGATTTATTCATTAGACACAATAAATTTGTTAAAATACTTTCAACGCACTTTGACCCTTTTAAGTTCACGCCACGTGACTATTCGAAAAGGCTTAGCGATCTTTCATTGCAACTTCAAAACTCAAATCTAACCGAAAAACAGGCGGTTTTGACAGAGACGATACAAATTCGAGATTCAATTAAAAGTGACATTGCAATATGTCAAGAAAAACTTAATGAACTTAATCAAAGACTCATAGCTTCTCCTATCCAAAACGCAAATATGAACACATCACGATCACAGCAAAATGCAATTAATCATTTTAGAGACATGATTAATGCATTTCGCCAAATTACAGATGTATCCATTGAATGTATTAACTCAATACAAACCATTGAAACAGCATCATCAATCTTTTCTAAACAATTTGGAGCCCTTAATTATAAGGACCTTACGTTACTTAGCACAGTTTATCATTCGTCATTAAATTATTTCGAATTATTATCCGAATCGATGAAGAAAAAAATAGAAGAAAAGGAACAAATAAACAGTGAAATTTTAGAACAAATATACCAATGTAGAGCAGAAACTGATCGAATTAAAATGGTTGCCAAATCATTAAGGAAAAAACGCAAAACGCCAGAAATTATATGCAACGAATGCGAGAAATGTCGAAAGTTTGTGATATCTCGGTGTGGTCATTCGTTTTGCAACAGTTGTATTGATAAGATTTATGATGAGAGATTATTTGTTTGTCCGGCATGTGGTACTGAGTTTAGTGAAGGAGACATAATTAGAATCAATTGGAAATAAGTACTGTTTCTAATGCTTTATAGATTTCTTTTAAATAAATTATTTATTCTATGATTTATTGAACGATAATTGAGAGCTTAAATGGGGTGTCCCAAAATTTGGGTGTTTTAAGGATGTCAGACCTTGAAACAGAGCTGTTGGATGATCACCCAGATAACTCAGATAGCAATAGCGAATGCAAATGTTTTATTGTAGCAGCAAGCATTGGATTATTTTTTTTTTATATCAGTGCCATACTTATCTTAATTTCGAATATTTGTTTCATCAAAAAAGTAGATGATATGTTTCTTACTATGATCGGCTCAGAGGAACGTGAAGATGCAATTTTTTTAATTTGGACAATCTCCAGTTTGATTTTTTTAATTAATGTAGTTGCAATTTGGGTTATTATCGTTTATTACAAACCCCAATCCATATGTGAAAGGTGTTTCATAGCAATGATACCTGATTTGATGGCAATTGCATTTTTTTTATTCATCATCTCTTTTGTTTTTCTTTGTATTGGATTTTCATATGTTTCCCCATCTAAGCATGACAGTTATTACAAGAACGCGATGGAAGTCATCAAAAATTATTACAAAAAGCCAAAAGCCAATCAATGGTTTTTTGATCAATTGGGCCTCTCTGACAAAGAAGCTAATGAAAGCGTTATTGGTGAATTTCTTGTTCAAATGATCAAATCTAATTGCGAACAATGTAATCGTTATCAATTGAGATTATATGCTATTATATTCTATGTATCACCAACTGTAACCATCTTTTTTTCTTGTTTTTATAATTGTTGTTGTTCATCTGATTCATCTCAAACAACTGAAGAAAGCCAACACATTGAATTCAACGCCAGCCCAAAAAGTGACGATCATACGAAAAGTGACAATTTTATCAGTCATAGTCGAAAAAATAAAAATGTTAATAAAACTAAAAATAGAAGAAAAACAAAGAAAGGAAAGAAAATTAAAAGGTCAAAGAACAAAATGAAATATGAAAAAATTTCTGATGAAGATTCATCATCATATGATGGATTATATAATTTTTTCTAAGAAATGCAATATTTTTGTCACAAAATAATTTTGATTTTTATTTTAAATATTAATAAGAAATCCTCTTTAATAAATGTTACCTTATGGTAATAATTAAACCAATATTTATTAAAATATCAAAAGAAAATGTAAATCATATATATATAACAATCAACATCATTTCTTCTGTTCGAATAGTAATCGGATCGCACGTCAGCTTTTTCAACAAATAAATGAAGTATCATTTAATTAGAATCAAATACTTTCTTTTAAAATATATGAATTGATATTATAAATTAGATATAACATGTGTTTTTTATTTTTTGCAAAACTATGTCTGGTTCTCATATTAAAAAAATATAAGCTGCAAAAAATATTTTTTTATAGATGATTCTATAAATAACATATCTGTTATATTAAAATAACAATTTTTGTATTCTATTTATGATGCTTATCTGAATTTCTGAAGATAGTTGTTTATACTTTAACATTACATACAAAGAGCTTATTTATCAAACATAATGTTTTATAGAAGCCCGAGCTTCTGTTTCATTGTAAGTTTGTTTAAATTTGAAATATTTACAATAGATATCTATCAATTTTTTTTTTTTGGAAGTAATTTTATTTTACTTAGATATTTACATTTTAATCTTTGATTTATCTTTTTATTATTTATCTCGTTATTTCGTAAAACATAAAACAAAATCAAGCTTGATGAGGAATTTATTCATTTTTAGATGTGGAAGAAATCAAAACCACTTGTGTTTTTAAACTCACCAAATTGGAAATCAATTTGATCGCAAAAACGTGAAATATCGGATTCAACAGATTCGGATAATGTTACTTCATTAAAGTTTTCACCAGCATTTATGTTTTTCTTCCTATTTTCTTCGCCATAAATTCCTCTTATTGGTTTAAATGTTGAAGATGTTGAGTTTCCATCTCCTTGGAATACTTTGAACCATCTTGCTTTAACTTGAATATCTGTTCTTCCAGGTAAACATTTAGCAATTTTTGTCCATTTGAAACCAAGTTCATTTACCATTTGATGAAGTATTTCATCTTCTTGGGGATTCCATGGTGCTTTTGCTGAGTCACTACATATGTAATGCTTCCATCTTTCTCTGCATTGCCGAACATTTCTATTAGGCATGCGTGATGCAACTTTTCTCCATTGATCTTCCCCATATTCAGCTACAAGTGCTTTTAATTGACAATCTTCATGTGGAAGAAATTTTGCACGAACTCTTTTTTTCATTGAAATCAAAAAAAATGAAGTTAAGCAAAGTGAAATAAAATTTTCTATTGGTTCAAAAGCATAAACTTTTTAAGGGAGAATATAAACACTCAAAAGTCTTAACAGGTAAAGTAGAAAGTATTTAACAATTATATTGATTTGATTTTTACGTTTCTTTATTTTTAATTGTTAGTATGCTTTTGTAAAATTATGTTACTGTTATGATCTGCGTTAGAGATAAAATCCAATACTTCATTCGAGAATTTTAAAAAATTCAATTAGTTTAAAGTCTGTAATTCAATGTCAGGTATTGCTTTTGAATGATATTATCATCGAATATAAAAATTTCATTTAATGTTTTTTATTAATATTTATATTGTTTTATGCACGTAATAATTATAAAATGAATTTTTATATTTGAAATAAATTATTCATAGGAGATTTGCAAAAAATGGATACTTTAACTTACGATTGGCAAAAGCCAATGAAAAACCCCATGAATATAAAATAGCGTAAGGCTCTTCCTTCAAACCAATATCAGACATTTATATTATTATTAAAAATATACTAGTAATTAATAAAATAGAAACCAAATATTTTCATTCTCAATTATACTTTTCCAAAATAATTTACTTTTATAATGAACATAATTTCCATAATCTTATCATAATCATTTTATCTTATATAGTATCCTTTAAAAATGCAATTTTTATTTAGTTCTTTAATAATCTTATTTTCATATAAAAAATACATATTCTACATAGATAAAAACATCTTAAAAATTCAAATATTGAAACTTACATTTAATTTCAAAATATTTCTTCAATAACAAAATAAGAAAATTTAAAACAAATTATTATTTATGAATTTCCTTTCCTTGCGTACAAATGATAAGTAAAGTAAAGTTATTATTTGTACGCTTATGAATTTACTTGCGTACAAATAATAACTTTATTTACTTATTATTTACTTTACTTGCGTACAAATAAAATCCGAAAAATATTTTCACAGTCAACAAAACATTTTCAAGTTAATTTGACAAACCATTTTATTCCTGTACTACTTCCTCGTGCATAATTCTTTGTGCGTCCTCTCTAATACTGAAGCAGTCCTGTATATCCTTATTAATTCTATCGCTAAAGCCGACGTTTATATCGTCCTTTGAATTCATTGAAATCAAACAGCCACTTTTTAAGTCAATAACCGCATCAATTATACCGTCAGCGGCGGCTTTCGCGCAAAATCCGCACGCGTCCTCAGCGCTACCGATGTGTAACATATCCGCAATGTCGCTGAATGTAATTCTTGAGTAACAATGTGATATCATTGTTAATCCTGCTAGGATTACCGAACTGCGTAATCTTTGAACTAATGGTTCAAGGCCATCAATTTCAAACTGCGGATTCTTAACAACTTCTTGGAAGGATATGACATCGCCCTTTAAGATAGAACGTGCTAAGTCTAAATATATCGGATGATCTAATAACATTGACCGTGTGGGAACTTGGCCTTGTAACATCATGACAACAACTAAATGTCTGACCACTAATGAACGAAATGGATCTGAGTACCGATTTTGTGGTAACCTTCGTAATGAAAGTTGAAGATGATGTTGCGATTCAGCATATTCAAGTGCAACTGCTTTAAGATGGCCAACAAAATAATGATATCGGCCAAGTTGGGATGGCGAGGCATCGTTTGGAAAACTACAATGCTTAAGAAATGATAATGCAAGACTATATCCTCCAGTTGATATGTAATATTTAAGTAAACAATTAACTATTGTGGATTGCGTTTGATGTAAATGTGAATCGCATGATCGACGGTATGCTGAAAGAAGGAGTTCGAGTGGGTTTTCTGAAGTTATTGAATAAAAGAAATATATTTTAGAATAAAGTCGATCATATTGTCGTAACATTTCGTGAGCTTCCATGATTTGAATGACTTTAGGAATTAATTCACGATTTTCTGCTAGGAGATTATTATCAAATTGATACATAATTAGTGGTAAAGACAATGCTAAATATTGTTGAGGACTGAGTTTTCCAAGGTCTTCTTTAAGTGGATATGTTTGATCAAAATGTTCAACAAATGCATTAATTATTTCTGAATTAAATTGTGTATGAAGATCATAGAAACTACATATTGTTTGATGCACATTATTTCCGTTAAGTTCTTCAACAAGAGAAATTAAACGTTTCGATATGTTTTCTTCTCCCATTATTTTTTATGTTTTTTTTTGCTTATTTGTGCGAACAGACCTCTCAAATTTTCTGCTGACCAACTTTCGTTTGAACAGACTTAGTCAATTTCCATCTGCTAAGACTTGTGATATGAAAAAAGCATCAATTTTTTGATGTTGAAACTAGAAAATGATTTCCGATCTTGAAAAGGCACAAATGAAAGTGTTGGGAGTAGAAAATGCAAATATTATGAAAGATATAAGAAGATTACAAATAGAACTTGATGAATTAAGACAAGCAAATTCAACAATGTTAGAAGCAATTATGAAAAATGTTGACCATGAAAACATTAACATAAATTTATCAACTATAACAGGGAATTGGCTTGCATCTTATTGTACAATGCAAATCCTTGGATTAAGTTCTAAATATCAACAAACGAAAAAAAATCATGAATCTGAAGACCCAAACTTGAAAAGACAACTTGATGAGATCAAAGTCAAAAACACTGATTTAAAGGAAAATAAAGAATCTTTAATTCTTGAACTTCGATCACTTCAAGAAGAAACTAATAAAGAAAAAGAATACCTCAGGAAGTACATTGAAAACGAAACCCAAGGATGAACTATTGGCGTAAAAAAGCAAATTTCTCATTTTATATTTTGTGATAAAATTACGGTTTTTACCGTTTAAACTTTCTGGAAGCGCCGTACAAAAGCATAATTTAAGCAGTGAAAAAGTTTTTACTTTTTGTGTTAATTTCAAATGATAAAATTTTTAACCGCTTCGAGTTCCAATTCACCCAAAAAAAAGAGAATTTAACTGAATTAGTCTTTACTCTTTAGTGCCATGGAAGATATGCTCATCCGGATTTGCAATAATTCCATGTTCAACGTAGCGGTTTTCATCCATAGTCTTTCCGATTTCATCAAGTGCTGCTTGTGCGGCTGTTGGTGCGCAAGCTGTCCTTGCAAGCTGTTCTGCTGTAAATTCTTGCTTGACTGCTTGTGCAACTGGACGAGCATCTTCAAGAATTGGACCAGTATAACCGGGCTCGAATTGAACCTTACGAGCTAAAGAAATAAGACAAATTAACACTTGTCCCATGTTGGTGTTATTGTAAACATCTTCAAATGTGCATGTTTCATTAGTTTGAACTCCAAGTGATATGCAAGCCTTTTGGAATGAGCCATAGTTCTCACGTTGGAACATCATTATCTTTGACCTGTGGATTTTTGGTATCTTCTTTGGCAAAAATTTATTGGCCAATTCACATAATGCGACACCATCAACAATTTGGTCACGGAATGTTGCACCTTCCAATGTGCGTCCAAGGTTGCCTTCTATCCATGCTTTCACACGAGATTCGAGTGCTGTGTCGTATTTTGCAGACATGAAATGAGAATGTTAACTGTTTCCACTTTTTCAAAAAATTATATCATAAGGGGTATTTTTACCCTTTTATACCTCTGTATTATTGTAACGAATTGATAACAAAAACATAAATATCTCATGTTTCTCTTTTTAAATTATGTTTATATAAATAAATATTTTTCTAATAGTTTTTTACTTTATGTTGTTTGAAATAAACATATTTTTTCCCATCAAATTACTTAAGGCCGCTGATGGAAAGTGTTCGTTTTTTGAAAATGGCGCCATTTTTTGACAGTTAAAAATTGAACGACTGAAAAACTGTTTTTACGATTATGATATATATCGTTGCAGAAAGTTGGCACAATATAGAAATTACAAAAACTCTCTAATAAAATATGATATAAATATGAATTACAGTAGTTTTGTTCTACATTATTTTTTATACTGGATTGTATAAAAATAGAACTTTAGATTTTTATTGATTAATAATAAAGCAAAATTCTCACCATAGGATGAATATGTATAAAATATGTATAAACATTAATTTCATTTTCTTTCATTCAGAATGATAATAACATTCATTCATACAAAAAAAAAATTCATCAAAAATTAATATGTAAGCTTTAATATTATTCATAAATTGTGATCTCAAAATATATGAAAATTAATAACAAAAAAAGAATAATTAAATATTACAATAAAATATTTTATGCAACTAACAAAAACAATATTTCAAATTTTTTTAAATTATAATGTATAACAAAATATAATTATAATAAAACAACATTTTTATGCGAATATATAATTTATTTATTTTTTATTTGTCATTTCTTATTTACAAACACAGCCCTTAGTGCGCTTATAAAGTTATTTACCACATCGCTATTCTTCGAGAATGGCAATGCCCAAATGCTATTCTGTCTATCACTATCCGTTATCATTTGTTTCACAAGAGTCACAACGCCGAATGGGTGCGGCGGCGGCGTGGAAACTCTTTCGCACAAAACTTTTGCAATTATTTCACATATTCCTATTTTACTTTTCACAACGAAATCGTTTTTAAACAACGCCAACATTAATCTAATGAATGCGTTTGTTTCTCTACAATCATTTCTCAACTTATCCATTAACATGTTGATGATAATCGATATTAATTCCGTTGAAGCCATTTCGAACAACGAAGTTAATATTAAAAATGTTCGCGTTTCTTCAACGGAATTACTTTGTTTTAGTGATGGAATTTCGTTCGTAATTTTATTAACGAAATATTGTTTAATATAATTATCGGACGATTTTTCCATTTTGTTGATAACAATTTTTAATTCGTTTTTATTAAATGGTATAACATTTAATATGTTATTAACGTTATTAATGAAATCTTGTGGAATGAATTCTGTTATATCTTCAAAAGAATTAATATATTGTACATCATTTGTCGTTGATGAAATACTTAAAATTATGTTTCGTAATTGGATAAATTGATATGGAATAACTGATAATAATATTTGTGATGAAGAATATAAATAATCTCGAAAATCATGTGAAAGTATCAAAAGAAAGCGTAGAAATGATTTATAACATTGTTGGAATATTTCGTTCGATGAAATATGATCAACTTTCGTTAATATAATGAAATAATCTATGAATAATATCGTATATGAAACCCAATTCTGATATTGATATAACATAGAATACACATAATGTTTATCAGTGATAAGTTCTATCCATGAATATGTGAAACTTGGTACGTTTAATGGTCGAAGTTGATGAAGTGCATTTGTATAGATTTGTAATAATTCATAATCACTTGAAATAAATGTGAATATTAAGCGAAGAATAAAGTAATACTTACGCATATCATAATTAATAACATTAGAATTCCCTTTAATGATAAAAAGTATTGACTCAATAATGTCTTTAATCGACGTTGAAAGTTTTTCGGTTTGATTCAAATATTCAATGAATTGATATATCAATTTTTCGGTTTGAGTGTAAAATAAATAAACATAGAAATTTTTGCCTTTTTGAATGCAGCTGATCGTCGAGGTTAACAAATCGTCGGTTTGCATTGAATTCTTCCAGTTTTGTAAACAGCTTTCAATCTCACTCAAATTTTCAATGCTTTCGATCGGCTCGAAAGTTGAAACATTTTGTAATTTGGTTGATGTTAATAATTGGTTTGAAGCTGTTTCCATAAAGTTATATAAGTCGGATAATTCTTTAAAGGCCTCATAGATTTGATTCATTTGTTGTATTTGATTTGGATATATATATTCCTTTAAAAATCTTTGTTTACAAGAATTTAAACCTGCAAGTGTTGCAATTAGATTATTTGGCTGAACTTTATCATTTTTATCCAATAAAATTCTAATTGCATTTGTAATGAAATATACATTTTTCGGATTAAAAGGATCAGCATCTAATAATTCCGAGAATAATAGATCAAGTTTATTAACATTAATTAAACCTAAAACCAACAATTTGTTAATGACGTAAGTTGATCTAATAACGTTTTTAATCCAAGAAATTGTATAATTTTGTGATTTTATAACATAAGAATTTGGCACCGATTTGACAACTTTACACAAAAGTTTACAAATGATTTCTTCGAACGTTAAAGTTAAACCTTTTGTAAAAGTTTTATAAATCACTTTTAATATACTTAAGAACCGATCATAAGTAATATTTTTCATTGAAATTTCCGGCATTTGACCCAAAAATGATTCAATTAATGATTCATTTGGTAAATCAATTTTATCATTCGTAAATAACATGAAAAATTGTTGAATATAATGTTCGAATTCTTGATCGACATTAATTTGTTTATCTTTATTTGGATCAGTTTTCGGATAAGGTTGAACAGTCAATGCGATGCCATTCATATCGGAATATATTTGTAACATTTGATAATAGAACTCTTGTTTTAATGTATAATTATAATGATTTACAATTGTCGGATGTATATTCATCTTTTGACGTGATTCATCAGGTTGTTCGATTGATTTTTGGACACTTCTCCATGAACGTAACTTAACTACATCTCTTAAGAATTGTTCTATCCATGCGTAATTTAATTCGATTGATTGTTCGATTACTTTTTGATTTATTACTTCCGTTATATCCGATTTTAATGAGCTAATGAATTGTCGTGTGATTTCGATTGGAGAAGTAAATATAGTTAAACCTGATGACAATTGATTAGTTAAAGTTTGCGCCATGTCAATGATCGATGGAATATCTGTGTCAGGATATAACATAAAATCTTTTAAGATTAATGTAGTAGCTGTAGATGATGCAATGTTTGATAACTTGGTACCTTCCGAACGTATTAAATTTATGACTTTTTGTATTAATATCGATTTTAGTTTTTCTTTCGCTTCTTTATTGTTTAATTCTGGTATAAGTATATGTTGATTAATAAATTGACCTAAAAAGTTTTCATCGAAATTAATTATTCGATCAATATCATTATTAGATACGAAACTTTGTAATGTGAAATATGGTAAAATATAATCGAAGTTATTAATTATTTTATCAGGATATATTAATGGTGTTGATGAAAAATCATTTATAGTTACATGCATTCGATCGAATAAACTTGAGATATGATTTTTAATTAACATTTTAATTCCATCTGTTTTATATATCATTGCTAATATATGTAATATTGAAGATGTATATGGATTTGGTGGTAAGAAATAAGAAGAACTTAAATTAAAGATTGTACATATAAATGGTACAATTCCATATAATTTACCTTGAAGAAATCCATGCAAAAGAATTTGTTTCAAGTCTAAAAATTTGGATAATATTGGACAATTAATAGCTAATGTTATATTACCTATAATTTGTCCTAATATTAATAATCTTCGATGTAAGAAACTTCCTTCAAATTTATCGAATTCCGTTGATTGAATATATTGATATACTTGATATGAACATGCTTGAAATATTATATTTAAGAAATGACCAGATGTTAATAATGGACGAATTATATATTTTAATGTTTGTGGTGAATCTTGTATTAATGTAATGATATAATATGAAATATAATCATGATATGTCGGAAATGTATTTAATATATTTGTTAATTGTGTAAAATCATTTTTAAGTTCTTGAATCGAATTTAAGATTTTCGTTGGTGGCGTATTTAATGATTGAAATCGTTTTAATAATGGATTAAGTTTAATAACATTTGCTTTATTTGTTTTGATTGATTTATTTAACATTTGATATATCCGTTGGATTTTATCATATAATTTAATATCAATTTGACGTAATTTAGTTTCATGTATTAAATCTATAACAAAATGTGGATATTGATGAAGTTTCGATAACAATTCTTGAATAATATTTGTTACAAATAAAATAACTTGTGAATTAGTTGAATTATTAATTGAATATTTTATGTAATTAAATATTTTTGTAATTTGTTTTGTAGAAAAAATTTGATTTATGATTAATATACTTATTAAACGTGATAACTTTTGGATATTATTATTATTGGTATGTTTATCAATGAAATTAAACTCTTCTAATAAATAATGTATCATACATGAAAATAAATATGGATCAGAAGTTCGATATTTTTGCATTATGTTTGAAAATTCTTTTATTGATATTTCTTCCGAAAATAATTTCATGAACATTATTGATGACTCATTTTTCATTTCAAGAATTTTCTCATTTGATATTGTTAATTCGAATTTAAATTGTTTTATGTCTGTTCGAATAGTTTCACAAGTTTTATAAGTTCTTTGTATAAAAATCTTTACTTCTGTTGGATAATTATCAAAGTTTTGTGATAAATATTCAAACATCGAATTTAAAACAGATGTTTGTAATATTGGTTCAGAAGGTATAGTTTCATTAATTCGATTTTTGATGAAATCCATAATTTTAATTAATGAAGAAATCGAATATTTATTTGTATAATTAATAATGAAATCTTTAATTTTATATTTGTTTTTATAATCTGCTATAAATGCTAAATCTGTAGCAAAGTTTGTGTTTTTCGAAATTAATAAAGATGATAACTTATCATTAAATGTATTAAATATTAATTCAAGTTTCGATTGATTACGTTCATATAAAATTAATATTAAAGTTTCTATAAATGTTTGCGAACTTTTCCATAATATATTGATAATGTTTTGTGAGCCTTGTAATACTTTTAGAAATGGATTTATTGAAATTGATTTAATTTCTTCCGTTTTTTCAATGTTTGGTTGACTTAATAAAAATAATAATAGCGATGGATATTTAGTTTCTAATAATTCTAAATATGTTTTTAATAATTTAATGTCATTCCGCATTAAAGTGATAATTCGTTCCGAAAAATCATATGATAACCAACAATTATTAATCTGTGAAAAGATATTCGATTGAAGTTCAAATTGATGAACATTAATAAGATTTGTACCTTTCGAAAAATCTAAATTAGAAATGTTAATTTGTGTAAACGCTGATAAAAATGAAAATTGAAGTTTCTCATTTTGCCATTTACGTGTAAATACTTCTGATGGTATTAATTGACGATCAAAGAAATTACATAAACATTGGAATATCAAATGTATGGAATCAATTGGTAATTCACCAAATTCAGGAACATCAAAACATTCAACTAATTTAGTGAAATTGACTTTCTTCTCTAATAAAATATCTTTATACATCGAAAATAAATTGTTTCGTTGATGAGTTTCAAGTTTGTTTAAATATTGTTTAATGTCATTATCTGGTGAGGAGAGCGATAATACAAAAACTGCCGCATACTTTTCATTAAAATCAGGATAAAAATCAAATAACTGTCGGATTTTATTGGCTGATTTTAATGAAATTACATCAATTTCTTTCATGATGATATGGAGGGGAACGTTTATTTGGGGCGGTGTAAATGTTTCTGTTTGAATTGAAGCACGTGGTGCATAAATAGAGAGATATGGAAGAAATGAACGTGAAGCTAAGGCTTCTTTGTTTATTTGTGTGAGTGAAAACTTTTTTGAAATGTTACAAGTATTAAATATTAAATCATCACTTAAGAAGAAATTTTGGTTTTCAAGATATTTTGGTAAAATAGTATCTTCAAAAAATGTGATCGCTGCTTCAGAATGCATTGAAAAACAACCATAAACCGAAAATGTAAATGCTGTTTCATCTATTAGTTGAGAAATGATGTTACTTGGATAAACAGAAAATCTGTCGAAAAAATTAATCATCAGTTGTTTGAATTGTGGATGATCTTGAAATTTGTGAATAATTATTTTTAAACATTGATTTATGGTTTGCGTTTTTTGAGTTCCCTGATTTCCTTCAATCATTTCAAATAGTGTACTTAATGTATAACAAAAAACATCGTTATCTGTATTTTGAATAACTGAAATAATTTGTTCAGATAATAATGTTGGGTTTAAACTACTAAACTCAGTTATGAGAATTTTTTTGACATACTGACAACCATAAATATAAGGAGATGGTGAAGATGGTGAATAAGACATTTAGGACGATTTGGTACACCCTTAAAAAGTGACGACTAATGTGACCAAATAAAGAAACACATGGCTTGTTCTTTCCTGAATGGCTACAATGTGTTATAAATATTGTAAAACCAATCTAACACGTTTTTTTTTAGAGCAACTTAAACCATACAACTAACTATTTTTTAGTGATTAAATTTCGATTGTTTTTTTTTCTCTAAAAGCTCATAGAATTTTATCATCTTTTTAATTTAACAATTCAAATCTATAAATTCTTTCTCATTTCAAGTTGAAAATAACTTAAGCTTAAGTTTTGTCTCGAAGGTTTTTGATTTCTGTACGTTTACTTTCTGCATAATGACGATAAAGTATCGGCCATGGAAATTGAATTTAAATCCCCACATTCAATACAATGATTTTTTGGGCTCTTCTAAGCTGTTCAAGCTCATGGGGCCCAATATTCCATCAGGTTGTTGCTGAAGAATTCCTTACTCAATATCTTCCAAACGTAACCCCTAAACAAAAAGAGTATTTTATAAAAGGAGCAATTTATGTTGATGGACTTCCAAAAGCTGAATCACATGATATTACAAATTTAGTAAGAATAATTCAATCATATGAACATGAATCATCAGAGTATTGGTTTATACTTGGATTCATTTTACACATGACTGCTGACATGTCTGGACATATTGGTGCACCCCTATCATTTTTGCCGTTAAAAAAACCAGTACATTATTTGGCAGAGCTAGTATCATGTTCTTATGTTTATCATACCAGATATCCCTCATACATTTCAGATGATCCCCTTGTTTCTGCAATTTATGAAGGTCCTTTTAAAATGCGATCCACACGAAAATATTCTGCAATTTATTACGCTTGGAGGCTTTTAGCAAAACTTCCATTCCACAAAATAATTGGAAAAATTGAGAATGATAAATGCGACAAAAAATTTGCAAGTTGTAATTTAGAAAGGCATATAACTGCAATCAAGGACCTAATGTGGGAATCCTTGGGGCTTCTTCAAGAAGGAAATCTGACTCATCAATCACTTGGATACATTGTAACACAAGAATTGAAATCTTTCAAATGTTGCGATTAGAATAACAGTGGTTTTGTTTTTAATAAAAATAGATATGGATGTATTATAATGAATTTTTGGTTTCTAAAAATGTTTTACATTCAATAATTTACATGCATATGATCGTTTTGCTCTCAAAAAAATGGTGAAAAGAACTAAATAAAACGAGAACATCTTTTTACGTTTCAAAATACGAGAACACAAACTTTTCAAACAGTAATTACACTCAACATGAAGATGATTTATTTGATGGTGAAAATATGAATTTATATTATGGAATCTCAAAGGCAAAAGAAAAATGTATTTTGGAATGGATTCAAAATTCTTCACCAGAAATACCAAAAATTACAACAGAATCAATTACATCATGGTTTTTGGAAGCCTCTCCATATTTTCCAAAAATCCTACATATCGATACTGGAAAAAAAGAATTGGATTTATCTGATTCTTTAAAATTATTAATATCAAACAAATGTATAAAAGATCAAACCATTAATTATTTGAAAAATTCATGTGAAAATGCACCTCCACCAGAACTTGTTTGGGCAATTTTAAATGACATTTATGAATATTCTCTAAGCAAAATCAAGAAAGTTGTTCCAAATCATCCATCTAATCGCAATGCTATTATTTTAACAAGGCCATTAATTTCCCAAATTTTAGTTTCATTAGATTTACCAGAACTTCCAGAGAAGCCACCAAAATCACTTAAAAATCAATTTAAAAATGGCGAATTTCTTCGTATTTTATATCATGTTCTCACCAAAGAAGATCTTTTTCTTCCATTTGCCACGAATCAGCAACAAGCAAATGAGAACATCCAAACCATAATACAAAAGTTAATATCTAAGGAGCTTATTGATGATAGTTACATTTCGATTGTTCCTCTTCTTGCAAGCGGTGATATTTTTTCGTATCAACAACTTTTATCAATGCTTTTCATAAATTCAAATCAAAATCCAATTGAACGAAATTATAATGTTAAAGGAGAACGTATTTATTTACCTATAAACAAAATAAATAATGGCACAACACTTCCTAAACTTCTTACTTCAATAGATCCATATTTCTTTAACACCGATTCATCAATCTTTCCAAGCCCAAAAACAGAAGTTGAAAAGAAATGGAATGTGAAACAATGCATTGCATTTTTAACAAAGAAAAAAGAATGGCCGAAAAACGCGTCAATTAAATTTGAGTTATTATTCGATGCAGAATTTGACCAAGTTACAAAACTTTGTGATGGAATTTTAGCTTGTTATTCAGCAAAGTTTAAAAAGCAGGCTTCTGTTATTAGCCTAAAGAATATTTTAGGTTTAAGTGTGAATTAACTAATTATGTATATAAAATTTAATAAAGGATTATGTAATCATTGTTTGGAATTTTGGACAATCATAAAAAAAAATATTTCATTAACAAAGTGAAATATCTTTGTGTATTTCCATTTTTATCATATTTTATTTTAAAAAAATTTACATAAATTATAAAAAGAAATATTTCCTTTCCTTTTCTTCTTCACTTTTATCATTTTTTATGTTGATTTCTTGCAAGAACATTCTCTGCTATAAAATTAAACATTTCTTCAATCCCTTGACCTGTCACTGAACTTGTCTCAAAATATTCAGCAATGCCTGGAAGTGTCCGAGATTTTTGAACTGCTTCACCAAATGAAATTTCGCGATTTGGAAGATCAATCATATTCCCACATAATATAATCAAAGCTTCCTTATTGTTTTCCTTGATTTGTTTATACAATACCTCAATAGAGTCGAATGAATCACGAGAAAATATAATATTTGGCAAGTAATTTCCAACAGCAAAAACAATAATAATTGCATGAGCATCGCGATAATAAAATGGATACAAGGATCTATAATCTTCACACCCTGAAACAGTCCAAATATCCATACTAATTACTTTTCCGTTGATATTAATTTGTTTTACCAAATGATCCGTCCCAGTTCCTAAAATTTCATAATTACCAGTTTCAAAGCGATTTGCAAGTACTGATTTCCCAACAGATGTATTGCCGATTAAAACAACTTTAATCCTTTCCATTTAAATTAAAAAATGCCATAAATACCGCCACTTTTCAAAAAAATAAACGGTTGAAAATTGGTAGTTAATGGAAAATTTTTACCAGTTCAGCCTTACCTTTGAAAGACAAAAAATTATCCATGTATTTTTTGCAAATTAAAATGGAAATATCTTCTTAAATAATAAATTGTTCTGATAAGGAAATGATGACTTTATTTATTGATAAAAATTATAAAAATCACATCCTTGATTGATAAAATTTTATTGTAAAAAACGTTCATCACAATTAGAAAAAAAGTGGATTTTTGATTATTTGATTATTATTTCAGACATATGTTAATAACAAACAATCCAACCACTTCAAATTTTTAAAAACAATTTTAAGTACGATTGAACTTCTGCGATTTTTGTTAAAAAAATATTAAATGAGACAAATATAGACCTGTAGGCGGGTTAAAAAACTGTATACATACACCTTAATATTAATTTAAGCTAATACTATAGCATTATTCAACCAAAATTTTACATTGTTGACAAAAGAAATAAATAATGAACTAACAATTAGTAATTTTATTTAAATAATAAATGAAAAATATAGAATAGCAAAGGATAAAATTGGTAATAAAACCTTAATAGAATGGTATCAATTTTTTATAGATTTAGTCATTAAATACAGAATACAAACATTAGTTAAAAAAAATAAGAAATTTGATTATAAAAATTTTAAAGATGAATTTATTTCAATGATAAAAAGATATAAAATAGAATAAGTAAAAAATTATGTAGGTTTGAATCCAATATTTGAATATTATATTCTATTCTAACTGGAGATACAAATATAAAAGAACAAATAAATGAAATAATTAAAACACAGGCTAATAATGAATTTAATAATAATAAAAAACCAAAACAAATTGAAGAAATACAAGATCTTTAATTCAAAAAATTAGCTGAAAAAGGAGTTAATATTGAAGATTATATCAAATCCATTAGTTTAGATTAAATGAATTTGTTATATCTATTTCATTATTTTAATAATTTTAAACATGCACGTAAAAATATAGAATATAATCTATACGAAGATTCTATGAGTAATACAGGTTTTAAATTATTAGCTAAAAATAAATATTTATTTAATAGTTTAAATATTCCTTATCATGTTGATTATTTAGATTTAGGTAAAATAAAACCAAATTTAAATTATTTTCCTATTATTAAACATTAAATTTATCATTATTTATTATTGACCATTTATTGTTATATTTATTTATGAATAAAATTATACATTACATTAATGAATAACAATATGAACAATATGAATAACAATATGCATTACATTAATGAATAACAATATGAATAAAATTATACATTACATTAATGAATAACATTATTCATTACATAAATGAATAACAATATGAATAACAATATACATTACATTATACATTACATTAATGAATCACATTATAAAATACATTATACATTATATTAATTTATAACTATATGCATTACACTAATGAATAACAATATAAATAACAATATACATTACACTAATGAATAATCAATAAAAATGACAAAATATCTAGATTAGATGTGAAATTAATTATTTAATGTATAATGTTATTCATTAATTTAATGCATATTGTTATTCATTAATGTAATGTATAATTTAATGCATATTGTTATTCATTAATGTAATGCATATAGTTATTCAAAAATAAATATAACAATAAATGATCAATAATAAATAATGATAAATATAATGTTAAAGAAAAAAATGATGAATGATAAATATTTAAAATACATTATGATAAATAATAATGAATGAATAGAATAATTAATGATGAATAAATGCATAAATTAGCATATAATGTTTTAATAATCATCCACTAAATTTTGTATGCAATCTAATTGAGATTTAAATATTTAATTTAATTAAATTAATAAAAGCGCATATAAAAGTGCGTATGCATTCCACAGTCTCATAATCAACTTCATTAAATAATGCCTTTAATATATAATTAAAAAAAAAAAAAAAAAAACAATTTGTTGTGAAAATAATATGAATCAATGTCCATATCACTTTCAATATAAATAATACAATCTACATATTTTGACAAATATTTGTGTTTGAATGCATACTTGGTCAACTATTTTCATGTAAACGTTTTTCAATTGAAATCACAAAGATGCCACTTTTGAAGTCAAAATACTTATTTGAAATATTTTACATCATACAAAAAGTCGAAACATGGAAAAAATTAAGAATAAGTTATTATTATATTTGTAAACATAGAATCAATTTTTTTTAATATGATTCAAAGTTCATATGTTTTAATAGATGGTGAATTTAGCCATATGTATAAATTTCAAAAAAAGAAATAAAATTTCGAATGCTCAATAATTTCGTCAAAATTAGGAATTATATGAAATTACTAGTGCATTTATGTCTTTCCTTGCATAATTTATTACAGTTTGATATAAAAATAATAAATTTATAATTAACTTTAAATTTTTGGGTTTTTCGGAATTATAAAAATTTTGTTTTTTCGGAGGTTGTCATAACATCGCATTCAAAAAGTGGAGAATTGTGACAATAACCGCCAAAAAGTGGGTACAAAAAAGGTACAGTTAGCACACTCCCTTTTGTAGATGCATTTGGGCAAACACAATCTCATCGGGAAATCTGGTTTTTGGGACATCATTTTCGTTGTCCTCTAGAGGACGTGGTGCCATTATGGCAGGCGGCTTTAAGACAGGGTCATTTAGAAAGATTTCCTCAGTATCAAGATGGATGTCCTCTAAGTACTGCTTCTTTGGAGGATATTTATCCTCTTCTTCAGTGTCATCCTTATTCGGATGAACACTATCATGTAGTGGCTTAGAGCCAACTGCAGGAAACCTTTCTATTTGACGCTCGCGAGAGTAGAGCTGGGTGATGAATCTATGTGCCACTGGATATTCGAACCTTAGTTCATCCATTCTCGAGTAAACATTTTCTCGAGAATCGTGGCTTAGATTCTTCGAGCGCCTTTTGATGACTTCCCTTAGGGTATGCTGTTCAGCACGTTTAGTACGCGGAGTTGTATCAATTCCCTTAAGGAAGTACACCAATTCGTCTTCTTTCCACTGAATGTCCAGATACTTTCGTCTCATACCCAGAAGAGCCGACATATTGGTATGGAAGTACCTCAGGAACTGTCGCACAGTAAACAAGTTACCGGCTTCAGCGGCTCTCAGTGCAGGAGTCAAACGGGAAGAAGGTGGAGAAAACTCCTCGGATCTGCCATCTTTAAGCATAGCTATAAAGAAGTCTACCGCGTTCTTACAATGACTAAGGTGTTTTGTTGGTTCCCAATCGTTCAAGTATGTTGGTTGACCCTTCACCCTCTTCCAACAAACACACCAAAGTGCAATGTTGACTCCTTCTGAGTCTTTCTCCTCCTTGATGTTCACTATTGATTCAACTTCATAGTACCCTTTCATCTCTTGCGATAATGCTTGACTAGAAGAATCATCGTTACCCTCATCAAAATAATCATGGGAACTCATACTTCCAGTTTTTGGGTCTAGGAGGTTCCTCAGACTCAGACTGAGAAGAAAACTCACTCTCAAGCTCAGATTCCTAATTATATTAATTAAAATCATTACTTACTACTAACTCGAACTAATAAATAAATATTCCTTTCATGTATATACTATTATTTTTCATTTATATGCAATATGATTCAATATTTTACATATTGTGCGTTTAATATTTATATGTTATTATGTAATTACAATCAATATCAACAATCTTCATATCAATTTATCGATAATACTATTGCTTATTTTTGGCTTTTTACTAATGAGAACGCTGCAATTCAATTTGCATTACAGAATGGGGTTATTTACAATCAAATGACATGTGAAAATTGTGAATTCGATATGCAGATTCACAGAGATTCTTTAAATAGGTTTGGATATAAATGGATATGCCCATAATGTCATAAATCAAAAAGTATTTTATATGAATATATTTTATATTCAGCAAAAATACCACTTTCAAAAATTTTTCATTTATTATATTGTTGGGTATATAAATATTCATGTAAAGATACTGCATAAGAAGTAGGAGTGAGCAGAAACACAGTGACTTATTATTTTACTTTATTTCGAAATGCATGTGATGCATATGTTTTATCTTTAAAAAGTTTTGTTGTTAACGGATTTCTCAATTTTCGGTATTAATGTGTCTCTGAAGAAAATTAATTTTTTATTGAATTGAACGTCCATTGATAATACTTTTGTGCCCTTAATTGTGGATTTTATTATTCCAAATTTATCAATAAATTTAGAATCATAAGCTAATTTATGGAAATAACAAGTTGAGTTATTTGGTGAGTAATTCAATAATTTAAATCCACAATCAGGGTGTTTGAATATTTGTTCATCACTGGCATCATATTTTTGGACTATACATAAATAAGGTTGATTTTTTCTGAATAATAATAAAATTAATTGTAAAGAATCACAATTTTTTTTTCTCTTAATGTAATTAAATTCGGTTGATCGGAATTCTGAATAAAATTGATAGTAAAAGGTGTAATATCTTTGATAAAATAATGTTCTTCGAATAAATATAAATGAATTTTGTAAAGGACATTCTCTCGTTTACACCCAACATAATTAAATTTTTGACTCTTTTTTTGATAAACAATATATTTAATTCTAATTTTACCATCTTCATCGATGGATTTATAAACTTTGTGAATTTGAGCATAAATTGAATTATCTTTACAAACTAAATCAAGTTTAGAAGCAACTCGATATTTGACTAAAATCCTACAACGGATTTTATCGAGCACTTTTTCTGGGATACCTGACTGTTTCAAAGCATAAATGAAGCAACAGTCATTCAATTCTTCCCTTTGCTTATTTTCACTATTTAATAGTGAATCGAAGATCTGTAATCTTTGTAAATATTGTTTAATTACATGCGGAATATTTTCTGAAACTAAATAAGGAAGAATTGTGCCCCATTTTATGTTACATTCTGTGCTCTTTCTATACCAAACCCCTCTAAATGGATCCAATAAGGTATCCATGCGTTATCTTCATCTGACTCCTCGAATTCTATAATATTAGTATAATCGGGGGGATGTCTTGACCATTACCTAATGTATCTATCATGTCTTGAAATACATTAGGTAATAATGGTTTTTGTGACCAAACTTCACCTTCACGTAGATAATTTATAAAATAATGATTTGGTAGATTCGTTTACAATGTGAATCTCGGAGAAAAAAATTGCATTTTAATGACTAATAAAAAAATCATTCCGATACGGGGAGTCGAACCCCGCTCCCGTGGATGAAAACCACATATCCTAACCGATGAACGATATCGGAATCCTATTGCATATTTTTATTAGATTATTGAGCAACAAAATGGGGAAATAGTTGAAAATAATCCTGCTGCTGATTATGCACAAAAAAAAAAATGAATTTCAATGGTTTACTATAATGAAAAAACTAAATTCGTTAAAAATCAATAAAATTGTTCAAAAGAAAGAAAGGGCTTAATGGCATAACATCTTTTAAAACAGAACGGGTCCTATTCTAATTTTCTAATGAATTTTATATATTTTATTCATATTTTTATTTTATGTCAAGTTTATAACAGTTGTAACTGCAAATTGAATACTAGGTGGGAGGTCAAATTTTTACTTTTTCTATCAATATTGAATGCTTCCATGGTAATTGGCTACAGGTCTCATTTTTTTAGATATCAAATAAATAAACAAATTTATAGGAATGCCATAGAAAAAAACTAATTTTCTAGGAGACAGAATTTTGATATCTATTATCATTATCGAAATAATTGCAAAATAATTTTCTGACTTTTCAATTTTAACTAGAAAGTCAATAATTCTCTTATGAAAAATTGATTAGTTTTAATATGCAAAATAATATATAATGAAATATATAAAACACCTATTATCATGATAAGATGTTCGTAAACCAATTTTATATGAAGATATATTTATTTTATTTTTAAGTGTCAAATCTTTAAATATAAGTTTTTGTCTTATAAAGATATAAGAATATTATCTACTGTTATTATTAATCTTTGATATATATTTTTTAACAATTAATATAATGAAAACAACGAGATAATTATATTCTATTCGGTGTCAAACGACCGTTTAGATAATAGGACCCGTTCTATTCAAATTTTGAATTGCTTTTAAAATCATTTATTTCAAAAGTGGTTTGTAAAAAAAACGCTTGATGAACCATAAATGACTATTCTTTTAAATGTCTTTCCTCGTGTTTTATGTTGCTTATAGATATTTCTTAGGAAGAAAGCACTACTACATGACTTGTTTCATTGAAGGAACATCATATTTCTACAATTTATTGATTCAAGATATTATAACTTCTCTTCAAAGATCAAAAATTAAAACAAATACTTGCTTTACTGTTTACTCATCAACCAAAGTAAATCATACCAATTTAAAAAAAAAAGGTATTATATTAATAATAATTTGAATTTCCGTAAAATACTTAATACAGCGAAATTTTTTAATTTAAATGATATGCTTTGATAAGAGGTGCTAGTTTAAAGAGCATATTAATGATAAAATTAATTAATATCTGATTTTTTTCAAAAATCAAAAAAATCAACTCCAGATTTCACTATGTGGTAAACAAGTATGTCATTTCAGAAAGATGATAAATCGAGGGACAAAACCAAATCATAAAATTTTCATACTCTAATTTTGAATTTGTATGTAATCAAATGCACTTATCATATGATTCATATATTTTGTTTCAATGGTTTTAATTGATTTGGCGAAGCTAAAAAGTAAGCATTTGGCCCTTCTTACGAAATGCTTAATGGATCTCCATTCATTTTCTGAGTATTTTTTTTTTTTTCAAAGGGCTCGATTGAATAAAAGGCAATCAAAAACCTTAAAATTTAAGGTTTATCTTCGGTTTTCTTCTGAATACTTCAATCGTCCTATTGAAATTTAGTTTTATTTATCTTAAATGTGCGATGATCTCCAGATTTTCAAAAGCTCGCCTATCCCAACCATTCAAAGCCCACTATCAAAATCCTGTTTCTTTAACCTCAATTAGTTGATGACATTGCTTAACGGTTTTAGCAATCGAACATTTTATTATGACTTTTCAATATTTTTACATATATGTCATAATACCATTTGTTTTCCCCATCGCATTCTATTGGTCTTTTTCGTTTATTTCTAATTCGGCAAACATTCAAACGATCACTAATTATATAAAATTAAAATTTAATGGAAATCCATATCAAGCAATAACAATACCGCAGACAGGGCCGTACACAACTAATCCTAATTTCCAGTATAGACAATATCTTTCTAATGACACATGCATTAATCGTACAAAATTTAGCAATGAATTTTCACTTCTTTTTGATAAACACATCAACAAAAACACATTGACAAAGCCTCATGTATTAATAGTCGGAGGAATGACAGTTATAGGATCATCTTTAAAGCGCAAATTCCAAGAACTTGATATACCATATGTATCAGTCAACGGTATTAATGAAATTGACTTCTCTATGCCGGACACTTATAAAGTCTTAAACACAGTTAACATCACCAAAGCAATTATCACATATCAACCACCGTTAGTACGTCATACTTCATCAGATGGCTATGGCTATACACGCGATATAGTTCTAAAGTATTTTACTGGCTTAACCACATATTTCAAGGACAAAAACATTCCATTTTTATATGTTACAACACAACCATTATATGGTGAAACTAAAATCATGAAAGAAAATGGAGGTCATATCATCGAGATACCATATGTCATTGACTCCAAAGCAATTAAAGATCTCGAAAACCCGACAATGAGAGCAGTTCGCGAGTGCCAAAAAGTTGGGTATAGTAACATTGAATATATACCATTTCTACAGTATGAAAGTGTTACTGCTGATGATGTTGTTGAATATATTCTTAATCACAATAATGTTAAAGAAGATGTATTACTTAGAGGTTATTCATCGATTGATATTGAAACAGCAATTAAACATGCAGTCACATCAGCGAATGTACCAAACTGTACAATAAACTTCAAAAATTATCCGCATAATGTACCAAATTATCAAACTCAATATAATGTAACAGAATACATTGGTAAAAATGTTAATATTAAAGAAATGATAAAGAACTCATATAATAACTTCCGAATTATTGGAAACTTAAAGAAGAAAGTTCATACATCAATAGTAGTACCGGGGCGTAATGATGGCTATGGCATTGGCTTTGAACAGCGAATCCAAAACTTCATCAATGCAATTGACTATGCAATACAAATGGTTCCATTAGCAGAAGTCGAAGTTATTTTTGTTGATTATGCGACGCCAACAAACAACAAATTATTATCCGAAATATTAACAATACCGAAGACAATATCAGATAAAATACGATTCATCATCGTGCCACCATCCATACATGAAATGTTAGAACAACGTTATCAAACGCAATATGAATTCCTTGAATACGTCGCTAAGAACATTGGCACACGTCGTTCATTAGGTAAATTCATCTTAACAACGAACGCGGACTGTTTATTTCCTACGGAGTTCTTTGAGTTAGTTGCGGCGCATCAGTTTAACACCGCTGTCATATACAGAGGTAATCGATGGGATTTATACCCATACACATTGTCGTCGCACCAAATGTCAATGAACGACTTCATTAAGATAATGTCCGAAACATGGAAGCTAAGTCACATGCGCGTCAACCAGTGGTGCAGAGTGTATAATCGCTTCGCAGTCATCGACTCATGCGACGAATATAAGGCTAAGGCAGCGTCATGCGCACCAGGCGACTTCCAAATGCTCTCGAGGACAATGTGGGACGCAATGCAGGGGTTCAACGAAGTGCCCGCGAACCCTGCAACGGACTCGGTGTTCATCGCGCGGATGCTGAAGCTGCTGCCAGGGTACATGCGGATGTTCGTCCACCCGCTGTTCTTCCATCAGCCGCACCAAACTTCGTACAAAAGGAGAAAATACTTCCCAAAAGAAATGGAGTCCAAACACGACTACTGCTGCTTGGGAAACTGTTTGTCGTGCGCCCCGTTCTATGATAGAGACGACTGGGGATTGGTGAACTATACTTTCAGAGAAGTGACATTTTGATTTGATATAATAAAAATATCTGTAGATGAAACCGGCGGTGACCAACTCATTCGTTTGTGTTATGTAATATGGCAGAGAACGAGTTTTAGCTTCGGGTTGCAGGAAAAAGAAAATTGGGTTGAAAATAAGGAACGGATTGAATACTTATCGTCTTTTTAGAAACGACGTCGTTCATTTTGTGTTGGAATTGATCGTTTTGGATGAGAGGGTATTCAAAAAACCGCTACGATGAAATTGAAATAAAAGTAATTGAAAGCAAACACAAAATTTGTGTGCGTGTTTTGTTAAGTTTTTCTGAATTTATTTGGCCGTTTATGCTGCTTAAAAATAATATGTCACTTTTCGTAAATTTTCGAAAATTTAAAAATTAACATATTTTGTTATTATTAAATATATTTAATATCAATGTGTATGATATAAATAACATAAATAGTTTTATTAGAAAAATGAAATTGACAGAATCCTTTTATATTTTAATCAAAAGGAAAAACACTGCACATGAATGTTATAACAAATTTTTTATTACAAAATTGAAATTCAATATTAAAGTAAATTTTATTATACCCCGCACGTTTTATATATAAATTTTAAGAGAAACTTAACAAAGCGCTTCTTGTTAAATGAGTTATTGTGAGGGAAGACTATCAAAATTTATATAAGTTGTTTATAAATATTATTTTAAAATATAAAATTATTAAAATAAAGATTAAATCAAAAACATAAATATCCAAACTCTCTGTGTCAATTCCTTCTTCTTCAAGAAGAATTTGAACTGTTTCTTTTTTTTTGCTTTTATATGCTAAAGTTAATGCTGTTTGAAATATTATATTTAATTTCTAAACATTATTTAAAAATATTAAATAATAAAAATAAATATTAAAATCAAAAAATAAATATCTTCATCATTGATATCGATTCCTTCTTGTCTAAGAAGCAATTTGACGATATCTGTATAACCAAACATTGATGCTTTCATAAGTGCAGTTTGAAATATTTATAATAATTTCCAAATTTTGACATAAAATATTAAGTGATGAAAATAAACAGAAAATATAACATATAAATATCTTTAGCATTAATTTCAATTCCTTTTATTGTGAGAAGTAATCTAACTATTTCAGTATTTCCATTTAAAGATGCCATCATAAGTGCTGTTTTATATAATTTAAATAATTTCCAAATAAAATTTCTAAACATCAAAAAAAAGTTTAAAAATTTCATTAGCATTAACATCAATCCCTCCTTTTTTAATAAGTAATTTAACTATTTTTGTATAGCCAGAAAAAGATGCTAAAATAAGTGGGCTTCTAAATAATTTATATAGTCTCCATATGTTAATTAGAAATATAAAATAATTAAAATAAATATTAAATTCAATAAACAAAAATCCTGAGAATTAATATTAATTCTTTCATGTTCAAGAAGTAATTTCACTATATCTATAAAACAATTTTTGATCGCTATCATAAGTGCTGTCCTAAATTATATAAATAATTTCCATATAATTTTTTGAAAAAAAAATTACAAATATAAGAAATAAATATCTTTAACATTAACATCAATTTCTTCTTTCCCAAGAAGTAATTTAACTATTTCTATGTAGCCATTTTTGGATGCCCATATAAGTGCTGCATTAAATAATTTGAAATATTAAATTGTTTAAACAAATATCTAAAAAAATAAAAATATATTTTTAATATCAATATCAATCCCTTTTTGCTCAAGAAGTAATTCGGCGATTTCTTTCAGGTTATTTTTACATGAATAAGCAAATGCTGTCCAAAATATTTCAAATAATCTCCAAACATCATTTTGAAATTTTAAATAATTAAAATAAATATCAAATAAAACATATAAATATCTTTAGCATTAATGTCAATTCCTTCTTGTATAAGAAGTAATTCAACTATATCTATATAGCCAGATAAAGATGCTTTTATAAGCGCTGTTTGAAATATTTGAAATAGTTTCCATATTTTGCTTAAAGATATTAAATGACCAGAATAAATACAAAATATAAAGCATAAATATCTTTAATATTAATATCAATTCCATTCTGTTTAAGAAGTAATTTAACTATTTCTGTATGGCCGCCTAAAGTTGCTACTATAAGAGCTGATTGAAATAATTTAAATATTTTTGAAATATTATTTTGAAATATAAAATTATTAAAACAAATTTCAAATAATACAAATAAATACCGATGATGTTAATTTTAATTCCTTCTTGTTCAAGAAGTAATTTAACTATTTCTATAAATCCCTCTCTAGATGCAATTATAAGTGCTGTATTAAATATTTTGTAAAATTTCCATAAAATCATAATTTCAAATTCTAAATAATATAAATAAGTATCCTTAGCATTAAAATCAATTCCTTTTTGTTTAAGAAATAATTTAACTATTTCTATGTGGCCATTTTTAGATGCGCGCATAAGTGCTGTTTCAAATTAATTCAATAATTCCTAAATATTATTTTGATATATGATGTTATTAAAATAAATCCAAAATAAAACAAATAAATATTAAATAATATATATAAATATCTTTAGCGTTAAAATCAATTCCTTTTTGATCAAGAAGGAATTTAACTATTTCTATATTCCCGTTTTCAGATGCATACATAAGAGCTGTTTGAAATAATTTAAATAATTATCGTAAATTATTTTGAAACATAAAACAATATATATGAATTTTATTAATAATAAACAAACATATTTAGCATTAATATTAACTACTTCTTGTTCAAGGAAAAAGTTAAATAATTTGAAGTTCATGAATTTATTTGACAAAAAGAATTTAATAAAATATTTGACAGAAAAATATCCGAAAATTTGATTATCATAAAGATAATGAAAGATATCATTTCGATGAAATTCAATTGCTTCTTTATATGATTTGTAAAATGCCGAATGATTTTGTTGACATAAATGAATTATCTCTAAATTTCCACCTGCAACTGCATATTTACCTGTGTCTTCTACTTTTGCATTATTCATAAGTAAATATTTAAAACATTTAACAGATCCAAAAAATGCTGCATACTCAATTAAAGAAACTTTTTTTTCATTAATATAAGAACATCTTTCATAAAGTGATGGCATTATATATTGGTTAAAATTAAAATTTTCTCGTGATGATATTTCTTGAAGTTTTTCTATTTCATCATTTCGAATTATTTTTGCAATTTCATTCGGATTAACTCCTTCTTTAATTAATTTCTTATGAAGTTCAAAATCATTCTTTGATAGTTTCTCATAACTACTACTTTCATAAACATTGTATTGTTGTAAAATATTTATTGGCTTAGAAGGAAAATGATGTGCGAAATAAAAAGTGTTTTTGTTTTCAACTGATTTTGCAGAAACTAAATTCATTTCAATCATTTTTTCAAGAATAAAATATGATTCTTGTGAGTCTATATCAAGGAGGAAATCTCTAAATGTATCAATTAACTCATGATTATTTTCTTTGTTTTCAATTTGTTTCATAAAATTAATATATAAGTTAAAATCTTTCATTTGTGAAAGTATTGACGAATATATTATTCGACTGAGAATTATATTTGAATAAGAAGATATATCTTCATCATTATTTATTAGAGTTATTGTTGAATTAATAGATTCAGAAATATTATCTTCATTTAAATCAAAAATAATTTCTTCAAGAATTTCTAAATCTTGTATAAACTTGGTCGGACATAAACGAGATGATTGATCAACAGCTGGCTTTTCATCAGAACTCTCTTTCATTTTTTAATTTTTCCCAAACAATTGTGGCAAGAATGAAAAATTTTTTTGAATGACAATTTGCATAAACATTCAATTTAACCGTTTTCCAATCGTTTTTAAGTCCTTTTTTCTTCGTTAAGAAGTATATTATTGATTCATTTATTTTATTTCGCTATGGCTGACCTCTTCGATGCTCAACTAGAATTACCTGAAACTAAGTTTCAATTAAAATATGTTTTGGTGATTACGTTTTATTTATTAAATGATACGTTTATGCTGTAATAGCAGATGCTGTTTGGGCATTGTATTTCCAGTTTGGTGCAATGATGCGCCTTGACTTGTAATAACGTGCAAGACGATGAATACGACTTTCAATGAGGATAAGGCGGTACTTGCCATCAATATCATGGCTGGACCTTTCAAGATGCTTACGAACATTGACTGCTTTCTTGATTAAATAGTATAATTCTTCTGGAAGAGCTGGTGCTAAGCCGTTGGCTTTAAGAATACGAAGAACCTTATTACCTGTAACTGCACGAACTTGACCAACACCGTGGCTATCACGAAGTTTTTCACCAATTGTAGATGGTCTGATTCCTTTCTTTGCATAGTCACAAATAAGTTGGACAACATTTTCTCCTGAAAGTTGGAGCCAATGTGGAGCTGTTCTGCGGTAAGGAATTGTTGAACCTGAAATACCTTTTCCTGGGGAATGAAGACGTCCCATTTTTCCAAAGGCTGACCATAACCGTTAAAGCAGCACTTTTCGATATAAACAATTTGAATCAAGAGAAAAATTTTTGGAAATCCAATCAAAAATCAACCTAAAATTTTCACACAAATAAAAAATGTTAATATAACAAGGGATGAATATAGCTTATATTTATATATTTTCATGTGCATATGATTTTTATATATTAAATATATAAAAAATTATTAAGCTTTCGACATACTCAAAATATTTCTTTATTGTAGTAATTAACTCCCATCATATGTTTTATCTTTGTGGTATAACGAACATATGTTATTTGTAGCTTTGGTAACAGAACACTTTATCTTTACGTAAAGATAAAAGGCATCTTGTTACTAATAAAGAACTTTGATAAAGTCAAATGCATTAAAATAAAATTACTTATATATCCAATGATCATCAATAAGTTGCTTTAGTTCATGATGTTGTTCAATTTTACTTGTTGATGTTGAACACTTAGATTTTATATTTGAAGTTGTTATGGAAATTTATTTTGACAATCCCAGCTACAAAAATTATAATACCTATAGTTTTCAAAATTACGTATTTGAACCACATTAAAACAGAAAAATGCAATAAATCAATTACTGAGAAATAAATACAATGATATATAACCACTAACATATAATATTTTTTGTGCCTATCCAAATAATTCAAATTATGTTTAAGGATTATAATTTATCTGATTTGTGCTATTTTGACCTTTCGCCGATTTCGACATCTCTCTGACCATTTCCAGATGCAGACACAATTACATTTTGAAAAAACATAAATTCATTTTGGGTTATTTAAATAATAAAAATAGTATCATACAACGGATTTTTATATTGATCATGATGCATTTACTATTGATATGAAATGGTCCTCGTTATTAAATGAAAAACCTTATAATAAATTAAACAATATTTATTTGACTAATTGTTTATTTGTTTTCCCTGATCAAGGACTCTTACTTCTGATTCAGGTATTCCCTGAACTTGCGCAATTTTCGCAACCAACTGTGCGTTTGACATTCCCGGTTCAAGTTCGACGTCGATAATTCTTCCAGTTGTCGTTTTAACCTGAATAACTCTTCCTCTTGTTTGTTGTTGAGCATCATTACAAAACAAAATTGGCGAAATTTGAGTAAATATTTCGAGTACAGAATCAGCTGAAGACTCAGAGAGACACTCCTTCACTTCATATGTTACCATTTGTTTCACTTCGTTTCGTGCGTTCTTCCATTTAGATATACTATAAAGATGTTCTATAGTAAAGTTCGACTTCAATGAATTATAAATTTCATTACCAAATTCGACTTTAGTTTCATTTCCTAATAAAATTAAGAAATGTTTTAATGCTTCTGACTTATTATCTAATGCTTTAGCGAAATTCATAAAATGTTCATTACCAATAACATTAATTGTATCCATAAAGTAAACGAAATTATCAGTTAATACAAGTAATGGTTGAATTGTTTCATTAATCTTCTTACATATTGAAGAAAGTCTTTGTAAATCTTTTGATTTGTTTTCTTTAAACTTATGTACAACTTCTTCATTTAATGCAGTGCCAATGATTTTATATGGTTTTGTTGAACGACGACTCCATTCTAATGATACATTAGTAATCTGATTATTATTGCCAAGAATTGTCACTAATTGTTCTTTAGCAATTGCATTAAATTCATTTTGAAGAGATTTAAATGAAGAAACAAATGAATCAATCAAAGATGAATTATCTGAACTTGCACATAATGTAACGCAAAACTTAAATAATTGTTCACTAAGTTCAAGTAATGAATTACCATTTAATCGACTAACTATGAATGGAATAATTGCTTCTTGAAGTGTTGAAGCTTCGATATTAATTGATGGTAATATTTCGATTGCATATTCCACCATGAAACTATCACTTGAATTTAATGCTTGACAAATGAATTTAGTGATGAAATATTCATATAATGATTTCCATTCATTTGATCCATTTTTAATATTAGAAAATCCTTCAATGTTAATATCAACTTTCATATCGGATATAATTTGATTCATTCCAATTGCTCTACGTGCGATTTGTTTGTTGATTAATATTCCCGAAATTACAGTTAACTCATTTGTATATTTAGAATAACAAATCTCTAATGCGTTACATAATTGTTGTGATGAATTTGTTGGTGTTAAACCAATGTTATATAAATTAATATAATATTGTGCAACTGATGAGAAAATTGATTGAGAAACAATTAAAGAATTTGAATTTGTTGCAGCAAATGTAATGAAATCAATACAATATTGTGGTGCTTCAATTAATCCAATGATATTATTATTAAGACATAACTTAACTAATGAAGATAAACCATTTTCATTGATTTTACACTTTGATGATTGTGCAATATCAAATAAATTCTTCATAAATATTGCTCTATCTTTAACAGAATATATGACTTGTGGTACAATTGTATAAATCAAATTAGAGAAAAGTGGACTTGATAATATTTTTGATATTAACTCAACGTCATTATTAAGTAATGCTCTTCGAATGAAAATATCAAATGTAGAAGCAGAAAAATATATATCATATTCTGTTAATGGACAAAGTAATGAAAATTGTTCTGAAATCTTAGGCCATATTGAATTACGACGTTTATGACATAATTCTTGGAATATTTTGGTTGATTTATTATAAATTGATTGACGTGACTTCGTTTGCATAACAAATGTTTCAAATAATTTAATAAGAAATTCATCACTTAAAACTGGTGTTATTAATGTAACAAAATTGGTCAAATTTTCATTTAGGAATATTTGTTCTGTTGGAATTGATTCTAATGCTTTAGCAACTTTAAGATATGGACTATATATTAATTGTTCATTTTGAGGTTTTAATAAAGTTGCAATATATTTTGGTTTTTTCGTTTTTTGTGGTTTTTCTAATTCATTTTCTGAATGGAAATCACGTAAATTATTTTCAGAATTATGTAAATCTAAAGTTTTTTGATTTTTATTTTGTATTAATTTTGCTTCAACTTCTACTTCATTTTTCAAAACTTCTCTTGATACATCTCTAAGTTCAAATGCAATTGGTTTAGTAATATTTAACTTAAATGTAATTAATGGCGGATTAAATAAAACAGTTGTATCATTTCCACGATAAAAATCATATAAATGAAGAGTTTTAATTAATTCGAATAAATTATATGATGAAAATAATTTATAATCGTTTGAAATTGATTTAAAGAATTCATAATTTGTTTTAGAAAATTCAATTTTAGGATTCAAACTCATTTCTACAATTTTTTCATCTAAATTATCAAATTTTGGTTGTCTTAATTCAATGTTAATAACATCTGCTAATGATTTCTTTAAAAATGTTTGGAATTGTATCAAGAAAGCAATTGATGGCTTTTCAGAATTTGCTGGTTTTTGTACTGTTTGTATTTCTTTATAAAAGAATTCTAAACATTTTACATATGATAAGCCACCAATTTTAACTTTGGGTATTCTTATTATTTCTTCATAATTTAATAATATTTTTGGATCATTCAGTTCTATTTGTTGGTATTGAGAAGTTTCACCAATTTTAATATGTGAAACTTTTGTTTTTGATAATGCATCAACCAAATTTTTAACAAATGATTTGTAATCAGTTCTATTAAGAGGATAAACTCGAGTAAATAATGGAGGAACATTCTTTTGTATTCCTACAATTGTTGCAATTGATTGTGCATAAGGTAAAACTAATTCCAAAACATATGACGCAGTTTCATCTAAATGTGGTAATTCTTCACAATAACTTGTGTATATTAAAGAAAGAATTACTTTATGTATTGGTACAAATTTCATTTTTTGAAGAATTTTGTTATATAATAAAGTTGCATATTCTTTAGAACCATAAACAAGTGAACCAACTTCCATTGATATTGGAGTACAAACAACTTCAGAGAGTAATGTCATTTGGAATGATTCATTTTCAGAATGATAAACTTTTAACAAAAGTTCACACATACGAATATGTGAACCAATTGCTTTTTTCATATATTCCTTATCATTAGAAAATAGGGAATCAATTAATAATTCCATTGTAATTCTTAATAAAAATTCAAATCCATCATCAAGTAAACTTGTTTTAGATTCCCAAAACTTACATGTTAATATTTTATATTCAGATAAATGCATTTTTTCTCCTTCAGAATTAGTAACAAAACAATGTTCATCAACTTTTACATCATTATCTTTGATAATTAATTGCGTTTTTCTTGGTGATGAAAGTTGAAGAATAGGTGCAGATAATGCTGTAACGCCTGCAACTTTAACCCAATCAGCAAAATCGTCACTTAATGGATCTCTAACTGATGCAGCAATTAGTTTATCCCTTAAATCTTGATCAATGAAATTTAAAACACTTCGATAACCATCACGTGTTCCTTCAAATGCTGATAAAGAACTAACAGGAAAAGTTTGATATGTTGCCCATAAATTTGGTATTAAACGAAGAAGAAGATCAGTGTATTTACGTAAATCGACTTGAACAATACTTTCACGTGCATCGAAAACAGCATTAATCGTATTAGTTATAATTGAAATTGCTTCATCGAATGAAAGTAATGAAAATGTTTGATCTGTGTTAGGTTTTAATGTATCAATAACTTTTTGGAATAAAGTTGCTTGCTCTAAATCAATGAAATAATGTATTACGTTTTCATTTAATTTCTTAAGTAAATATGGCCAAAATGGTTCATAACGACCTCCAAGTTGACGCATTTTATGAACTTCAAATGCTAAATTATTATCAGTCATCATTTGGATGGAAAGATCTTTAAGTGCATGTTGTTTAGTATCGCCATTTAATTCAAGTTCACATGCAGGTAAGAAATAAGAATTAACCAATTCTTCTTTCTTTAGATATTGTTTTAATGTACAAAAAACATCTGCAGGAATCGGTGTTATTATTGATAAAACATCATCAGGATGTTGTTCATGAAATGGTACTTTAACTAACATTTGACGAATTTCAATGATTTTCTTTGGATTTAAATCTTTAATAATGTTCAATTTTGTTAGATGCGAATCTTTTTTCAAACTTCTTTCAAGAACTGATAATATAACAGGTAATACATCATAACGTCTCTTGAAATCAAAAAATGGAAATGAATCAATATCGTATTCAGTTGCAAATGGTGGAATTTTTACAACTGGAAGTTTAACAGTTGTTTTATCAAAATCAAGTAATGATTCAAATATTGGCTCTAAAATAGAAATAGGTAATAATGGAACAACATTTGAAAATTGACTTAAAATCCAAGAATGTTCTTGAACATTTAGAAAACATTCATGAATTGCAGAAATTTCTTCCTCTGATGGATGTTTTCTAAGTTTCACCAATATATCTGCTTGTGTTTGGACTCTATCAAGAACAGAAATTAAAAATGATTTTGGCATTTTTGACAATTGATCACGTGTGAAAGAAAATGATTCACTTGGAATAGAACCATTTAATTCCAATATAGTTTGAAGAAGTTCCTCCCATTTTTCTTCTTGAACAAGAGAATCAACAAGATAATGGCGTTGTGTAATTGGTTGAAATATTTTTTGCATGGTTGATGGATTTACTGTTTTGCCAGCTCGGGGGTTTTTAATTTTATCTTCATCACCAATGATATAAAAATCATGTTTGGATGCGCAATTCATTGATTTATTAAATAGTTTAATTGACAAAACCAAACAAGCTCTTTCAATATTGACATAATTGAAAGTTTTTACGTGCACATAGAAATATTCTGAACTGTTTTGTTGTTATTATAAATAAACCATACAAAAGTCTCCTAGGCCCATTGATACTGATTGAATGGTTGTAAAATAACATTTTGAGAGGTACAAACCGTTGTCAGAAAATGATAATCTACCACCGACTATTCAAGAAATGAATTCCAGGATGGTGAGTACCTTCTATGCAATTTAGAGGGGTTGCGGCAAAAGGTCTTCGGTCTCTTCTGCAGCAATTCCTTTGTTTTTTTCGCACATTATAGGGCTGCGATGATAAAATCTTAGCAGGATTTAAACCTATGCATCGTAATGGTTTTTGAATGACTTTTAATCCAATACGATTAATTTCTACATAAAAAGCCAAAATGTCTTTTCGAAAAGACGATAAGTATTCAATATGTTCCTTAGAGTAAAGTTTGGATGGAGTTTTCCTTTTTCCAAAAAAATTAAAAAGGGAATTATACCTATAAATTGATCTTTTCCTATGCGTCTTCTAATATTCATTTTTACTATAGTAATATATCTATCATATATTGAGATTTTGTGGAATTTTTATTATGATTTTGCATCTGTATTTTCTCAAAAATTGCCCCATAAATTTTATTTAGAATTCACAATTAGACTTAAACTATTAGGCCTATCAAATATATTGGTTGTAACTGGAATTTAATGTCTATTTTTGAGAGTTTTTCCTTCAAAAGTTTTCCTTGATTACAAGCAAAATCACTTTAAAATTGGGAATTTTCTTTCGATCATTTTTTTTCTGTGTTTCAACAATATAAACGAGGGAATTTTTTGACACTTTTCGATAAAAACATTACGTTTCAGCTTTGTAAACAGCTTCCGATTGCAGAAACAATAAAACATGTTTCAACGAAAGTTATACAAATGAATTGACGGAAAGGCGGCGCGGTTGAATTCTTCTGTATCGTTTTTGACTGATTTATTAGCAAGTTCCCCCAAGTTTTCTCGCATATGTGTTCTTTCTTCTTGGTTTTACCCATGTATTTCTTTTGCTTATTACAAATCTCTCCAAAAAATTCAGGTTCAAAGATTTTTAGTAATCAATTATCTATTTCTCAAACCTTCAAACACTTCCCTTACCTTACTTTAGATTTCAAATGGTATAAATATTTAACACACTCAGCCCATAACAAAGAGAGTGTATCCATTAAAGTCACAAATTTTATTATGCAAATAGCGAATGAATCAAATACATTTAATTATATCACAGAAGAATATCAGCATCATTCCCATTTATTAAACTTACCTATATCATTTGTTAAACATGATTTCAAATTCTTTTCTTTGGTATTTAATCATTTTTCATTAAAAGCTTATTTACCAATTTCAATGAATAATGGCTTCATGAAGAAAATGTTCAAATTCAATGAAACTGCTCAAGTTCTAATGTATAACTTTTTTATTTTGGGATTTTTTTTATTTTATGAAATCAAATTTTTAATTAATAAAATGAAAACAAATGGAAAGAAAAAACAGAAAAATGTTCTAATTTTTGTTATATTTTTCACAAATTCTTATGAAATATTTCATAAAGATAATTCAACACTTTCAATCACAAATTCAAATGATTTTATTGATATTGATCAATATCAAAATAGCACAAAATATATAACTATCAGTGAAAATATTTATTCAATTCCAATTGATTCATTTTCAGGATGGCCTTCAGTTGTTTCAGTTAATTTTGGTAACTCAGTCACAAATATTGGAGGTTCAGTGTTTTCTTCATGTTTTAATTTAGAAACGATTATTTTTGGAGAAAATGTTACAACAATTGGTGATTCAGCATTTTCATTGTGTTCATCAATCAAAAACATTACAATTCCAAATTCAGTTACAACAATTGGCAGTTATGCATTTGCATCATGTTCTAATTTAAGGATATTAATTCTTGGAAATGGAATAAGAGAAATTAAAGGTTCAGCATTTGGGAATTGTTATCAACTTCAATGCATTTATTATTATGGAGACAAAGAACCAGAAATTCGTGAAGGTGCATTTTATAATGTTTCAACAAGTGTTATCACATATTCAACATATGTAGAGGATCATTTTGGACAATTAGATGTTGTTAGCGAATCCACAGAAGGAATATGCGAACCACTTCCAACACATTCATTTAGTCAGTCAAATACATTTACTGAATCATTTCAAAGTGATATTTCATTATCATTTTCATATACACTAACAATTACATTATCAATTACACATTCATTAACTGTTTATGAAACACAAACGAAAACATTTTCATTATATATAAGCAATTCGACATTTTCATATATTGAAACAGAATTTATTTATTACAATTACACGATTGTTATTTATTCGACTTATTATAATTATTATTCCAATTTCTTTACAATGTTTCATACTTCCGATGAAAATTCACCAAATGGAATTACGACAAATGTTTTGATTGGAATTATTTGCGGATCATTTGCATTTGTTTTGATCATTGTTGGAATTGTTATATTTTTAGTGAAAAGTAATAATAAGAAAGAAAAATCGATTTCAAATTTACAATTTAAGGACACGACAACATCAAGTACAAAGCAAATCGAAGAAGTAAATAGTTTAGTTGAAGATATTGTGAAAGAAGATGAAGACAATTGGCTATGAATAAAATGTGTAATAATAAAATTTTTTAAATTTAATTTTTATAAACTAATACAAAATTATTTTGTTGTTACATAAATTAAATGAAATCATATAAACGATATTATCATTTTGACTTTTTAATGTTTTTCATTGAATTGTTTTAATAAGAAATTTTGAATTTTGAAGATGTATAACTGTCTTTAAATATAACAAGGTAATATTGTTTGAACACCGATTAGATTTGAATTATGATCACATTTACACTAAATGTTAGCTCTTTTTGAATGAAATTTGATGAATTTTACTCGGATTGATATATCTTATAATCAGGAAATATTTCTTTCTTTGAAGATACATTACAGGATTATGTACATCAAGCTTATTTTATTAAATAATAGACTTAAAATCTAATAATAAAAGAATAACCAATGTATTAAAAAAGAATAAATTTTTATGATGACAAAAACGATATAAATATATGAAAGACATATCAAATTAAAGCATAAATACAGCTCTATTATAACATACGTTCATTATGTTATTTAAAAGTGTGTTCATAATGTTTTAAAGTCGTTCCTTTGATTGTCATTCTAAAATGGTAATTCAAATATTTCTAAGTTGATGTCAAAAACTATAATTATACAACAGGGCTTTTAACGTTTAACCGTGAGATTATAAACTTTTGAGATAGCCGATGTATATTTGGTGAAGGTCTATAAGTATATTACAAGCTGAAGCATGAGAATCTTTCTTTTGTTACGCATTTTGCTCACGACGAAGCGATTTAGAACTGATATAAAGCTTATTACACCTTATACTATTCAAAAAGAAATATTACAAATACAAAAAGACAAAAGCAAGGAAGGAATGACTTATCAATGTGATAGAGAAGTATTAAATAATGAAATTATGATCAAAAAATCTAAAAGATTTAACAATAATTATTATGAAGTTTTGATCAGAAACTTATATTTAAATTCAAGGTCTAACAACAAATCTACAGCAATGACACATCATGATTTTAATAACAAACAAAATTCTCAAAGAACATATTTTTCAAGCATTTTGAAAAGAGACTTTGAAATCAAGATATTTGTCGATGACGGCATACTTGATAAAGCTATGAACAAATGTTATGAAGATATATCTTTTCTAAAACGTGAATTTTCACATTTTTTGATGATGCGAAACGACAACAAAGAAGGACCAAATATTTTCAATGTTTTACTTCATTTAACCTTCATTTTTTCAATGATATTTTCGGTTATTTATATCAAATTTTATCAGAAAAACACAATTCTAATTCAGAAAATATTGACGACCAAATATATATTGAAAGTAAAAGAAAAGAAAAAAATTGAAAATATTTTCATTTCGATTTTTGTTATATTTTTCACAAATTCTTATGAAATATTTCATAAAGATAATTCAACACTTTCAATCACAAATTCAAATGATTTTATTGATATTGATCAATATCAAAATAGCACAAAATATATAACTATCAGTGAAAATATTTATTCAATTCCAATTGATTCATTTTCAGGATGGCCTTCAGTTGTTTCAGTTAATTTTGGTAACTCAGTCACAAATATTGGAGGTTCAGTGTTTTCTTCATGTTTTAATTTAGAAACGATTATTTTTGGAGAAAATGTTACAACAATTGGTGATTCAGCATTTTCATTGTGTTCATCAATCAAAAAACATTACAATTCCAAATTCAGTTACAACAATTGGCAGTTATGCATTTGCATCATGTTCTAATTTAAGGATATTAATTCTTGGAAATGGAATAAGAGAAATTAAAGGTTCAGCATTTGGGAATTGTTATCAACTTCAATGCATTTATTATTATGGAGACAAAGAACCAGAAATTCGTGAAGGTGCATTTTATAATGTTTCAACAAGTGTTATCACATATTCAACATATGTAGAGGATCATTTTGGACAATTAGATGTTGTTAGCGAATCCACAGAAGGAATATGCGAACCACTTCCAACACATTCATTTAGTCAATCAAATTCATTTTCTAATTCGAATACATTTACTGCATCACTTCAAAGTGATATTTCATTATCATTATCATTTTCATATACATTAACAATTACATTATCAATTACACATTCATTAACTATTTATGAAACACAAACGAAAACATTTTCATTATATATAAACAATTCGACATTTTCATATATTGAAACAGAATTTATTTATTACAGTTATACGATTGTTATTTATTCGACTTATTATAATTATTATTCCAATTTCTTTACAATGTTATACACTAATGATAATGATAACAACAATCAAAACAATGATAATAAAACAACAATTATTATCATTTCAGTTTGTGTAATTGTTATAGCAATAGTTATTATCACATTATTAATTATATTTTTGAAACATATCCGAAATAAAAAAGAAGAAATTTATGAAAATGATAAATCAGAAGAAAATGAAAACGAAACGACAAATACATTTACTACAGGAATAAGTAACATAAATATTGAAGAAGATCCATTTGCTGAAGATTTTCAAGAAGAAAAATTTATTGAACAAATTTAAAATAATTATCAATAAAAATACGATTTTTGTGAATATTTGATATTTGTATATTTTGTAATAACACTTTTAAATCGGTTTTTTTACTCAGCGACGTGAGGCTAAATAAACCAATAGAACTTTTTCATTGCTTCATGAAAATGAAAATGCTTTCCATGCATTCTATGCATTTATGAAATAGAATTTAAATATTTTCACTTTCAATATATTTAATAAAAACTCCATATAGTTGTGGTGCTTTTCAAGGAAAGATTATAGTGTGTTAATATAAATATTTATAAGATATAACTAAGTAAAAATCAATTTATTTTCTAATTTTGATTTCAAAATAGATAAGTGATAAAAAATAGTTACATTGCATATATGTCATCAATAATTGATTAAACATTTTGAAATATAATTTTATAAAGAATGAATAATTAAAATAGGTAGCGACACACACAAAAAGAAAATATCTTGTTTGTCTTCAAAACAAATTGCAAGTATTAATCAAAAACAGTCCCTATGAGTATTACCAGGCAGAATGAGAACAAACATTCGAACATATTTTATAATATTAGAAAATAATTGTTTCGAAACAATAATGAAATTAGATGTTTTATATTTAAAAAAACAGAAGTGGAATATACTGATGTTTAATTAAAGTTTCATACTTTTTCACCTCTTCAGCTATTACTTACTTTTTTTTAATAACTTAGGTATTTTAGTATGATGATTTGCTGTTGCAAGCATTAATGCTGTTTGAAATAATTTAAATGATCTCCAATTATAATTTTGAAACATTAAATCAACAAGTCAAATTTTAAGAAAAAGAATTATATGTTTTTAATTGTAATATCAATTCCTTTTTGTTCAACAAGTAATTTAACGATTTCAGTAAAGCCTTTTTGAGATGCTTGCATAAGTGGTGTCCAAAATAATTTAAATAATTTCCAAACATTATTTTAAAACATAAAATTATTAAAATAAATAATAAATTAAACGAAAAAATATCTTTAACATTGATATCGCATACATTTAGTTCAAGAAGTAATTGAACTACTTCGATTTTACCTTTCTTAACTGCCCAATAAAGCGCTGTTTGGAATATATCGAGTAATTTTCGAATATTATTATGAAATATAAAATTATTTCAATAAATATGAAATAAGACAAATAAACATCTGCAGCATTAATATCAATTCCTTTTTGTTGAAGAAGTAATTTAGCTATTTCTATATACCCATTTTCAGCTGCATGCATAAGTGCTGTTTTAAATGATATAAATAATTTCCCAATATTATTTTGAAATGCAAAATTGCTAAAATGAATATAAAACAAAACAAATAAATATCTTTAGCATTAACATCAATTCCTTCTTGTTCAAGAAGTAATTTAACTATATCTAGATAACCCTTTGAAGTTGCTGCAATAAGTGGTGCCCAAAGTAACATAAATAATTTCCAAATATTATTATGAAATAAAAAATCGTTAAAACAAATTTTAGATATAACAAATATATATCTTGTGCATTAACATCAATTCCTAATTGATCAATAAGTATTTTAATTATTTCTATATTATCTTTAAAAGATGCTTCAATCAGAACAGTTCTAAATAATATAAAAAAATTCTAAAAATATTTTAGAAACATCAAATCATTAAAATAATTTTCAAATGAATTCAATTAATATCTTGCTCATTAACATCAATTTCATCATGCTCTAAAACAAATTTAATAAGTTCGATGTTTTCTGATTTAACAGAAGCGAATAAAATATCTTTTGGAATTTGAATTCTTTTAAGGAAATATTTAACGAGAAATATATTTCCTTTTAATGCTGCTTCATTGATAATATTATCATTAATTTTCATTCCTTCTTTATACAAAAATGTTAAAATTTCATAATTATGATATAAAACACAATTCCGTCCTAAATTAGTGAGATTAGGAATATCTCCAATTTTGTTTTCATAAAGATATTTAAAGATATCGTTTCTATTAAATCTTATTACTGTTTCATATGCACCTTTAAATGTTGAATGATTTTGTTCACATAAATGAACAATTTCAAGATTTCCACCTGCAACTGCAAACATACCTGCGTTTTCTATATTAGCTTCATTCATAAGTAAAAGCTTAAAACATTTAGTTGCACCAAAAAATGCTGCATAATCAATTAATGTAACATCTGTTTGTTTAATGAATGAATATCTTTCATAAATCGTTGAAACAATCTGCTGACTATAATTGAAATTCGATTGCGATGTTATTTCTTGAAGTTTTTCTATTTCATCATTTCGAATTATTGTTGCAATTTCATCTGGATTAACTCCTTCTTTAATTAATTTATTCTTAAGTGCAATTTCATCTTCTGTTTGTTGGATTTCATTATTTTTATTCTTTTGCTTTTCGAGGATTGACGGATCAAGTAAATGATTTTCAACCATATTATAAAGAAGATATGTTGCATCATTATTAAGTACATGTTGTGTAAATAATTCAAATATTTTGGTTTTGTTATTATTTTCTTCATATGTTTTAATTTCTTTCAAAAAATCAAATATAAAATCAATATTACCAATTATAGTTTCATAAAATGCATATATCATTTGACTAACAATGAGGCTAAAAGAGTAAGTGCATTTATTAACTGATTTGCTGAATAATAAATTTGCTGATTTCTTGATGTTTTCTTTGTTTAAACTGAAAATTATTTCCCTAATTGATAAAAGTAGTTGCCATTCAATATTTTGCTTTTTTGGAGAAGTTGTTTGATTTTTTGTTGACATTAAATGACATAACCGTTAAACAGCACTTTTTCATAAAATTCAAAAACATAAAATACAAAAATAAAATTTTATTTGTTATTTGTTTTATTCACATTAAAAAAATATTATGTTTTAATCAAGTATTTATAAAGATATATGTTACACGAACATTTCAAAAATGATAGTAACAATTTAATCAATTATATCGCCATTCTGTTCCAATATATCATTCACAAAATTTGTTAGTTCTGTTGAAACAAATTTTCTTGGTTTAACTATGTTTAGCATTTCAAAAGCCGATGCAATTCCTCTTTGCAATGTGTGATCAATATATACTTCAAAAGCTTTTTGCTGTGACTTTATGTTTGCATTATAGCTCTGATCTTCTTTTTGGATTGCTTCGTCAAGCTTTCGTTGCATATTGGTAAGTTCTGATTTATGTTTTGCAACAAGTTTGTGTTGCAGTAAATCATATTTCCTGTTTACAGTATCGACTCTCTGTGAGATTATCTTTTCTTTTTCACGTTCATATCTTGCTTTGAATTTTTTGGCTTCATTTATTTGATTATTAAGTGCAGCTTTTTTGGAAGCTATACGAGTTTCCTCAATCTCTGGAATGGGTATAACGCTTTGCTTGGATATAGCTGCTTCTCTTTTACTTTCTAAATTATCAATCTCTTTTTGTTGTTTTTCTTTCAATGATTCGATTAATTCATTATACTTGAGATATAACTCAAGAGTTTTATGTTTGTGATCTTCAATAATTTTAGTAACATTTTCATGGAAACTATTTTCAGCTTCTTCTATTCCTTCAACTAACCATTTCTTAGTAACTTCTAAAACCTCATTTGTATTATCTATTTCAGTTCTGGTTTTTAATATTGATTCTAACTCTTCTGTTTTTTCCAAATCCATTTCTTGAATAGCTTTAGCTTTTTCTCTTTGAAGTTGAGGCGTACTCATTGATTCATAAGGCGTTGATAATTTTGTTTTTTGACTTGTAGTTTTGCGTTTGCTCATTTGTTAGAACGAATTTGGATTTTTTTTAAAAGTGGCGCTTAACGTCCGTAAATAATGATGAGCAAAAATGGAACAGAAAACAAAAAACAAACAGACAAAATAAGAACAGAAATATCCCCAGTTCCATATCCAATTTCTTCAACTTTTCTGACAAGGGAATTAATTAAACCATGGAGAAGAACAGATAAATTGGAATGCATTGAAACCCAGCTTCCTACTAGTCAGATTTGGGTTCAATCCCATCAGCAAATGTTTGAATTACAAGTTGATGCAAAACACAGAGGAGAACCTGATATTACTCGATCATTTTTTGAATCACCATATCCTCAATAAAAATCATCACGAGTTATTATCCACAAATTTATAAATAAAAAAATTATTATTATTTTAATTTACAGAATTATTTTGATATTTTTTCCGAATTTCTCTAGGAATGTATTTGATCAATACATCTTGTATTTCTTTAGGTTGATGAAAGTAATAATTTATACATTCATCAGGTTCTTTTTCGCATAACAAAAATAACAATTTTTCTTTTGGGGAATCGCCGCAAATTTTTTTTGAATATAATATTAAACATAACAAATTATGTAAAGTTGATTTCCATAATTTTTCATTTGGTTTATTCTCATACATAAACAAAAACAATTGTTCATACATCAAAGGTCTTTGAGTTTTAGTCACGACATTGATTATATTATCAGCCAATGATTGGAATGAAGTTTCTTGAATTAAAGATTGTACTAAATGAAGTAATTCGTTATCTTTAGTTAACGCGGGAGGATTACGTACAGCATGTAAAACAAAAGAGATAATATCATTAAGATATTTACCCAAAATTTCAGGATAAAGTAGAATTAAATATGAAAGAACTTTAGCAAGTAAAGGTGCTGTCTTTTTATGTATTGGAAACGCAGTAGTTAAAACAGATTCTGTAATAACCATTCCGGATTCCAATAGAGGCTGATTGGACTCAATTGTATTTAGAAGAATTTCTAAAAAAGTCGATTTTTCGAGCCATGTTTCATGAGTAAAATCATGTAAAAGAAATTTTATTGATTGTTTTCTTGGTTGTGTGATTTTACTTTTTGGTATTTGTTTTGTATTGTTTGATGATGATTTATTGATATTATTTTGTTTGAGTTTTGTTTCATTTGGTATTCTTCGTGTTGTGTTTGTTTTAATTTGTTCTGTTTTTTGTTTTCGTGTTCGCATTTTATAATAACTATTACTTGGAATTTCTGCGCTTTGATTTTGTGTAAATGAAATTGATATTTCCGTTGTCGTTTTATTATTATTTGTGGATTCATTTTGTTGTGTTAATTGTTTAGATTTAATATGTTGTTGAAAATATGAATGAGTTGAAGTATTAATTTGTGTGTTACAATTAATTTTTGGTTTTATATTTTGCTTTGTTTTGGGTTTTTTCTCTATAAAATTTGTAGAATTTGATGTAGTTTCTTTTATTGTTGGATGAACTTTTGAAAGTTTTTGATATGCACTAAGTGAAAGTTTGGTTCCGGAAAGTGCATTTTTTACTATTTCTTCATCTGCATTGAAAAAAATCGTTTCTGCTAAATTTCGTATCTTAATGTTGGGATCATCAAGCAAAATTGCAATACTATGAAGAGGTATTTTATTTGGTACTTTTGATAAAAGAGTCAGCAAGTGGAACCGAACATTTTGTGATCGACTATTGAGTAAACAATGTTCAATTTCATTCCACCAAATACTAGAATCTAAATTTTCAAATATTACTCTTAGGCAAAAAATTGATGATCGAACAATATTTTTGTTAATTGATGAAAGTGAAAAGCAAAACAAGGGGATTGCTAATGTTGGATCATAAATTGCATCAAAATGTGTTAAAAATAAATACTCTGTTAAAGAACATGCAATTGATCGAAGCTTATAATGATTGTGATTGAGTAAAGGGATAAGTAACTGAAATAATTTATCACATTCTTTAGATGATAGATCAAATAAATCATCATGTATTAGGTCTGAAATATATGATAGTCCAGATATTATTGAATCTAAATTATCGCTTGCTATTGCGTCAAACACGCCTTCATCCATAAATTGTACGTTAATTTTTACAAAGTTTAAATTCGAACAAATTAACGAAATTTTAGAGTACATTTTTTATTTAAACTTTTGAAAAAACGAATCACTATAATAAATACTTTAGTTATCAAACCAAAAAACTATTCTGATGTTTTCAGTGTTTCTGTAAGCTCCTTCTGGATCTTCCTCCCACTGCCATATCGGAATAACGCCAAGTGCATCTGCCTTCTTTTTAAGCTGTTGAATCAAATATCCGAGAGGACACTCTGTTTCCCATTCACGGAGTTCATGTCCTGGTATATTTGTCCACATGCACCAGCTATTAGGGATAATCCCTTTCTCGTCAAATGCAACTAAGTCTTTTGGGCTTAGCATTCCTGCTACTTTTGTTGGAGGTGCAATTTTTTGATAATCGATAAGTTCTTTCAATGTGAAATATGAGTGACTGTGGCAAGAGTTGCCCCACCTTTCGCACTCAAGTTGAACTTCCTTGGTGACATCATCGGGGAGCCCGCGGGGAGGACACATAACAGCATTTTCGAAATCATTACGAACATCTGCAAGAACTGCAAACATTTCATATGAACGTCCAACAGAAAGTTCATCTGGAACAAGTTCTATGGTTTTTATTTCGTGAGTTGAGAAAGAATAAGGTTCTCTAAAATCATCACCACATTTCCATTCACCATTCTCATATATAGGTTGGTTATTACTTCCATGGTTGGTGACCTTTTTTTCTTTGTATTCAACGTGAACATGGATATCTGTTCCCATTCTTAAGTAAAGGGAATTCCCTAGAAACCAAGCTGGAACGATCAAATTACTATCAAAAATGGATATTGTGAGATATTTAATCGTATTTCATTTGCTATGATGACACTTTTTAAACTGCCAAATTAATTCAAATTTTCTAACGTTTGGCATTTTTTAAAATGGACACCATTAACATTCTGCTGATGGGTGATGAAAAATGCCATAAGACAAGTATTATACTTTACTACGTTCGTGGGGAATTTACTGAAAAAGATACACCAACACTTGATGACGATTTCAGCAAAACTTTTGAATTTGAAGGTAAAGAAATTACAATAAAAATCAGCGATGATGACATTTATCCAGCTTCCGTGCACCAGCTGCGCCAACGCAGCATAGCAAAATATGATGCGTTTATATTTTTATATTCCACTTAAGATCCAATTTCATGAAATTAAAAGATGATTACAATGAGATCAAAGAGGTGAAGAAGAGGTTTCCTTGTTTCTGGAGGTCGATCTTTAGCCGAAATGGTTGGCTGCCAAGTTATCGAAATAAACCTAAAAGAGAACACAGGGATTAATGAGCTTTTCGATGAACTATTAAAAGCTTTGAAGAATTTGTTGACCAATAGCAGCAAAAAAGGAAAAAAGAAAGATGGATGCTATGTTCAATGAGGAAAATAGCTTAAGTCGATCATTAAATAACATTTGATTTTTTCGTTTTAACACCCCGAATTGTTACTGAAGGAAAATGTTTCACACTTCCTGAAATGTATGATATTCATTATAAAAATTTATTCACATACGTACATGGCTTGCAGATTTGGCATGTGTAGATAAATAATAATAATAAAAATACTAAAATTTAGGTTAACCCTAAAATGATATTACGATCCCGTTATTACCCTTATTTCTCCATAAAATTTAGTCCAAAACTGCATATTAAAAATTAATTAAAAACATAAGAAAAATAGCTGTATACATCGCACTTTATTTAGATAACAAACATACAAATGACCTAATCTATTTTTGTATACACTCTAAACAAAACAAACACGAACACCGCAATCAATGTATCGACTACGTATCTAAACAAAAATGTTACACATTTTTCTTCACCAAATGTATCATTTGAAGCCAAAAATCCCAAAATAAAAGAAATCCACGAGATTATTGCCAACACCAAAACTAATCTTTCCGCCGCAATATTTCGATCATTTTTATCAATATGACTAATTAATTTTATAGCAAGGAATGAGTTATGTAATACTTGCAACAGAATTAAAACCATTTTCAGTATTTTGACATAACTTTCGATATCCTTTACAAAATAACTTACATAAATAGTAATCGAAGAAAAAATATATAACGAAGTCGAAATTAATGACCATTTCCATCGAAACTCTTTTTTCTTATAAACAAGTTCGAGGCCTAATGCCCATAGATATTTAAAAGCGCATATTGAAAGTATCGAAAGATAATTCAAAGCGGAAATTACAAAGTTTGGAATCATATTTGAATTATTTGTTTTGATTTTAATTAAAAATGTTGAAAACAAAACTAATAAATAAGAAAGTAATTTCATCTTTGGTAACAAACTGGAAACAGCAATTCCAACGGAACAATATAATGTGATTAACGTAGTAAGAAATGATAAAATTGTTTTTACACTTAATTTATATAATACATCCGAAGTTGGATATATCGTTTGATATGATGAAGAGCCTTCATATAAAGAAATTGATCCCGAAAAAGTACAAACAATTTGTAATGAGTTACTTTTGATGTCAGGTTGCTCAAAGAGTTGGACTAAATTGGTGCCTTTTAATGGAATTTTTGAACTCGCGCTATAATTGGATATTATTTTTTTGTTATAAAAAAGTGTACCATTACATGCAACAAAAATAGAGTCATCTGTTTCTGCACGCGTCCTAATCTGTGTTATTACTTTGCCATTTTTGCGGAATGGTCTTTTTGCTTCGTAATTGTAAAGAATAAATAAATCTGTCTTATACATAAAATGGATGGAAGAAAAGTTGTACTTAGAGTCATCACAATAAAAGGCAGTTGTTAATAGGATTATAAAAATAACGGAAAAAATTATGATGAATGGAATGATGTTTCGTAATGTTAATTTTTCAAATGCAATAGGTTTCCCAAGGCCTTCCATGTGTTCGTAAATTTTTTGGATGAATGAAATTTTGGTTTGACTTTTATCATCGATCAGATTTTGGTTATGTTCGTTTTCCATTAATTTTTTGCTGTTATGAAACTTTTTGATACCTTACTTGGTCATCTGATTTTTTTGTGAATGACGATAATAAGCTTCAGAATATCGAACCAACCAAATTATTTTGAAAAGTGCTTTCAAATGATTTTTTACACGGAACGACATCATAGAACTGCCGATAGTAAATTCAATGATGTAAAATCGTTTTTAACAGAAAATAATATTATTGTGGCTACAGTTGGGTTTGATTTCAGGATTATAGGATAAAAATCAAGAGTTAAAAAAGAAACACTCTGTTCTTATTATTGTTATCAAAAAATTTCTTGATTCATCTGTGAAAGTTTTATGAAATTGAAAAAAAAATTGTACTTTAATTCTTATATTAAATCTTCATTAGATGAAATTTTTTTAACAGTTTCAATGTTTTTTCTATCTAATCAAAACACCAATTTATAGTTTCATCAAAAGTTTATTGAGGGTTAATAAGGTATAAAGCACTAAAAGCGCCGATTTTCAAGCTATTAATGTTATCATTATCTTCTCCTGCCGTACCAGTGAACTGTGTTTCTGTAATAAGGTCCTTCAAAGTTGTTGCGTCTTTGAACTCTTCAACGATACTTCTGAAGCCTGTAATTGTTTTTTCAGTATCTTCATAATTGATCAATACAACAATTAACTTTTGATCACTTCCATATTTCTTAACACCCAAAATTCCGGATGGATTTTGTATACTAATTCCGAGGTCTTTTACAGTATAATTATATAATGCATCATATTGATGTCTAATTGAGAGTAATTTCTTTGTGTAATCATGCAATTCTTGTTCTTTGTCAGTGAAACCTGTGATTTTACCATTGGTTCTTGCAACATTATCTGTACCAATGATATATTTGGTTGTGTTATATAATTTATCACATGGATCACTGGATGATGCTGTACAACCTGCCATTTGACCTATTTCATCACCATAGTATATAGTGATTGGACCTGTTCGACTTGTCATGATAGCTAACGCAAGTTTATGAAGCTGCCAATATGTATCATTTTTTTGTCCAATATTATATTTCAAACGCACTAAATCACCATATCGATATATATCATGATTAGTAATGAATAAGTTAAGATAGATGTCACGACCTGCTGCATGCCCATTATCATAAGCTGAGGACATAATATATGTGGCCTTTAGGTCATCAAATGGTGTAGGAGTATAATTTGGATCTTCTTGAGTGGCAAGAGATTTAACGATACGGTATCGGCCTTGAAAATCTAAAGCCGAATATAAACCATTCAAATTGATGACATTATCATAAATTTCAGCATCACTCGCCCAATTCTCTGCAAACATGTATCCTAATATACCCCATTGTTCACCTCTTGCTTTACGTTGATTACAAACGTGTTCTACTTCTCGGCGAATTTCTTGCCAATAATTATGATTATGTGTGGATCCTTTATATCGAAGTTGTTGTGTCATATCGAAACGCCAACCATCAATTTGATAGTTTTCAATCCAATATCGGACAAATTCTCTATAAAATGGTAACGAATCTGGATATGTAACACGTTCAATAGTTGGATCCGCGAACTCAACCGGTATAGGATAGTTACCTTCTGGTGATACTTTGACAAAATTACCATTATGGCCAAGAACACCATCAAGAAATACATAAATGTTACGCTTGTGAGCTTCTTCAACTAATTTTTTCAAATCGTCTGTGGTTCCAAAACGTGGGTCAATGTTGAAATAATCTGTTGCATAATATCCAGTAGATTGTAAACGGATGCCACCATAACCATCTCTTGAATCAAAGATTGGTGTAAGCCATATTCCATTAAACCCAAGGTCTTGGATGTAATCAAGAGAATTAATAATGCCTTGAAGATTACCTCGACTATCTGATGGACCATATCCTTCACCAAAGCAAACACCACCTGAACAATCGCCTTGGAAAGCAGCAACATATATTTGGTATATTCGTATATCATTGAATTTTGATGTATCGAAATCTTCATCATTAGGAACAGGTGTCGACGTTGGTGGCATTGTTGGATAAGGTGAATACGATGGTGATGGTGATTGTGTAGGTGACCTACTGGGCGTAGGTGGTTTTGTGGATTCTTCATCATCATCTCCTGGAACAAGAACAACAATAAGAACAATCGCAACTACAACTACAACTGCGACTGCTGCAATAGCAACACCAATAATTATTTTCTTGCGATTTCCTGTTGCTATTTTCAGATCTGAATCGGAAGAGTTCTCGGAATCAATCATTTGGGTTTCTGACCGTATCGTTAATCTACTTCTTTAAAAAAGTTTAATATATTTCTTGTCAAATAAGTACGTTTGTTCTCAATTTTTGCGAACGGAAGGTGAGGGTATTGAATTAACCCAAAAAGTTGCTTTTTACACATTCAAATTTCAGAGGCTCAGATCAAAACCTTCTCGAGCATTTCAAAATAATCATGGGTAAAAAACAACAAAGTGAAATAAAAGTTTCTTCATGATATCTTATATCATGAAGCAAAAGTAATCTCATGAGCATGAATGTAATATATGCACGAAGGCAAATAATTTCACATGTCATATTTTTTCACAAAGCATTTCGTTCTGGGATTCGATAATTTTTATAAATTAATTTCGGGTCACCCCTGAAAGTACTGGCACTTTTTGCCGTTTATTTATTCGGTTTGACAAACTTTGTTTTGATATGTACAAATGAAGTTGACTATCTTTGTTTAGATTCAAATGAAGGAAAAAAAACAAAAAACAAAGTTAGGCACTAAAATCATCATTGGATTCTTAATATTCGTATTCATGGGCATGTCGATTAATTGGGTTTATATTCACGATACAATTTTACCAGAATCAATTTTGGAAAAATTTGAACAATTTTCAAAAACAGAATTTGGTCACAATATTGGAACGTTTTTTAACTTCGTTTCACGTATTATTACAAAATTTTTTATATTTATTTGGAATATTATCTCATTTTTATTGGGAATAACAGTTCAACAAGATATTCAAGAAACAATTTATATTGAGGCCCCGCCCAAACGTGAGGAAGAAGTAATTGAGGAATCAAACCTAACAGAAACTATTCAAGAAGAAATAATTGAAGAACACCCAATACCAGAAAAGATCCCAGCTCCAGAAATAATTATTGAAGAAATAAACGAAACTCTTATCAAACAAATCCGAGACGAGGCCAAATTAATTCGTTCATCACTTGAGAAACTAGTGCATTCACATTCAACGCTTAAGGCATCTGTTTCCAAACTTCTTCACCTTTTTGATGAGCTTTCAAAAGGACAAACTATTCAATACAATATCACTGATGTCTTAAGTTCTATTCAGTCCAGTAATCAACAAGTTACAACAAAGCTCCAAAAAACTATCCAAGACTTTTGTGATAAATATGTTTTCTCCAACGAAGTAATACTTAATTACATTCCAAACAAGCCATTTGTTCTTAAAAGCAGCATAAAGTCACAAAATTTCCCAATTGAAATCGAATATAAAAAACATAACTTAACATTTATAACACAACAAAAGTTCCCATATTATGCGCATAAGATAAAATTCGATCCAATCGAAGAAAATAATGCAAACGCAAAAGAATTAGAAATGAACTTTTATTTACAAGGAAAACTGACACGAAGTATTGAAAAAGTGGAAATTAACGGTCAAAACGGTACAGAATGTGATGTAAAGCAAAGTTTCATGTTTGATCAAATAGTTATTCATGTAGATAACACGTTTGGTGAAGAAGACAAGGCTATTGTTCCTGTAATCCATGTTTATGAACCACCAAAATTGCATAATTCATTGTCAATAAAAAATAAAGAATTTTAGAATTTTGTTGTATTTCAAAAGGAAAACAAAGTATTAGTTCAATCAATATTACTTAGTCCATCATAGAGAAATCCAAAAAGAATCAATTTTGAAATAAATGCTATGTTAAGAATTTATGGTAATAATTTTGAATTTGTATTTGAGCTTATATATTATTCAAAAATTTGATAATACAAATGCATTTATAAGGACTATCCTAAACAAATAAAAACAGAAGAAATATGGACAATAATGACACTTTTCATTCAAAAAAATATCGGTTTTTTGGGCTGGTCGAACCTTTCCCAACATGTCACGAAGAACAGCTCGTGCACAACCAGAAAAGGTTATTTTGGATGCTGACATAAAGAATCAAGACTTCTTGTTCACACAAGAAAAGAAACAAGCCAAGGTTGTCGCATCATCAAAAGTTCGTTTCCCCAAGTATGTTCGCATCCAACGTCAACGCCGTATCCTCATGAAGCGCCTTAAGGTCCCACCTCCAGTTAACCATTTCAACCATGCTGTTGACAAAGCTACTGCTGTCCAAATCTTCAAGTTCCTTGAAAAGTATCGCCCAGAAACCAAGGCCGAAAAGAAACTCCGTCTCAAAGCAGCGGCTGAAAAATCAGAGAAGTCACTTGCTCCAGCTGATGTTTCTGCTAAAAAAGCACTTGCTTATGGTATCAAGGATGTTACATCTCTTGTTGAAGCCAAGAAAGCCAGCCTAGTGGTCATTGCTCATGATGTTGATCCAATTGAAATTGTTATTTGGCTCCCAGCCCTCTGCCGCAAGCTTGATATTCCATATGTAATTGTCAAGTCAAAGGCTCGTCTCGGTAAAGTTGTTGGAATGAAGACATGCACATGCATTGCAGTCTCTGATGTTCGCCCAGAGGATCGCAAGGCACTCTCACAAATAGTTGATTCCGTTAATGCTAACTTCTTAATGAAATATAAGGAAGAAATGCATCATTGGGGTGGTGGCGAGCTCAGTGAAAAGACAATCGCAAAACTTCGTGCTCAAGGCAAGCATGAGTAAATAAATAAATACTAATCTGCATCCAAATAAAGTTACATAAATTGTGTTTTTTTACATGGAATAACAAAATTAATCATTTTTTGGCAAGTCACTTTTATATTTTATAAAAAAAAATTGTATAGCGCGTAACAACATTTAAAAAATGAACCGATTGATTTCAATTCATAATATACGATAATGCATTATTAATTTAATGTTTAAAACATTTAATTGATTCAAAAAATGCTGCATGATCAAATAAGTTAGCTTAATTTCCAATATATGAACAACTTTCAAAAAGCTTTAGTTTCATCAATTGACGAAAATCAAGATTTATTTGTGATGATTTTTCTTAATGTTTTTTTTTATTTCATCATTACGAATTATTTTTGCAATTTCATTATGATTATAACATTCTTTAATTTATTGCTTATGATGTTTAAAATCATTATTTGTAAGTTAATCTTTTAATTAGACTGGTCCAAAATGATCTATGCAAAGCTTTTTTTGCCCCACAGAATAGTTCATAACAACATGGCACTGGATAATTTGCTGTTTTATAATGTCAGTGATAAATGCTGTAATTATATTCGATATCTGCAAGTGTTCAAATGATGTTTCTTGTTTAATACTAACTTAATAAGTTACTTCATCTTCCAGAAGAAAAAGAATTCAATGAGATCCAACACAATTTTTAAAAAGTTAAATTTAATAACATATGACTCATTTTATGCTTTAGAAAACGAAGTACAATTTCTAGAAATTTTTCTTTATGAAAAAAATTATGAATACCATATTTATTTGTTATATTCCTATTATTCTAATTTGTAATTTGTATCATAATTTATATATTGATTTTGTCTTGTTATACATTATGATCATTTAGCAAATTATTTCATGTAAAAAATTTACAACAATATTTTTTAACGAAACATTTTCCTTTTGGCTATTTATAAAAGAAATATCTTTATAAAAACAACATATCAATTGTTTGATTAAAATTAAAATCATTAATTCATCATATTATCATCATTCTTTTACATCATCATTTTGAAGAATTTTTAATATTTGAACTTTGTTATTATCTTGATTGCTTTTATTATTGATATTATTCGCATAGATTAAAAAAATTGAAGGTAACATTTATTGTTTATACATTTCTTTAAGGTTTTGTCTTGTTTCTTCAACATTTTCTTTTGACTGATATCAAATTTTCATTGAACAGCTTTTACTTCATAAAACTTATTTAGTGAAAACATTTGATTAACAATATGAAACGTTTCATATTTCTATAACAAATTGGATGCAAATAAAATTCCATTTTCAATAATTTATTCAATAAAAGTGCATTTATCCCAAACATATCATTTCACGAAGAAAGATTTCACCAAATTTATTTGCTCTTCATTCATTTCGCCTGTTTCCAGTGTGAACTCCACGTTCCGATTTATAGCTTCAGGATATTTATCCATCAAAGTCACCAACTTCTCTTTATGCGGCAGAAACACTTCTTCGAAAATTGGCTCTTCTTCTTGGAATGCGTCATCGAAAAGACATCGAACAAATACCGCGGCGGCGATTTCCGAGCAAATTTCAACGTTTTCGATGTCTTCGATTGGATCTGATATCGTAACTAATGAGTCGATGAAATCACTCGAATTGTCGTTAAAAATGGTAGGAAACTGTTCAACTTCACTCAGAGGTATTCCAGTGACTTCGGCAATTTTGTATATAAATTTGTCATGTGAAAGATTATAACAATTCTTTGGAATATTCAAATATGTATTGATCATAAAGTCTAATGAAATGGTTTTGTTGGAATAGAGGAAGGCATAGACCATATATAAAATGCCCCATAATGTCGGATTTTCTTCATCTTGAACAATCTTACAATAATTGTTGGTTTCGCGTTTTAGCAATGATGTAAGTAAAGAATTTTCCATTTTGGAATTGATAAAAAGATCTGAAACATATTGTGCATATCCATAATCACTCTTCAAATGATGTGGTAATGAATTAAAACATACACGTACTAAAGTTTGCGGAATCATTCCTTGAGGTGGTTCTTTTAAGTTATGTAAATATCCAAATTCAATACTTTGAGAATTATCAACATCATCAAAAGATTGTAAATTAATAGAAGGTGATTTTTTGACTACCAATAATGGTTTCTTAGTTACAGAACCATTTTTTATGATTAGATTAGTGTTCCATTTGTTTGCTCTTAAAGAAAAAAGTTCCGAAACAAGGAATTTAACGTGCCCACGGTTTGAACGGTTTTCATCTAAAAAAGTGAAAAACGTTTCACCGATTTCAGGCGCACTCTCGTCAAATGCTTTCCCACATATATACATACCAGTACGAAGAACTTCAATAGCCATTTCAAGTGATTGCTTATCAATAACATCATTAAAATAATCATTGATTTGGTATTTTGTAATTAGACCAGAAGTAAATAAACAGCCATTCCAAGAAATAATACTTTGTAAGGAACCAACAGGAACTTGCTTAAGAGAGTTCAGACGAAATCCAGCCTGAAGACTTCTATCAACTAATGTTTGCTTAAATTCTTGGTTTTCTTGACTAAGTTGTATTGCAAGCCTAATCAAAGACCCAAGCTGTGGGTTTCTTTCAGGAAATTCGGAGTTAGCTGTTGCTAAATCTAAAAACAAATCGACAATAATATCCCACGATAAATGTAATCCTACAATATTATCCTGTACTTCCTTCATATTGCCTGGGTTTAGACGATTTATCCATATCTGTGCCTGAGATTTAAGTGAATCAATAGAATTTTCATCATATAACCCGCATTCTTTAGCCAACGCAGATCCAACAAATCTTCCAGACTCATGTTCGACGAGGCGTTGTTGTACTTTTTGCTTGTTTTTATCTCGTTTGGATTTATTATTATTTCTTTTTCCATTATTTCGATTTTTCTTCTTTTGATCAAAGAGATTTAAAAATATTAAAAATCCAGGGGATGTTATCTTCTTTTGTGGTTGGTTTTTTGGTTGTAAAAGTAATATATCTTCGACTGAATAAACATCTTTAATTGGGAGATATGGCTTCTTTTCTGGCTTTTGTGCATGGGCGTTATTTCCTTTTGACTTTTTGTCGTTGATTTGTCTTTTTTCTGAAAGAGAAGATAAATTTGAAAGAGATGCTGAAACAGGAAAATTATGAAATAAAGGTACTTGTTTACTTGGCGGCCTCTTTTCAACGATCAATTCTTGTTTTTTCTGTACACGGAAAGATTGACTCATACCAATGGAAAATGGAGTTGTAATTGTTTTATTTGAATTTCTTTCAACCTTAATAACATGCTGAGGTGGCTTTTGTGGCAAATGTTGGGGTGGCTGATAGCGTCCATATGTTTTTTGCATTGGTGCGCGACCACGATCCATCTGTCTCAATCCAGAATCCGAATTCAATGAGGAAAGAGGTTATGATATTGAATTTTTCTGAACAAAATTTTACCTCAGAATGCAGACTTAAGCTTCGGTCTTTATTACAAAAAAAATTTATCGATAAAATTCATTTTACAAACAAATTTATCTTATTCCAACTCTCCTTAATCTTGGATTGCCTTGCATTACTGGAAGTTTTTGTTGTGGCTCATATATTTGTTGATGAATATTAGCTTGTTGTCTTAAATGGTTATATTGATTATTATTAGGTTTATATCTTGGATCTTGACAAGCTGGTTGTTGTTGAATTTGTAAGACCTGTATTTGATTTGGTTGTCTCCATCTTGGATCTCTATTCTGGACTACGTTTTGATTGTTATTATACCCATCGTAACAATTTTGTTTTCTTTGATATAGATTTCTTTGTTCACAATATTGTTGTGGTATTCTTCTTGGTGCAGGAATTTGATCTCTTTGTACTGGTGCAGGAACTCTTATTTCTGGTACTCTTCCTTTTACATCTTGTGGCCGAACTCTAATTTCTGGTGCCTTTGATTTTATATCATTTGGTATTTCAACAATATCAGGAATAGGTTCTCTCATTGGTACATTTCTTATTGAACTTAGACGAACAGGATTTTTTCTACGTTGAATTTCATCTGAAGGGATTTTGTTTGGACTCCACCAATCTTGATCAACTATCGCTTTTAATTCTGGTGTAGAAACTCTTGAAATATCTTTTCCTGAAAGTGGCGCATCTTTTTTCATATGCATTCTTTGTTCAATCGGCTTAACATAACCATTTTTCTCGTCATATGATGGATTTGGAAGATTAACATTTCGGATATTATTTAAAGGAACTTTAATTGTTGATAACAAATGATAAGAATAACTTTTTCGAAGTGGAGTTTTTGGTTGGAACATATCAAGAAGATGTTTTCTATCTTTTACGCATTCCATATTAAGAACTTCTTCTGCAGATGGACGAATTAATGGGTTAACTTGTAGTAAACGTTTTAAAACTGAGTTTAATTCTGCAGAATACTTTTTTGGCATAATATAATTTCCAATACATATTTTACGTGCAAGTTCTTCAGATGTACGACCCATAAATGGAAATGAAAATGTCATTAATTCATATAAAAGAACTCCAAGTGACCACATATCGCATTTTTGGTCATATGGATTCTTTTTCCAGACTTCTGGAGCAAGATATAATGGTGTTCCGATTTGAGTACGTGCAAGTTGTCGATTATGAAGAACTGTAGAGATACCTAAATCGGCAATTTTGGCAAGATCTGGAGCAGACAAAAGTACATTGGCTGTTTTCAAATCTCGATGAAGAACACCGCAAGAATGAAGAACACGAAGACCTTCAAGTATTTGGAGAAGAAATCTCCATATTGCTTCTTCTTGAAGTGGCTTATTTTTTCTTTTCCTTCTTGCAATAAGGTTTGATAAATCACCAAGTTGCGCATATTCAGTAACAATGCAAAGACGTTTTTGATCACAAAATGCTTCATGAAATCTGATAATAAATGGAGATGTAAAAGAAGCCATAATTCTTATTTCATTAATTGAATCTTCAATTTCTCTTCTTGATAATTTTGATAAATTAACAATTTTTATAGCATATGTTTGGCCATCACTAATCCTTGTTGCCTTATATACTTTTCCATATGAACCTTCACCTAAAACGCATTGTTCAATGAATCCCGAAATATTCATTTGAAATAAACGTACAGTATATAAATGTAAACGTACATTACACCAAAAAGTGCCATAAATCCATCCGTTGACAATCAGCAATCCAAACTATTTACCTGCGTTTACAATAATCTTTTGGGAATTGGAGTGCTCAACATGCAAATGATCAAACATTCCAAAATTTTTGTCATTGAAAAAAATCAATTGATCAAAAAATTTCTATTAACTATTACCAGCAGATTGGTATACTCAACCTAAAACAAAACAAAAATTAATTTGGTTTCACTTTAATAAAGTTACTTTTTGTTTTTCATTACTTCGGCAAATGCTGCTTTAAAAGCAGGAACAGCCCTTTCTATATCCTCTGGTGGCTTGCAGTAAGACAAGCGGAAGAATCCGGGAGCCTTGAATCCAGATCCTGGAACAATAATAACAAAGTGGTCGGCCATCTTTTCGCAGAATTCCCATTCGCCAATGCCGTCTGGGATCTTCGGGAAGATGTAGAAGGTGCCCTCTGGTTTCACATATTTGATTCCGCAATCATCAAGCATCTTGCAAATGATATCACGAGACTTATTATAAAGTTCAACGTTAGATGTAGCTGGCATAACCTTTGGAATAATACGCATATGGAGGCGGTTAGCATGAACAAATCCGAGAATTTCATTAGAGTGAGCCAAGCAATGAATAAGAAGTTTGTTATTTTCAAGAAGAGGGTTGACAATCATACAACCAAATCTTTCACCTGGGATAGAGATATCTTTGGATACAGAATATGCAATAATACTATGAGGATATGACTTGAAGATTTTGTGGCAATGAACTCCTGGTGCAACAACACGTGTATATACATCATCAGAAAGAATATAGATTGGTCTTCCATATTCTTTTGATTTCCTCTTAAGAACTTCACACATGGCATCAACACATTCTTGTGTGTAGACAATACCTGTTGGGTTCTGTGGTGAGTTGATGATAACACATCTTGTTAATGGTGTGATATATTCTTCAAGGCGTTGAGCATTAATCTGCCAGCCTTCTTCGAATGTTGTTGGAACATCAACTACTGTTCCATGGAAGTTTTCCACATAAAATGGATACTCAAGGAAGTATGGAGCAACACAGCAAACTTCATCACCTGCACTCAAAATTGTTCTAAGAACAACGTTCATAGCTCCTGCACAACCAGATGTCAAAACAATATGTTCTGGTCCAATTTGAACGTCTTGGATTTTGGAAAACATTTCTGCAAAAACTTTACGGCAAGCTAAATCACCCATTGTAGATGAATAACCATGGGAAAGTGGAAATTCTTCATTTGCGACTTCGATAAGAGCTTTATAATATTCGGGTGGTGGTGGAATTCTTGGATTTCCTAATGAAAAATTATGAACGGCATCTGGTCCATATTGTTCTGCAAGTGCATCAGCTTTATCCGACATTTTTCGAATCATAGAACCGCGGGTAGAGACTTTCAACATATAAGGAGAGAGCATCTGGTAAAGTGACATGAAAAACCGTTCCGTTTCATTCAAATCAAAACGATCACAAAGACTATACAAAAACCGTCGCCTGAATCGATTCAACTTTTTCTGTTGTTTTCAGTCCATCGACTTTTTTTGCGATCAGAATGTGAATTGTTGTTTCCAAAAAATTGAATTCAATTTGTGATTTTAAATAAAACTTTTTGAAAAAGAATTCAACGCGATTTGATCGTTTACTTTCTCATTAAATTTAATGAGAAAAACTTTTTTATGCATTCAGAATCATTAAAAAAATTAAATGCTTTTCGTTATTCTTTACATTTTAAACAAGAAACTTAATAGTATAACTTTAACTTTGAGAAGATTTTTGAATTCAAAAAATCCTAATCTAGCATTCACGCATCAAATTGGAACAAGAAAATATTAAAAATTTCTCATGAATGTGATTCCTGCAGAAAAACAGCTGATGCTAATTTCTTTGACACTTTTTCGATGCCAAATCCGTATTCTTCGTATTTCGCAATTGCATACCCGTACCACATCTGTGCGATTCTCATTTCCTTAGGGAACTTTATTCCTTCGAAAAACAAGTCGCCAACATATTCATAGATTTCGCCTGATTTATATTTCATTTTTGTGAGTTCTGTTGCTCTCTTTACCCATTCCTTTTCATTGCATGCAACACCCATATGTATTAGTGCAATTGGGTCAAGTTTACATCGTGAAAAGAAATAAAGTCCATTTTTGATCTCTCTTTTGGATGAATTTTCATGGAAAAGCATCAAGCCACACATGCAGCAGCCTACTTCACTTCCTAATTCGGCCGCATTACGAAAACATATGAATGCTTGATTATAATCTTTGAGAAGATAACATATGAAACCACAAGAAACTTGTGACTCTGAATCATCTACAGCAAAGAATTTGTTGCGCCAGATTTCACAATCAAAAAGTGTTTGAGGAGCACTACTTCTAATTTGATTTAGAACTAGTGTACAACATTGAAGATTTCGTTGAGAGTAATCTGATGTAGCATATCTGAAAAGTTGGATAACACGAGATGTTGGTGAATTTGAAGGGAATAAAGTGATTGGAATTTTGTTTTTGTTTTCTTTTGGAGGAGGCTTGGCGGTTTGTATCGGCGTTGTTGTAACGTATTTAACTGGAAAAGTGACGGTGCGAGGCATACTATTAAATGGAGCAAATTGTTGTACGTGTGCTTTAACTGAAGATAATGGTGGATAAGAGAAATCATTTGAAAAGTTGGCCTTAAGGAGAGGAGAAAAGTTATATTGTTGAGATTTAAGGATGTTATATCGAGTTCCTATGGAAAGCCATTGGAAAAAGAGTTTTATATCTTCGGGTTTCCCATTTAATTCTACAATAATTTTGTTGACAGCAGATAACATTCCTTGAGAGGCACAAAAGCGAAGCCACTTCAAAAGTAATTGATGAATTGATTGTTTGTTGTTTCCATTAAGATTGTGTGAGAGGTGTTGTAGTGCAGTTGCTATTGTTGTTGCAGTAAGAATTGATTTTGTTTGGAAATAATGACGAGCTAAATATTTTAAAGATTTTTGATAGTTTGATGCGTGTAAATGATACTCTCCAATAAGAGAAAGAGCTTGATTGGAACGAATTCGGAGAGCTCTTTGATACCAACGCAAAGGTAAATCAGAATTTGCTTTATGTGTTGAATAAATTATTCCAATTAAGTTAGTTGCTTCTTTGGATTTAAGTTTTGCCGCCTCAGTTAAAAATTCGATTGCTGCTTCCACTTCACCAATGTTTAATGCCAAGATGCCGAAGTATAAAAATTGTCTTACATTTCCATAAGAAAGAAAAGCAGATAAAATGGAAATTATATTTGACTTACATAATACAGGATTTTCCTTTCTATTTTTTGACCAAGCAAAGAATAAATCTAAAGATAATTTTGGAAATTGTCTTGGAGAATTCGAATCTAAACAACGATTTGAGAAAATTTCTACTGTTGTAATTTGATTATTAAAAGCAGGGCTTTTATGATGAAGAAGCATTTCAGGTGAAGGAACAACAATCATGAAGATATGACGACCGTTTATTTACTCTAGGGAGACGTTTATTTCTTGATCGTCTTTCCCTCATAAAAAGGAATTTATAATGATGAAATTTCTGTAGGTTATTTAACTTAGTGCCATCAAATGAAAATCGTCGTTACTTTTATCAGATAAAAGCAATAAGATGATTCTTTCTGAAGAATTCAACGTTGACTTCACCAAAGTGTTTGCCAAGATCGTATAACCGTTGTTTTTGATAGAAACCGCTTTCTATTTTCATGGGGCTAATTAAGTACTTCTTCTGCATCAATTCACGAGGTAACCCAATCGTTATCCGTGCATTTCTTACCGAACCAGTTCACAGCGTTGTTGAGACCTTCTATGCCAAAATTGCATCCACCAATCCACCGCCAGCAGTATTTCGTTGCGATAACATGAACTTTGCATATATTTGCGAAGCTCAACTTTACTTCGTCATTGTAACAGAAGAATCTATGTCACCATCACTTTTACTCGAACTTCTTTCTCGCATTGTATCCGTTATTTCAGATTATGCAGGGCGTTGTACCGAACTTATTATGCAACAAAACCTTGGTTTAGTTTATGAAATTGTAGATGAAGTTCTTTCATTTGGTTGTCCACAAGCAACAGATTCATCAAATCTTCTTCATCTTGTTCATAACACAGTCAAATATGATAAAGGACTTAACCTTGGAGGTGTTGTTCTTTTAGGACCCTTTGATAACCAAGACTTTGATCGACCACTTGCATTATCTGTTGATCAAAGAAGTTTATCCACAAACGAAGTCTTCTTTATCCTCGATGAACGTATAGAAGCACAACTTACAGTCGACAACAACATAATCCGATCCACCATTACTGGTGTCGGAACAATCAAGTCATTCCTTCAAGGCCAGCCCTCAATTCTTATTCAGTTTGATCCACAAATGACCGTTGCCACACGCTCCATTCCTCAGAATCTCTTATTGAAATATGATGATATTGTATTTGCACCATTTGTCCAATCCCAATCATTTGACAGTGACCGATCCATCTCCTTTGCACCACCAGAAGGCACATCCAACATTTTCAGGTACCGTACAACCCGATCATTCCAAACACCATTTACTATCACACCAGTTTTCGAAAACAAACAAACTAAAGCAGTCGTTCTCCGTCTTTCAATTCGATCCCATTATGACCCCGATGATATTCCACCAGAAGTTAAAGTCGTTTTCCAATGTCCTGTTGAAATCTCTAATGCCTCATGCGAACTTCCACCTGTTGTTGAGTCAACCCAAAGCAGCGAATACAATCCTAAGACAAGACAAGTCACTTGGACAATCCAGAAATTCCCTGGTCTTCAAGAATTTTCTGGAAGATTCCGATTTATCTTCGACAATGGCATTCCTTGCGCAGCTGAGAACATATTGGGTCCAATCTCATTGCAATTCTCGCGTACTGGAAAGTTGCCAAGTGGTTTGACAATTAAGAATTATGTCGTTTCGACATCTGGTTCATCAACGCCACCAAAGAGGTGGATTAAGGAAATTAGTACTGCAACGTGCATGACGTTTAACTTCATTTAAACAATCGATGAATATCTTTTGTTTAAGGTGAAAAGAATAAATCAAACTTTAAATGAACGATAAAACTTTTTGAATACTAAATGAGAAATGAAATAAAATTTGATTCTTCATATGTCATTAACCAACAAGTAATCATTTGCAAATGTTGAGCTTTTTTACTGTAACTGGAGTTTAGCTTCAACTTTTACTTTTTCACAGAAATAATCGTTTTCATGATTATATTTTCTTGTTGAATTTATAGATTTAAATTTTCAGGAAACGAAATGCTTCCCTTTTTATCTTGTTATATTGACAATTATTTCAGTAAAGCAAGAAAGAAAAATATGAAACTGTTCAAAATACCGTTAAATTACCCTTATTTTTACCCATTTTCTCAAGTTGGCCGGATAAACAGCGTATCGGCGCGGTTTTGACATTAAAATGGATCAGATTCCCTTCATCAGCGCACGCATCGTTGAATTAGAATCAATTATGAGCGAGAAAAAGCGTAACATCGCTCGTTTGCAAGCTCAAAGAAATGAATTAAACATGCAAGTCAGAGATTTAAAAGATGAAATTTTCCATCTCCAAGAGAATCCTTCTGATGTAGCAGAACTTATCAAGAAAGTCGGTAAAAACAGAGCACTTGTTAGCAATAACCACGAAGGAAAATATTTAGTTATGGTCGATGATGATGTTGATATCAGCGGTGTTCAATCTGGTACACGTGTAGCTCTTCGTAGTGACACTTCAGTTCTTCATCGTATTCTACCCACCAAAGTGGATCCATTAGTTGCCTTAATGAAAGTCGATAAAGTTCCAGATTCCACATACGAAATGATTGGTGGTTGTGACAAGCAAATCAAAGAAATCAAAGAAGTTATTGAACTTCCCATCAAGCATCCTGAATTATTTGAATCAGTTGGTATTGCTCAACCAAAAGGTGTTCTCTTATACGGTCCACCAGGCACAGGTAAGACTCTTTTAGCTCGTGCCGTTGCTCATCATACTGATACAACATTTATCAGAGTATCTGGATCTGAACTTGTCCAAAAATACATTGGCGAAGGAGCACGTATGGTCCGAGAGCTCTTTGTTATGGCTCGTCAACATGCCCCATCCATTATTTTCATGGATGAAATTGATTCAATCGGAAGTAGCCGTGGCCAAGGCAAACGTAGCGATAGCGAAGTACAGCGTACTATGCTTGAATTATTGAACCAACTCGATGGCTTTGAGTCATCCAATAACATCAAAGTGATTATGGCAACAAATCGAATTGATTGTTTGGATCAAGCATTATTACGTCCCGGAAGAATTGATAGGAAAATAGAGTTCCCTAACCCGGGAGACGCCGGTAGACTCCAAATTTTGAGGATCCATTCTCGAAGAATGAATCTGCAAAGAGGCATCGACCTCAAGAGAATTGCCGCGGAAACAAGTGGAGCATCGGGAGCTGAGCTAAAGGCTGTGTGTACAGAGGCGGGTATGTTCGCATTGAGAGAAAGAAGAGTTCATGTGACGCAAGAAGACTTCGATATGGCTGTGTTTAAGGTAACGAAGAAGGACGACAAACGTAGTATGAGTATAAAGCAAATGCTTAAATGAAAAGTAATAAAAATTTTTTTGGAAAATTAAATAAAATATTCAGAATAACGCAATTGGTGAAATGGGACTTAAATGTGTTTGTTGTGACATACAAATTTGCTGATGTGACTACAGATTTGCTGATGTGAAAGATTTGATTTATTTTTTTCAAATAAAAATTTTTATGTTTTTAACAGGTTATAGTACACATTATTGAGTAAGATAATTTTAAAGGTTAAGTAAAAATAGTAAATAGTAAGAATTGCAACATTTATTTCATAGTGGCAAATATTTATAAAAAAAACTAAGAAAAGTTATGTATTTGCATAACTAAATATGTTTTTTATTGGATAGTTTTAATCATTTTGAGAAGTTCCTCAAGTTTTAAGGAATTTTACGTGTGATATGTGTTAAAAATAACACGACTTTATGACAGTACTTAAAAAGTTGTCACCACTAATTCAATTCTTTGATTTTACAACGGTGTCAAGGGATATTCACTGGCAGCTGATGGAAGTTTCAAGAAAGATTTTCGAGTCTAATCTAATTTATTAATAAAAAATTACATCTCCTGTGAAAAAAAGGCAAAGCATACTAAAAATACTTCGAGAACAATAAGGAAAATCCAACAAAATATCAGTAAAGATTTTGAAATCTTCCAATATGTGTTATTGGATGTTTGATTCTGTTCAAGTTGTATGTGTTTTTTCAATTCATCTATGCAATCTTTCAGCTCTTCTTGTTTAATTTCAAGTCTTTTGCAAAAAACACAATTTTCTTTATGGCTTAGGGTCTCCCTTTCTTTTTCTAGATAATCTTCTCTGTCTTCATTATACTTTTCTTGAGAAATGTAATATTGAATTGATTGCCGTGGAGAACCTGAAAGGTATTTTGATTGATCCATTATCATGGTGGAACTGTTAATAATTGGATGATGACTTTGTGTCTCTTGAAGAGTTGTTCCGTTCATCAAAAATGATTTTGTTATTAACGGTCATCTAAACATAAAAATCCTTTCAATGCTTTGCTCTGAAAAACTTTTTGCTATCAAAAGTTTGATTTATTGAGAAGATTCTATGAATTCAGCTTTTCAACGTATCTATCAAAATTTTATGAAATAATATCGCAAAAAATGTTCACCCCTATTCAACCCCCCACACAAATCCTAACTTCCGCAATAACCTTTTCAAAAGCCTCTGAAATTTTCAGTGATAATTAATTGAAAAATTCAATAAAAAATTTTTGTCAACATTCACCCCACAGTCAGATATCGTTCCCAACAATATTAAATAAAAGGTCCATTCACTACTAAAAATTATTACTGGCACGTTGGCTAAAAGTATTTTGCAGTCAAGTTATGCCATGAAATTTAGATAATTTTTTATCAATCCAAATTCGAGATTTTTTATATTCAATATGTACATATTATTATATTCAAATGTGGGTTGAATTAGAATTGTGTCAAATAAATGTTCTAATTAACAAAGAATAACTTGATGAAAATGTGATAAATGAATTTTTTTTTCTAAATGCATAAAAATTTTTATATAAACTAAAAATGTCCATTAAAGGATCTAGCCTTGATACAAAAATTTTAAAATTATCCCATTGACGAATGAGAAAAATGGACAAGAAAACTGGATTTGACAATAAAAATTGCAAGCAAAACGATGAAAATCAATTCAAAGATATGCAAACTTATCATAAACTCTATCTTGATTCCATTTTTTATTTTATGGTAAATTTTATAATTTCCACGTGATTTACCAAATGAATAATCTATTCTTAAATGATGAAACATTTTCTTCTTCCCAGACATCAACCAGAAAATTGAAAAGGAAAAAGTTTCGAGTTATCGCTTTCACACAAATCTTCATTGAAATCCAGCACAATTTGAGAACTAGTTTTTGACAAGTTTTTTCTAACAATTTTCTGATGCGTGTTTGGCAGATTTAAATGACCAGGGAAAGCATTCGTAACGAACCAATTCTTGACGACGAAATCGTACAGCAAAATGAGGAGCTTATGGAGCAAAAGTTTCCAGATTTTCTTATGAACGAATGGAATGAAAATGTTGTTCCAATTATTAATACAATAATTTCAAATTATAAGACAATGCCGAAGGAAGAACTCAGATCTCAAGCTCACAAATGCGCAGGATCAGCTCTTCAAATTGGAGGTAACCAACTCGGAATTGCTTTACGTACAATCTCTCATATGGTTCAAGCAGGCAACATCGAAGCGGCTAACGGAATTTTGGAAGATCTTCCAGGATACCTCGACACTTTTCAGAAAATTGTTAAGGAATCTCAATAAATAATAATTCAAGCATTTTACAGATATGATGTGCACAAAGCAGAGTCTTTTGTTGGATGTGTGTTGCATGTTGTTACAATTTTTTGATCATATTTGCCCTCTTTTTTGTCCGTCCCTTCCATCTGACATTTCACTTTTTGATTCAATTTTTGATGAGGACGATTTCCCTTTGAAATTTTGACGAATTATAAGCCATTCAATTTCATATCAAAAAGTGACTGAAAAAATTGAAAATTTATCACGATCTATGTAAAATTATTCTAATTAATTTAAAGGTTTGATTACGATTTCTAAATTTCAGAAAAAGTATTCAAGAAATTTTGATGAAATGAAGGAATCCTTTAAAACTGAAGTTCATGAATGGAAGAATAAAAAAGTTAAAATTATTTTAGCTTATATTTGATTATAAATTCCCCTTATTATTTATTGTCCTCAACCTGTCATCATATATTATCAAGATCTATATTATGGGAAAAGATCTATAATCAAAAATTTTATTTCAAATGACTATTTATAATCTATAATTTATGAAAACAAAATATTTTAAGATTTTAATATATTAAAAATGTGAAAATTTTATTTAATATCTTTATTTTATAAATCATTTCAAACATGTATATTTGTTTTATCATTTCATATGAAAACTTTACAGTCTATTCACTGCACTGCAAAGTATCATTATATATATCAGTGCATTTTTGGATACATTTATTCATTAAATTTCCATTTTTCACATTTTCTTTGATGCTTTGTTTTGTTTGTTGCAAAGCTTCTCTTATTCCAAATCGATATTTTTGATTGACTTTAGTGATTTGTTTTTGTTTTTCAACATTGAGTACATGCAACGCAAATTTAAGTTGCTTCGACAATTCGATAATTTCCGATTTTTGTTTGTTTAACATTGTCCTTCTCTTATCGAGAAAATCATCCTTAAGTTTGTTCTCTTTTCGCTGTCTTTCTTCGTTTTCGATGTGCTCTGCTTTGGATTTGAGATTTTCTGCTAAATCAAAGTCTTTTCGATATCCTGCGATTTTGGCTTGTTCACGAATTTTTTCAGCTGAGCTGTCAGGAAGAAGTTGTATATTTGCAAAATTAAAAAGACACTGTTTTTCATGTTCAATTAAAACATCAATATGATTAATTTGAAGTTTATGAAATGAATCACTGATTTTTTGACGAATCACAATTTCTTGTTGTTCATATACTTTATTTATTGAAGCAACTTGATCATCACGAAGTTGAGAATATTCGTTAAGCTGAGCTTGAAATTTATTGATAAAATTTTGAATAATTTCTTCGTCATTGTTTTGTTCGATTTCACAAATTACTGAATTAATTTTACCTGCTGATAAAAAATCACCACTATTAATTGCAACATTAAGTTGTTCTTTGAGAAGTTTTTCTACCATTTTGGTTCCATAAGAGAAAAGTGGCAATATTTCAACACTTTATTTCAACGGTTATATTCGTTAATATGAGGAAATGGATATAGGAAAAGAAAATAGGGTTGCAAGCCTAAAAGAAAGGTTTGAAGAATTCAAAAAATATGAACAACTTAGTAATAATGCTGTTGATTCCAAATGGCGCGAAATTCTAGTAGCTGAAAAGAACAAAGAACAAAAATCATCAATCGAAAAAATTCGAGCTGATTATACCAAGCAACTTGATCGTTGTGATGTAATTATAAATAGGCTTTTCCAATGGTTAAATGAAGGAGAATCGCAATATCAATTTGCACTTCGAGCACATAAAAAAAATCTCGAAACACTCAACAATCTTTCCAACAAACGACTTCAAAATGACTTTGATCGTTTTAATGAATCTTTAAAAACCATTGTTAATGAATATGATTCAAATCGAAAGTCTACTCTTGATCAATACAACAAAAATGTCTCAGAAATCCGTGACATAATCAATGCCATTGACCATGAATACACGCTTAAAAAGAACGAACTTGAAAGCAAATTCCGTAGTCAAAAAGATCATCTTCAAACTAATAATCAAGAAATGATCTCAACTCTCCGCACACATCTTACAGAAGAAACTAATGCCGTATCCTCGGCCATCACTGAAGCCTATAAATCCTACAAACGTCTTAGTAGTGGGCGAATGGAACAATTTAATCAAATGTTGGAAAAGCACAAAAACCGCCAAAAAATCATGAAATCGAATGAAGACGAAATCATACGTAATGCGTCCGAAATCTCACATTGGCATCGAAAAATCAAGAACAACGAACGCGAATCTCGTGAATCTAATGAACGACTTCGCACCGAAAAAAACAATCTTTCACTTCACTTTCGGGAACTTAAAGAAATAATGGCACAGTTTCGTGTTACTGAAGCACGGAAACTTGCCGAAATCTCTGTTGCATTTGAGGATATTAATAATGAGCTTACCAATAAGTTGAAACTTGCTGAGAAAATCCTTAAATACGCCGAAATGGCGCGAAAACTTGAGACTGAGAGTGAGCAAATTCTTCCATTTCCTCAAACAATTGTTGATACTGATCCGGAAATTAAGAGCCAAATGCAACAATTTAAGCTGCAGCTTAAAGGAGATTCGAAATATGTCGCCGAAAGTGACCTGTTCGATAACTTTTATCGAAGATATAATAAAGTTTTGTTGGATAAGTTGTCGTTGCAACGTGAAAAAGAAGCACTGACACAAAAGAATTTGGCGTTGAAGTCAATGCTAAAGAAATATATGGCTGGAATGGGAATATCGCCGGACTTAATGAACAAGCCAAATACTTTGTTCATAGTAAACCAAAATACAAACGCACCCCTAAGAAGAGTCGACCAAGAAGCAATACCTAAAATTGATGCGGGATTAACTATAGGCGCAAACAAATTGCAGGGATTTTAATTGTATATAAAAATTGTTTAAAAGAAAATTGTTTTTAAAAAGAAACTCTGATTTAAAAGAGTATAATATGTTATGTTTGTTATATTAAAGAAATTTGATTTTACATATTTAGAATTGATATTTGAAAAATTATAATTTTTTTTTCCTTTCTAAGCTGTATTCCATGTAACAATAATAGTGAAAGAAAATTATGAATGATATATTTTTGTAAAATTTAAGATGAATTGTTTACTTGTGCTTTGCAAAAAGAGCTGTAAACTCTTGGTTGTTCCTTGGTTCTACAGAGGTTTCAACAATTTTTGGTTGGCCATCAACCTTCTTGAAGAAGTGAACAGTTGGGATGTGTCTCACATTATATTCAGAGCAAAGGTCCCTATATTCGTCTCTATTTACGCCAATGAACTTGACGTCTGGGTTGTCTGCAATGATCTTTGGTAGCCAAGCATTAAGTCTTCTGCAATCTGGGCACCAGTCAGCAGAAAAGTCAACAACAACAAGACCTTTCTCAACACCATCAGCAATGAGTTTCTTGAGTGCAGCAGAGTCACCTGAAAATTGTTCCATCAATAAAATTGTGATGTAATTTTTGCTTCAGCGTCCGGCGGTTTTGAAACCGATATTGGCACTCAATTTTGCTCTGAAAAATTGATTGGGTTGAATTTATCGTAATTGATGAACATCACAAAGCACTTTGGGTGAAAAAGTGACGCGTCATTACTCTCGTTCATATGTATATTAAATATTTTCTATAATAAATCACGTGTTAATCCACAATAAAAAGGGGTAAAACAACAAAAAGGTACTATAAATATGTCGATTTGTTACCAGAGAGTTAACAATGAATTTTTTTTATTTGTGCCACGATATAAAAGTGGCGGCATTAACCAACTTGCACCAAAAAGAAAAACCGTATAAAACAATAATTTTTGTAATTTTTATTGGGTTTGTGTGTTTCCCTTTTACATCTCGAATTTTTTTAACAAAAATGCATCCAAAAGATTCATTTGATTTAATCATTTATGAATCTTGGTCTAAACACTGCCCTTTCTGTAACATCACTGCAACAATTACACCAACAGCAACTAAAGAAGATGCAATAATGACAGTTATTACACATTATAAACCAAGTGTTGGTTATTTAATTCGTTCGCTTCGTTCAGTTGGCTGCCAAGCTACTATTGTTTGTTTTGTACCAGATAACGTTAATATTCCACGAGAAATCCTTAATTGTGGGCTTGAACTTGTATACATATCAAATGTTACAACTCGCCTCTCTACAAGTGTTGAAAAATATCGATGGGAATTATATTACAAATACCTTACAGGTGAAGGGAAGAAGTTCAGACGGGTAATGCATACTGATGGATTTGATGCATTTTATTTTGGAGATCCATTTTCAGTTGCAACAGATGAAAACACTTTGTATTTCCAATCTGAGAGCCGACCTATTTCTAGATGTTCTTATAACTCTGCTTGGATACTCGGATGCCATTACAATCTTACTACTGAAATATTGGAAAGTCCAATAATTTGTAGCGGATCATTAATTGGTGGACGTGTACCATTCATTAAAATGGTTGAACTGTTAATAACACATGATGAGTGGATGCAATGTTGGGACCATGGCTTTGATCAAGGCGATTTTAACTATGTCATTTACACGCGATTAAATCAAAGTTATATTAAACATGAAATTATCGACTGTAATGGAAGATTTATATCGATGCATTACTGTTGGCCGAAGGGTAAACATTTGGCGCCTTCGGGCCATTTCCCGACGCGAGATGATAAGGACACACTGGTATATATGCACCAGTATAATAGGCACCAGAACATAATCGACTACGTGAGAGAAAAATGTAATCCGGAAATATGATAATTATGTTAAATGTGTAAAGAATTCGTTGAAATAAATATGAAAAAATTAATATGAATTTATGTAATACATTTAAGGAAAAATTTAATAATGTGATTTAACAAGATAAATATAAAGATGATGAATTAATGGATGTGTATGATGAATGGATGATTTGTCTTCGAGATGTGTTAAGTACAGGTTGTGAGTTTATTAACTATAAATAAGGTTCGAAGTATTTATTATATACCCTAGATTAATCTTAAATGTATTTATTATTACGGTAAAAATGATTATAATAAAAATACATATAATAATATCAAAACTATTGTTATGACATTAAATGAAAATGTATCAGATAATTGATGATTTAAGTGTTTATCTTGGTACTACTATTGAAGGATGTATTTCATGGCCTACGAACCCATTTACCATCACATTTATAATAACAAATACAGCTGACAAATCAATAACATTCATATCAATAATAATATATATAACTTTCACACCCACTTAACTTAATCTTTATTTTTCATTACTTCTTTGTTAAACTCTTTCACATTGACTATGAATGGTCTCGATTATTTTTATATTACTCTTGATTTTGTGTATTATGAATGAAAATTAATAATTTAAACATATTCCATAAGTTTTTACTTTGATTTCTATCCATTAATATCTACAAATTCACAAGTTAATACAAAAAACACCAACAATAAACTCTCATATAAAAATATTATTTTCATTACGCAATTAATAATCAATATACTTAAGATTTTATCTTGTATACAATAGATTATGGCCTGTATTGTATTGCCAGATTATGAATATTTTTAATATTTTAACTAATCCTAATTATGGATATGACTTGTATAAATAAGGGTCAAGTTCAAAAATGATACACAAACAAATGCTTATTGTATGTTATTAATTCATATTTATAAAAATAATTATCATTAGGTTGTTTAGTAACCAACTGTGAAACGTTTTCCAATATAATTACCATTTGCAATTTCATCAACCATTGCAACTGCATAATCAGAATTTGATATTTTGCTTTCACCTTTTTCATTAAATATTGTTTCATCACCGCTTAATCTAAATTTTCCTTGTTTCTCACCTGGATAAATTTCCATTGATGGACACAATACAGTTCCTGGGACATCTTTTTGTTCCAACACAAGAGAAAGAAGTTTTGCAGTAGCATTTGCAAGTGGCATATATTCAGGTGGAAAGCCTGATGAGTCCATATTACGCGCTCCATTAGTAATAAGTGTTCCTGCACCACCGACAGCAAGAAGACGACGTGCTCCAACTTTTTTAGCGGCTTCAATTATGTTCTTTGTAGCATTAACTTGAAGTTCTTCCATTTTTTCAAATGTTGAATCCTTTGGTGGACAGTAAGCATGAATAACAATTTCAACACCTTTCAATGCTTCTTCAAGTTTTTGCAAATTAAAAACATCAGCAGCAATATGTGAACACTTTCCATTTGGAAATTGTTTTGGTGGATTCCTACTAATTGCAACTGTATCATAACCTCTTAATACAGATTCTTCGAATATCTTTGCACCAATGAAACCAGTGGCACCAACAACAGCAACTTTCATCAATAAAAATGAAGTGATTTTGCTGAAGTTCTTCAACAAAAGAAATTTCTGTTAAATTGAATTAATTCATTATAGAAATTTGAATGCGTAACGATTGCCCGACCAATCGTTTTAAATGATTTATGTATTTTTGCGTTTCGTTGAAGTAATTTTAAAATTTCTTATTAGTAATTAATGAAATAAGTTCAAATAAATTTCTTAAGATCAAATTAAATATTATGATATAATGCATATATACAAAAATTACAGGAAATAAAAACATATAAAATATATTAAACTTTATTTTGATAAATGTATAAAATGATAAACATCAACTTGAATAGCTTTTATGTTCTGCTTATGGAACTTGTATAGTTTTTTTAAATCAAAGTCGACTTCCATCATTACTTCGCCTTTGATTCCTAATTTTGGTGCTGCAATATCTAATACATGATGTCTTGTAGATGTTTTATGAAATGAATAAATACCACCAGTTGAAATATTAGAGGCTACTTGAAGGAATTGTATGTCAACTCCTTTATTTCGTGTTCCAAAGGGAGGATTCATGATAACTGTATCAACTTGTATATCTGTTATTTTTGTGACATCTTCTTCATGAAAAATAATTTTTGGTTCTTCGTCAAATTTAAGAAGATCGAGATTTCGTTTAGCAGCTTCAATACTTAATGGATCAATATCAAAGGCATGAACTTCAGCAGCTCCCATACATAATGCAGCAATAGATAAGATACCACAACCACACCCAAGGTCTGCTACAACTTTTCCTTCTATATCATCATAAAGATTTGATGCATTGAATATAACTTCAGCTGCAAGTCTTGGAGGTGTAGGATATTGTTCGAGTTCAATATTTGGCTTTGGAGGTCCTTCAAATCCTTCAAGAAGTCTTTGGAGTGCTTTAAGTTTCATTTTTGCTCAGCCAAAAATTTTGAGAAGAAAATTTTCTTCAATCGAAACGCGAAATCCACCCAAAGAACGAGAGTTTTCAATTGATTTATCGAATTTAAATTACACCATTTTAAGTTTTACAAAATTTTGGAATTTATTTGATAAATCGTGATATATTATTTTATAAGTATTTTTATTTTATTTACAAATAATTATATTTTTACATACACACTTTAATTTCCAACTATTTTAAGTCAAAAACAGCAACTTATAGCCAAAATTAAAAAATGTCAAAATCATATGAATGTGACCAATAATTATAAAACACAATAGATTTAGATCTAACCTAATGGTAAACACTCATAGATTCATTTATTAGTTTATCTTGGTCTTGGTTAAAACAAGGGAAAAAGCATTTTTTTGTTTTTGATTATCAAGAAATCAGATTGATTAAAATAATAAAAATAATACATATACAGCAAAACTTACCAATCACATGTAGATTCATGTAAAATTAGTTTAGGATAATTTGACTTTTTGCAACATTTTTTTTACGACTTTTATTTTTATTTCGTCAATTTTTTAACATTTCATACAAATTTTGATAAAATAAAATAAAATTTAATTCCTTACAAAAAATCTCTAATGTTTCATCAACTCGAAATATCAAATACCACACTTCATAAAATCTCAAAATTTTTAAACAATAATGAAGGCACATTAACATCGATTAAAGAAGACCTAAAGAATTCCCCAACCACTGTATTATTTTCATGTTTTCATTATCTTCGACAATGGCTCTGTGATAAATGTCAGCAAAATAAAAACATTCGATCAGCGTTATATTTATTAGGAATTTTATATCAAAAAATTCCGTCGATAATTTTTATAAAAGAAGTAAACAAGTTAACAATTAAAATTAAAGAACCAAAATGGATTTTATATAATTTATATAGAGATATTGATTCAACACTATTTTATTTTAGAGATAATATATTTACAACTATAATATATGATGATTTTATAACGTCAGGAAATTCATATCAATTTATAACTCAAACATTTAATTTTGACATCGAAAACTTATTTCAAATTGATTATGATACAACATTTCAAGCAGCATGTATTAGACATTTTAAAAGATTAATTATTAATCATGTGCCTGTTACTGTTTTTACGCAATTAACTGAGCGTAAAAACACAAGAATATTATTAACAAAAGCAATCATTGATATTTTAAATGAACTAAACAAAGAACGAAACGCAACACAAGAAGAATTACTTTTTGCGTTTTCAAATGTATTTTTATATATAAATGCGTTTACTTTAACAAATCAAATCGATGGAAATTTACTTTGTGACTTTATGCAAACAAGTCCATTCTTATCTCCTTTTTTAATATTATCAATGATTAATAATATTCCGATAACAATGTATTTATTTAATATGTTAACTCCAATAGAAACAAACCCAAAAAATTCGTTTCAAATGATTGAGTTATCATCATCAAATGAATTAGATTCTTTTGTTAAGCAAATACCAACAATTTTATCTAATTATTTTTTATCAACTAATGTTAATGAAGATAATTTAACATATAATAAAAATGATGATAATGAATTACTTTCATATATTCATTTATCATCATCTTCTTTATATAATAAAATGAAAGCCGTGTTAAGTGTAGCTCATGAAAGAAAATTAGGTCCATTACATGTTTCTGGTATGGGAATATTATTATTAAGATGTATAACATTTTCATTACAAAGAACTTTAGGCGATTGTGCTGAAACTCGAATGTTCACACCGAATTTTTGTCATTTTGTTAAAACTGTTTTTTCTGTTTTATCTACTGAGTTTTCTGATCAATTAGCCCAAAAATTTTTCGATTGTTCTATTAAAGATTTTAATTTAATTGATTTAACCATAAGAGGTGTATTTTCACATTTAATTCATGTTATACTTAATCATCCAACTAATAATCGAATTTGTAGTTTTTGTATTTTAGCAACACAACATCCAGAGTCATATAAAAGCGCACATTTACTAATATCGAAATTATTTCAATGTGAGCAACCAAAGTTTTCACAACAAATCGAAGACATAATTAATAAATCAGGCGATATTTTTATATTAGTAGAAATTATTGAAGCAATATTTAATATGTTATATATCGATTCATTTGAACAATATAATAAAATAATGAAAATTGCCGAAGGAATTATTCATAAATTTGGAATCCAAATATCACAACAAAACTCATTAATCTTTATCGATTCTATAAATTGTGATAAATCAAGTTTAAATAAAGAATCAATTACATTTATCTCCGAATTTTCTCAAATTAGAATCAACTCATCAATTAGATCAAATGCATATTTTAATAGTAATAATGATATATCACCAATAATCTTTAAATTGTTTTCAATGACTAAACCTTTTACTAATTTAGAATACGCTGACTTCATAGTAGGTCAAATTTGTATTCTTTTGGAAAATTTATATCATACTGAAGATGGCCCAAGTAAATTCATATTAAGACCTTGTGATTATGCATTACCAATAAGTCAATCATTAGTTGGTCGACTTTTAACATTTCATTTCCCTGATCTTGCTTTTAAACTAATACAAACAATGATTCCTGTTTTAGTTGAAGATTCAGCACCACTTCATTGGATTATTTCTTTCACCACTTTATATAGACATTTAATAACAAATGAAATCGCTGATTGTTTAAATAATATGATAACTCAACTTCCATATGCTGATGAATATTATGTTTTAGAAAATGATAAAATGTTTTATCGAATTGGAAACTTATTAAGTACTAAAGAATTTGCTTTGATTCAAAACCCTGATTGTATTAATTGTGAATATCAATCAATATATTTACATGTAAATGCATTTTGTCATTGTTCGATTTCTCTTTCTTCTTTATCTGCTAAACAAATTGCAAATCATTTATTAAGTCCTTTAAATGACATAAAATCTTTTTGGAAAAATAGAGAAGAAAATTTGATTTCTTTTGCGAAAATCGCTTCACAATTACATATTGATATTGAAATGGAATATTTGAGGAAATTGTTAAACAGTAGATATTGTCAAATTAGTATTAATATTGGAAGAATATTCTTTAAATTAATGCCTTTAAAAATACTTAAAAGTTTAGTTCGTAATTTTCAATCTTATGTATGTAATGAAAAAAATTTATTGTTTTTCTTACAAATTGTTTTTCCTCATTTTGATAGGTTTAAAGGTAATGAAACATTAGCAGCTAATTTATTATATAAAATATTAAATGTAACAAGTAAAAGTCAAAATAATGGTTTACTTAAAATTGCTGTTGATGTTATTGGAGTATTTTATTTGAAGTTAGACCTACACGAATTTAAAAAAAATCTTTTGGAAAATATTGGAGAAGTAAAAGACGAATACAAACAAAAACTTCTTTTCATTTTTGATTGTACTTAAGTAAAGCAAAATTAAACTGTTCTTATCGTTATCTGCCGGTGATCAAAATAAATTCAAATTTTTGTGTTAACGTACACCAAAGCCAAAAATGACGAAGTCTTTATACGATTTTGTCTCATCAGTTCGATTACTTGAATCTCCTGAAGAAGAAAAGTTTATTATTTCAACAGAGAAAGCAGAAATTCGTTCATACTTAAGAAAGTTAGATCCTGATTTTAGGCCAACTATTGTTGCTAAGCTAATTTTTCTTAATCTTATGAATCAAGACACATCTTGGGGACAGATGGAAACCATTAATTTAATGGCTAGTGAAAGATTTAGTTATAAATCTATTGGCTATATTGGTGCTTCAATTCTTTTAGACCCAGAAAGTGAGATTTCAATGCTTACCACGCAAATAATTACCAATGATTTGAATAGTCAGGATATAAATATTCAATGTCTTGCATTATCATATATTGCAAACAATGGTTCTAGAGACATTTGTAGAGCTGTTAGCTCTTCTGTTCAGCGGTTGTTTAATTCCCCAATAGCACGTATCATGAAATTTGCTGGGATGGCTGCAGCTAATATTGTTCGTACAAATCCTGATTTATCAGATGGGTTCAAGAACTCAGTTCAACCCCTTCTTAACAACAGTAATCATGGGGTTGTTAACTCCGGAATCAATCTTGTTCTCATCCTAATTAATAATTGTCCAAAGCTTGCAGGGATTTGGAAACAGTTTTCTGGTCCATTTACCAAAATCCTTAAAGGTCTTACTAATTCTAGATTAGGAAAAGAATTTAAATTTGAAACATTTAATGATCCTTTCATGCAAATTAATTGCTTAAAGGCACTTGGTGCACTTAAGAAAAGTTCTCAAGAACTTGATGAATTACTTCAAACCATTATTTCAAGCACAGTAACAAAAAAAAACATTGGACGTTCAATACTTTACGAAGCCGTCGAAACCGTTATAACCGTTTCAAATAATCCATCACTTCGAGCACTTGCTTTTAATCAAATTGGCCGTCTTTTTAAGACAAATAACCCTAGTGTAATTTATTCTTCTTTGTCTGCTTTTGCACGTATTCTTCAAAACAAAAAATTTGTTGTTGATGCAAATAATGTTGATACACAAGCCTTACAAAGATACAAGGCACAAGTTGTTAAATGTCTTGACCATCAAGACCCTTCGATTAGGAGACGTGCACTTGACGTAATAACAGCTTTGATTGATGAGAGTAATGCAGAATCACTTATCCCAGAAATCTTAGCCTATGTTAAACTTGCGGACTCTGATTTTAGGACTGATATGATTTCAAGGATTTATACAGCCACACAAAAGTATGCGAAATCCAAAGAATGGAATTTCGACATCATTCATCAAATGTTAATTGAAAGTGGAAACTACATATCCACTGAAATCATTACATCATTTTGTGAGTTAATTTCGAATAATCCTGATCTCCAACAATATTCTGTTGAAAAACTTAGTGCATCTCTTAGTAACTTTAGTGAAAACCAATCACTTGTTCAAGTTGCAGCCTTTATTATTGGAGAATTCGCCACCAATGATAATGGTGAACTTCAAATTTTCAAGAAAATAATTTCATTACCACAAACCAAACCTGAGACCATAATGTACATAATAACATCCATGTCTAAGCTCTCTGTTCGTTTTAATTGTATCCAAGACACCACAGAGGTCCTCAAGTACTTGATGCAGAACAATAATCTCGAAGTTCAACAGAGAGCAGGTGAAATGACCAAATTACTGGGGCACCCCGAACAATGTGAAGGCTTTTTTGCACCTTTAAATGATAATACGACTGAAACAAGTGAACAAAACCCATTATTAATAGTTGAAGATAACAAAGGAAATAATGATAATTCAAATCATGTTGATGATTTATTATTATCAATATTAGATAATGATTTTAATACTCAACAAAATGATCTATTGACATTACAAACTCAGCCTAAGCAAGAAATACCATCTAAATTAAATGGTTTGACATTACTTTATGAAGGAAATAATTTTGTGATTTACGGACAATCGAAAGTTAATCCAAATGACCAACGACAAGTTGCACTTCAACTTGTGTATTATTCGAAGAGCGACATGACATTAACAAATTTCGAAGTTGAATATGCTGTTTCTTATGGGTATAAAATGAATGTAACAAATGCGGACAGAAAAAACGTTTCGAAAATTGGAAATGTTCCGATGGTTCAAATTGTTTACTTGTTGAACGAAAACGGACAAAAGTTCCAATTAAACGTTACGGCAAAGTATATGCGTGGCAACAAACAAATGAATGAAAATGGAATAATTAATGCGATTCCATTGTGATAAATAAATAAATCTTTATAATACAAAGGAATTTTAAACCTAATTCGTTATTCGGCTTCGTTGGCATCTTTCGCATTGCTGCCGTTGTCTTCCTTCGCTCCTTTTTCTGTTTTGTCTTCGTCGCTTTCATTTGTTTCGTTTTCTTCTTTTGCTTCGCTTTTGTCTTTTTCTTCGCTTTCTTCATTATTTTCATTTGTTTCGTTTTCTTCCTTTGCGCCATTTTCGACTTTTCCTTTGTCTTCGTCGTTTTCTTTCGTTATTTGGTTATTTTCATTTGTTTCGTTTTCTTCTTTTGCTTTACTTTTGTCTTCTTCTTTATCCGTTTCTTTGACTTCGCTTTCTTTGATTCCTTCGTTGTTTTCGTTTTCTTTGTTTTCTTGCTTCACTTCACTTTTGTCTTCTTCTTTATCTTTTTCTTCAAGTTCGCTTTCTTTGATTACTTCGTTATTTTCGTTTTCATTGTTTTCTTCCTTTTCATCTTTTTCTTTGTTATTATCTTCTTCTTTCTTTTCTTTGCTTTCGTTCTCGTTTGTTTCTTTCTCGGTCCAGAACTCGAATGTCACTGGTGCTCCGTTCTCTATCTTCAGCATTGCGAACTGTATTCCGTCCAATTCGTTATTGCACATCACCTTGAGCGCGCACACACCTCCGGGCATTATCATTCCTCTTGTTGGCTCCAGCGCGACGTTCTCCGGCACGAAGGACACCTCCCAACTTGCGATTGCGCACGAGACATTTGTTATGAGCACTTCTTTGCATCCGTTTGTAATTCCGAATGAATTTGGCTCCGCAGTGCACTTAGGGAAAGAAAGCTTTGTAATTTCATTCAACTTTTTCATCCGAATTTCGTTAAACGCTTCTTGTTTTTCCTTGATGACATAAGGGACAGGGAAAAGATATAAAGCGGAAACAGGTCTATGATCACTGAACATATTATCGGGGTATGAAATGTATTCAGTGCATTTTGGTTGCGTTGGGAAATTCTTTTCGATTTCATTTGTGGAGAAATTCGATTCAGTTTCGAATTTCGTTTTAACATCGGAAAGTCGTAAAATATCTGTTTCGAAAACAGGCTTATCAAAATTGCCAACAGAAAGACGAGGATGAGAACAGTGTACTAATATTCGGTCAGTGTATGAAGGGATTCGTGTTATGTTATAATTGTTACAATGTTCTAAAAATTTATATGTCGGAGGAAATGTGATTTGTTCTTCATAATATGAAGAAAATTCTTTGTTCTCTGCTTTATATTGAAGAAGTTGTTCGTTTTTGAAGAGTTCATCGATGTTATTATTTTCAATAAGTCTAACAACTTCTTCAGATGGAATATCAATGCGATAATTTAAATCGCCAAAAAACACCGAATAATCGTATGGTGTTTTAGAGACTTCTTCTAATAATATATTGACTTCTGAATTTCGTTTTTGATAATTTTCATTGTGAGGAGTTAAATGACAGCCGATAAACGCTATCGTCGTGTTGCCGTTAATTGAGATGTACGATAGAACGGCACTTTTGTTGGCACCAAACCCATTTACACCCAAACGAACAGAGCGATGGGTCTCACATTTGATTGTTTCTGTGATATCTTTAAGTTTAACAATGCGTAGGTAAACTCCACCGAGTGATTCTTCAAAGATTTTTTCATATAAGTGATTCTCATCAGCTTGATCAAATACTTCGCCCCATTTTTGACAAAGCTCAGAATCACCAAAAACTACAGCATGAATCGAAAAGTCTATTTCTTGTAATACAATTGCAACAATTTTGGCATTATGAGTAAATATATGTTTAGCAGATTCAAAGGTATCCGATTCTGGAGGCCTTTGGGCAACATTCCATGTAACCATAAAAACTGGGAAATCTGCCAATTCTGTATAGAAATGAAAATTTTGTAAATTTGTTCTACGTATCCATGTATCACGTGCACCTGCAAATAGACCAAGAGGAAAGAAAGGAACTGCTTCAGTATGTATTATATTTTCATTTGGTGACTTGTGTCCATATTTATTCAAAAAAGATTGATTGTAGGATTCAAAATTATCTTTTTCAACTTTAGTTATGGACCTGCATACATTAATCTGGGAATTGATAAGATCTGAGCAAGTAAGATTCGGAAATAATAAATCTAAAGCAATATGACCGTAATTGGAAAATGTAATTCTAATTTTTGTCTCGTTTAATACAGATAAAACATATGTATTGATTGGAAAACATGCAATGACATTATCTTTCTTGAAATATAGAAAGGCTTTGAAAAGTGAATCTTCTGCAAGTGCAATACCAACATTAAGCGATTCTGACGAATTTGCTAATATTGCTTTGAATTCTATCCAAGATCCGCAGGTAGACAAAAACGAATCCATGCAATATTAAAAAAGTGTCAAAACGATGAAATAAAAAAATGAAAATATCTTGAAATTTATTTGAGATAGCTTACATTAAATATAAACATATTCCCAACATAAAATATAATATTCTGTTACTATGTAAATAATTTTCTAAATATGTTATATATAGTGTTTCTTGTAAGAGGTTTTGGTTGTAAAATTTTTGTATAATTATTTTAACGTACAATGAAAAACTGCGGATAATTCAAAAATCTTTTTATTACAACATAAACAAATTTTTTATGACTGAATCAAGCTTGATCAAAATAAAACCACGTGAGACATACGTATGATTTTTGGTTAGAATGATGTTACTGAATTGTTGCATTAGGTTTTTTTAAGCTTTGTCAAAAAAATTGTATTGAAATCAGCACTATGAATTTTATTAATAAAAATGAAATAAGAACAGGTCAAAAAGGAATTGGTGTTAAATTTTCAAAAGTTATCCATTAGTATATGATAATACCTGCATACAAAAATGAAGAAATTAAATGTTGAGGGTTTAGATCTAGTGCGAAGAAGATAAAAGAAAGTACATAAACATTTATAGATTGAGAATGATTTCGATTTCACTTGTTTCCTGATTAATTACAGGATTAAGTTGAACATCAGCAAGAGCAAGAAGAATTGATTCCTTTTCCATTCCATGACTCGCGAGAGATTTAGCCACTAAAGCAATGATTTTTTCTTTTTCTGGGAAAGATCCACTCATTGCTTTTTTAAGTATATGATCTTTAAGTCTCACCTGTGGAGGCTGACGTACTGTTGTTGTACTTGTGTATGGAGATTTTGTATTTCTGTCTGATGAATTTAATAATCTAGATGTTAGATAACTTGGTTTTGTTCTTTTTTTAGTCTTTCCATATGTTCGAGCATTTGCTGGCAGCGGGTAATTCAAATCATGATGTTTTCTATTAAGTCTTGCTAATTCGTCGTAATGTTTAATCATATCATTCCTGTAAGGTGCAGGATTTAAATTGCGTGCCATTTTGTCATACTCAGTAACTCTTTCAGTACTAATTATTGAGTCAAATTTTCTTGCTGTTGTTGTTCCAAAGCGTTTTTCTGTTGTTCTCATATGTTTTTAACGTATTTTATCCACTCAACTGATAAAATCTTCATAACCAGAAGTAATACAAAATTAAAGGATATCAATGTTTTCCCGTTGCTTTTTATATTTTAGCTCAAATATTGTTCCAAATTATTTTGTATAATTTATAATTTCAATTCACAATTTCGTCAAGAGAAACTCAAAGTGATTTAAATTCATTAATACTGTTCAACGTTCACCACCTCATATTATTAATAGCGTTAATACAACAGATCAAATTATCTATGACAAAAATAAAAAGGTGAATTATTTATTCATCTTGATTTATTTACCCTTATCGTCATTTAAAGGGTAATTTTACTTGCTAAAAAAACATGTCCGAAGAAGAAGACGAAGAAGTTTTTTTTGACGGTGATGGCGACGGTAATGAGGATGGTGAAGATTTTCCCCAAGAAGGATATGATGAAGTAGGAGGTGAAGGTAATGAAGAATATCAAGATGGTGCTGATTCTCCAGAGAATCTTTATCTTAGTGCCAAGAGTTCTATTGGTATTGATGACAATTATTCCATTGATGTTTTTTATCAAATCTATCAAAATCTTGATGCCCCAGAAAATCTTCGAATGAAGTCAATTTGCCGTGCTTCTATATGTTTATCATCTCTTGGCGACATTGATGGTACTCTTCAATCCATGAATGATCTTTTTGAACTTTATTCCCATGAAGAACTTTCACCACGAAAATTAGAGCGAACACTTCGACAAATCCTCCAAAACTTCCTCTCCAACGAGACCAAACTTCTTCAATTTCTGAAGTATTGTACTGATCATATTGATCGCATTAACATGCTTAAACTTTTCCTCGACTTCAAATTACGCCAATGCGAAGTCATCATGCAAAACCAAGACTACCCCGTCGCGCAAGAATACCTGGACGAAATCGAGCAGCTGTGTCCATTCCCACCGGATTATACTGACGAAGCGATGTGTTCCATTGTCATGCGAATGCTCATTTTGAAAATCGAATTTTGCGATTTGCATCACAACGAAGACGAGATCATATCCATCTACAACGAAGCCTCACAGATTCCACGCACGACATTAAACACACGACAGAACGGAGTCATCAACAAAATCGAAGGAATTATACTCCTTCGCTCACATAATCCCTCCGAAGCCTATAATAAATTTAACGAATCGTTCCGCTGCTTCAACGAGTGCGGCGGTACCTCGCAAGTGCAAGTGCTGCCGTACTGCGCGTTGGCGTGCATGTGGGCGCAGAAGGAATGCGACTTCTTCATCGCGCCGGAAGTGCAATGCTTCTGTACGCATCCGGTCGTGGCGCCGTTGTACCAATTAGCGGAAGCGTACGAGAAAAGAGATATAGTCCTGTTCAACGATAAGCTCGAATCAGCAGAGAAAGTTTTGGATGGTGAAATATATCACCAAATTTTTGATGAGATTAGGAAATTTGTGTTGAGATGTGCAATTGTGAACTTCTGTTGCTCGTTCGATGAGGTCGAAATCGTTTATATGGCAAAGACTTTGAGCTCAGAGCCGAACGAATGTTTCGATATTTGCATCGATTTGATCCTTGGTAATGAGTTGAACGCTGTGATAGATAGGCAAAAGGGAATACTGAGAATGCTCCCGGCGAAAAAGGAATCGATTTATTTGAGCAACATAAAGCAATTGGTGATGGAAATTGAGGCGCGTGTGCGCAGGCAAAAGGTAAAAGTGAAAGTGAAATAAATTGAAAAGTATTAACTATTAATAAAAACAAAACTTATCAAATGAATTTTGTTCTTTAGAAAATAATTGTTGTGAATAATAAATTTATTATTTGTGTTATTTCATAAATGATGTGATATTGTTAAAATTCCCTTTTTGTAATTGGAATATAATTAAAATTTTTTTTTCCCTTTTATAAATTGCATAATATTCGAACAAATTGTGATTGATTAAATGAACTTAGGTTTATAATTTTGGTGAGTTATATTTAAATATAAATAAAATTACTTATTTAATATGTTCGAAATTAAATGTATTTTGATATTTTTAATAGATTATTTAATTTATATATAGAAATGTAATAGAATGTTTAAATTAAATCGTAATTCAGTAAAAGTATGATTTTATTAAATAAATTATAATGATAAATGATCAAGATCGATTATGTTTTAATAAAAGCCTTCTCTTGTATATATTCCTTTTCTTTTTTTAAACATCCTATCCAACATTTGTTGATGATTTTCTGCATCAATATATTATTGATTTAAGAACCAAATATATAATATGTTAAAAAAAATACTTTTTTTATATTTGATAATAATTATAAATGAATAACACTAATTTTTTAAAGAAATATTTCACTCATTCATAGTATGTTTTATAAGAAATTGATCATAACAAAATTATAATTAAAAACCTTTTAAAGGAATGCTTTGCTTATGTTGAAATGAATTTTTGGGTAAAAAATAACAAAAGAAAAAAATAACTTATTATCAATAAGTCATTGAAAATAAATATATTCTAAATAAAAAGTTTAGATAATCATGAAATTGCTTACTAATATTTGTGAGTTAGAATGTTGAAATACAATTGTGAAAGCAGACAACTTATTTCCAAATAAACAAGTGCCATTCACCAATGTTTTTGTTGGCAAAAGATTTAAATATGAGAAATTCAAAATTTGAAGTTCTTTTCCTTGTTGGATCAAATAATTTGAAGCATCTTGCCTTCCACATTTTCGATCAGTAATTGTTATTTCACAATCTTCTGTGAAAAGACTTTCTATTTCCGTCCTATTTGTCAAGAACTTACAAAATATATTTAAAATCATCTTGAGGTCAGCGAAAGGATTGTTATTGTTATACATTTTTTAGGCTAATCTAAACAAACTTTGTCAAAATAAAAGACCGTTAACATACAATTTAAATGGCGCTTAGAGAAATTGAAGAAATTGAAGAGGAGCCAATTCTCGTTACAGAAGATGATTTAAAATATACGTGTAATTCGTTGTTAAAGGAAGTACAAAAAATAGAAAACATCCCTCAACAAAATAATGAAATGATTTCAAGATCAGAAAGAAACATTATTAATTTACTTACAAAACTTCAAGAATGCGAAGGCATTGATGGGTTTAATGAGGTACTATTTGAATCTCCTGTAACTCAAAAATTTTCAGCATTAATTCAATGCCCAAACACAGAAATTTCTTCTCTCTTCATTTCAATTCTTACAGATGTATGCGAAAACACAAACTCGATCCCAATTGTTAAGCGAGGTAATTATCTTGAAATTGCAATTTCTCGTTGTGTTACGGTCAATTTTATTGAAGTCCAACCAGACGCCCAACTCCTATATGGAACTTTCAATCTCATTGCCACGATTCTGGATGGATGTGAAGATGCTCCAGATTATGCCACACATTTATTACAAGACACTGAAGTTCTTAGCCTCATCGAAAAACAGTTTATCAGAGATGACTTTGATGAGAACGTTCTTGCAGCCACAGAAACTTTAGCCATCCTTCTCCAAATTCAGCCATCGTTCATTTCCAAAATTGACATTGGTCTTGTCAATCTTTTGGTTCGTTTTTGTGCCAATCTTCAAAATCCCAAATCAGCGAGCGAAATTGAAGCTGCGCACAACGCATTTAATTCTGTCATATTAATTGGTCTCGATGAAATCGGTAATGAAAAGCTCGTAGAACTTCGTGCAATTGATATTCTTCTTAACTGTTGGACACCACATTCATCTGTTGCTCTTTTAGCAATCAGATCTGTTGAGTCTGTTCTTTCTGCATCAAAAGCTTGTTGTGAACAATTTATCGAAGGCGGCGGCATCAAAAAGCTTTTTAGTGCACTTAATGATCAAATGATTGTCAAATCCCAAAAATTCTGTGTTCCAATTGTTGGGATATTAGACTCACTTCTTACTATCCTTGACACCGATTCCACTTATTTCATGAGAGTTATGAGGAAGTTTGAGGAGAAAGAATGTGAGAAAGTTGAGAGAATTGTTCAAATTGCAGAATTTTTATTTGATATTGTCGATGAGAAAAATCCGGATTCACTTGATAATTTACAATTATGTTGTTGTATTATTATGGTTATTTTTGGGTATGGATCAATTGAAATCCAAACAAAATTGATTCAAGAAATTTCAGATTCCGAATCAATTGATTTTCAATTAGTTGTTGACTCAGCCGAATTAAGAATTGACGAAGCAAAGTCAATTGCTGATAGAGTTAGAAAAGGTATCGAAATGATACAAAAAGTGGTAGATGTAAACATTTGATATTTTTAACGTTCTTTATTAAACGGCTGTTTCACGAAATTTCAATGTAAACGGTTTACATTCAGCACGATATAAAACCGTCCAGTCAACAACAAAATGGTGAAAAACGAAATCGTGTGCACATTTACAAAATCAAAATTAATCCTTATACTCTTGTCTATCCTCTATTTTATAGGGTTGACGTGGTCAATTTTTTATTCAGGAATTTGGGCTTCAACTGATGTTTTTGATTATGCATACAGTGCTTGCCCGTTCGTCCTTATTATCATGGTACCAATAGAAATTATCTTTGCTTCAATATCTGTAATTATTTATTGCTGTTGCACAAACAAAGTTGCATTCAAGGTTTTTGCATGGATAACAGCCGTTATAAGCATTGGTCCCATTGTTACCCACGGTGTTTCTCTTTCGGACACTAATCCTACAAGATGTGCTAATATTTACATCTCAGCACAAAAATATCATAAAACTGAAATTGTGCAAGGTTGTTTTGATGCCAATTCTAACAATGCTGCTTTGTTATCATTTTACACCTTGACTCATGTCCTGCTTTTAATCCATTTAATAATGATCAACTTTGGTATACCTCCTCCTGAACCGGTTTCAACACAACCAATGTCATTAAAAAATAATCAAGTATACTCACAAAATGCTCCACCTCAACCAACTGGATACTCACAATTTTACTAAATATTATATTTAAATTCTTTAATAAAATGAAATACTGTGAAATATTTTTTAAACCAACACAAACCTTAACTAAAGACACATTTTTAAATGATTTTTTTTTATATATCAGAGGTTCTTTTAAGGTGCAAACTGTTTTACATTTCAATATTGTTTAACGTTCGTTTTGCAAAACATATTTTTTACACATTCGTAAACATTTATTTTCACAAAATTTTAAACATATGTTACCATTTTTTGAATTTTACTTGAAATGTGATCGTATTTAATTTGTTTAATTTTTCAGATTAACAATTTAGAACCAGTGAAACATCATAAAGCGCATCAGCATATTCCAAATTCTTTATTTCAATAAAATGAAAACAAATTCAAATATTTAATATTATTTATTTATTCTGATAACTGAATGAACTTTTCTATCACTTCGAGCAAGTTCTTAAATTCGTGATATTTTGCAGTTATTGCCACAGTTTTCATAAATTCCAACATTTCATCCTTCGCCACTGAAGTCTTTAATTTTCCACCGTCTTCACAAGTTAACATTAATTTTCTTCCTTGTACCTTTTTACATTTTTCGCATCTTAAGTCTTGTGTCATATAGAACTGATATCTTCTTGAGAATTCTTCGAATATCCATCTTTCGAATATTCGCACGTCATAAGGCTGCTGACAAAATATGCAGAGCCAATTTCCTTCTAATATATCTTCATCTCTTAAGACGTCGATATTTCTAACGCTTAAACAATGATGACATAAAACATTTGGTATTGTCAATGATAGCGAAGGATCATCAAACTTTGCGCGTTGATCAAATTCACCGATATTTAGAATTGTTAAAATATTTCTTCGTAATGATTGAATTTGATGTTGAATCTTTTCATCACCTAAACCATCGATTACATAAAATATTGTGTTTATCAATAATAAGAAATCGTTCACTTGTAATGAAGTTTTCTTTCGAAGTTTATTATCGATAATTGTTGGAGTTAAACGAGCTGAATCAGCCATCTTAAATAAAGCCATTGAAGCTGATTTAAAGAAGTCTTTAAGTTGATGAACTTCGAATAACATCAAATCATTAAAGAACTCGATTAAATAATCGGAATATTTCTCAGGTAAAAACTTGGAGATATTCCATGTCGATAAATAACGTTCAGTATCGAAAGTTCCTTGATAATTAAACTCATCAATCCATACAAGTTTCGTATAGTCATGAATAACTTCGAAATCAATCCATCTTAATAATTGTTTGTTCTTTAGCTCAATGAATGCATGATCAGGTGAGAAGTCGCCAATATTTAATATGAGACGTGATTGATCAGCAAAGATCACTGGAATATCAGAACTATTAAAGTGTGATATCATTTGTTTGAATAAAATTGTTAGAAAATGATAAAAGACAGAATGTAATGCAGGATCATAAAAAACAGAACTTGATGAGCCTAACCATGTACCAATATGTCCGATTAATGATGATAATATATTACTTTCATTTTGACATTTGGTGACTATTTTAGATAAGAAATTAGATAATATATTAAATACTGGAGCAGTAATAGTGATTGCATCTAATGACGGCTTAGAATTAAAGTCTTCAAATGATGGAGTTATATGTTGTGGTAAATATTGATCAATTAATGTTTGACATTCAATAATTGCTGATGTAGATAAATGTGATACTCGATATTCGATACATCGTGACATATATGTACCTTTTTTATTTTCACATAATGATGAAAATGGATCACCGGGCGTAGATATTAATGTATTAGAATATGACCCTCCAATATCAGGTTCGGATGATTCTGAATACCATAAAGCATAATTATTTTGGATTAATTCTCGTGCAAATAATATATCAAGTGCTTTCATACAAATGTCTTCATTTAAATTGCCTATCGGTATATTCAATAATTGTGCGTAATTTAATCGTTGGCTGAGATCAATTTGGAATTGTAAATAACGGGTAATAAAGTTCTCAAAAACCGTGATGTCCCATCTTTGATTAGACTCATTATAAAAGTCATCACTTTCAGGGAAATCTAAAGTAATTATAGGATAATTATGTAATGTAGTAACCTTCAATGAAGTTAAAAGTTGATCAAGTGTTAAATGAGAATTTAATATTATAACTGTATTATTATTACGTCCAAATTTACTTAATGTGTTTTGAAGTAATTGAGCTGATTCACGTACAGTTTGGACATGTTTTATATTATAATTTCCTATTTTAACGATAGGAATATCATTTGTAATACGTTGTAATGCAGCTTCTTGAATATTCTTTAATGGTGGTGTAGATAAATCATTCGGATCTGGATAAAACATAAAAATTGTTGCATCAGTGACTTCTGAATCTAATAAAATTGGTACCATTGCTATCATTCCTTTACGTTTCGAATAACATGAATATATAAATATTTTGTTGATTCCATCAAAAATTGGTAATTGTAATGTTTTTGATTGTTTTATATTAGGTAATATCCATTTATTCTTCTTATATGGGTTTATAGATAATCCTAAGTTACATAATGCTCTAAAGATTGGTGGTACATTCGTTTCATATACACCATAAACTCCTGCACTACTAAATGATGAAGTTAATATTGATTTATGTGTTAAAAACTCAGATTCGGACATTGTAAATTTAGTAACAACATCAGGTGGAAATGAATGTGGTAAATTAATTTTAACTTGTTTAGCTTTATCTTTCATATGTTGTTGAAAGATTTCAGCTGCTTCAGATGTAGAATTAATATAAAATATTCGTGGCACATCAATTTCGATTCGATTAATTACTTTAGGTGCGACTTGTATAAATGCTATAATTGTTCCAGGTTGTGATGATGGTCTAATTTCGATAACACGCCATTCATTAAATGAAGTTGTAGAAACACGATTTTCAATTGCAATTGATCGGTTCAATCTCCAATTCTTTTTAATCATTAAAAGTTTCTTTTGATAATCTGTTAATTTATCATAATCTCTAATAGCTTTTTGACGAATAATTTTTGGTCTTTCAGTTGCTGCTTCAAAGTTAAGTTTTGTTTGACCTTTCATTAATTTTTGTTCTTTTTGTCTCTTAATTACCCAATCAGGAGGAGGAACATCGAAGTTTTTAATTGTAATTCCTTGAAGCATTGAAGGGATAATTAAAATCTTTTGTAAAGCTGAATAAAGTCTATTTGTATAATAATCCCAATCAATAATATCTCTAAAATCAGTCGTTTGTAATGTACTATCATTTGTCCATTTTCTTAAGAAGAACAAAATTCTTTCTTGAGAATTATCTCGAAATATTATAACAGGAATTGCACGTAATGCAACGGATTCTGTTGTAGGTAATCTTGAAATGATATATTCACATTTTAATCCAGTATTAGTTAATATATCATCACCTAAAATCTCTGCTAATCTACGTGCAGTAGTAATTGAAGTAGATTTACGATTACCATAAGCAACAAGATTTTTGCTCATTGTAGATGATTCACTTAATAACCCTAAAAGTTCATCATCTTCAATTGTTCTACCTTTAGTTCTAAGGATCATTAAATATTGCTTACATACTTCAGCAACATTTTGATATATTTCTTGATTAGTATTCCCTTTCATAAATGAAATAAATGCATCGTTTTGTAACATTTTGATCATGATCCATTCACCTCTTCGTTTAATTTCAAATCCTTTTAATTCTGTAATATGTCCATGACTATTAAATACAGCATATCTTTTCTTAAGTTTTTTGTTTTCTTCTTTAGCTGCTGGTAAAAACATTGCATGATAAGGCCCATCGATTTCAAAGAAAATCGAATTTTCTTTTCGTACAATATATTCATTTGTACCAGGAATTAATTCATGATATTGATAATTGGAAAACCCTTTATCAACATTATGATTTAACATTGAACAAGGAAATGAAAATGATGCTCGTTGACCATTCTTAAGTTGAAATGTTTTTGTCATTGGAAACATTGATGGAAATGCAGACCATATTCCATCAGTATCAAGTTCTAAACCTTTACCAAGTCCTTGTACTATATAGCGCGTTTGCTTAATGATTGTTGCACCTGTATGTGTTATAATTCCGGCCATTTCTATTGATCTCCATCTTGATCCAGTTCTCATAACATAACCATAAAATGAATTCAACAATGCTTTGTGTGCAAGTTGTAATGAGTCATATAACACAACCATTTTCTTGGCTTGTTCACGTTCTGCAGGTGTTTTAGATTGATCTCTTTTTTTGTTCCATACCTTTAATAAGTTTTTATATTCATAACGTCGATCTCGAAATGATCGAACAGTATCAACATAAAAAGAATTAGCTTTCATACATATAATTGAAGTTCTTTCTTCTTCTTGTGTGACTTTAGTTTTTTGATACATTTTCTTACAAAAGTCAGTAAGTCGTTCTTTAAACTTTTTGGTTTGTTCTTCAACACTTAATGCATGCCATGGAGTTCCATTAACACTTTCTCCTTCAAGTTGTCTCAGTACTGCATTCGATTGTGCTTCAGTAGCTGGAAAGAATTCTCCACGCCAAGTCCACGTCATTTTACGTTGACATTTATCACCTTTAAATTGACATTTAGAACAAATCGATTCATTAACTATAGCTGTAGGTTGTAAACGATTTGTTAATATGATATTTGGATACATTGCACCTACATCTAAATGAATTATAATGGGCTTACCATTAAACCTTGGATGATCTCTAATGTTTTCAAGTTCGGTTATAATATTTTGTTGAACTTCATCAAAGTTTTCGATGTCTTCTTTCTTTAACTTTAAGTCATGATCTAAAACAAAATCTAAAATACTCGGAACTCGATTAATAATATTTTGATATTGTTCTGGATCAAGATCAAAATCCGTTTCAATATCATCTCTATAAATTCCAGATCTTAATGCTTCAACGCGTCCACCACTATAACTTTCGGAATGTAAAATATGTCCATTCCATTTACTCATTGAGTTAACACCACTTTTGTTCGGAAAGAATATGTTCGCATGATATGCACTCGCCATTAGAAGTGCTTCACATAATGTACCTGTACCACGACGTAAACAATCATCGGAATTCACAGGCAAAACAGTTGTTAATGAGAAAATAAATGGATGGACGTACTTAATATATAAATAATATGTCGCATATGCATCAGAAACTGAATAATTTGCTAAACGTTGTGGATCTTCAACTCCTAAAGGACAGATATCTTCTGGATCTAATTCAAGTGGATTATATTGAAGCTTGGCTTTGGTAACAGCTTTTAAACCATGTGAACCTGCGGGTAAATATGAATCTCGCTTAACCCACTTGAAACAATCAAGGTGAGGTGAATAGTGCGATAGGTATTCAACCGTCTTATCGTTCGTGTGATGGAACCCAATTTCTTCATACATACTAATGCCATTAATTTGCATACGACGTTCAACAAAAGGCCAATCAAAGGCATCCCCGTTGAACGTAACAAAAATATGGGGTTTGACTTCTTTGATATGTTCTAACCATCGATTAAGCATTGATTGTTCATCATCACAATTCCAAACAGTAAACTCACAATAATATTCAAGTGGTGAATACTCAAAGGATTCAATGTCTTTCGAAAACCAATTCTTATTAGTGACTAGATATCCTTTCCCATCAACCATGTATGAAATCATCATGATTTGATCGGTTTCTGGATTTGGAAACATAAGTGGTTCTTTGGAACACTCTATATCAAATGCTAGAATTCGTGGTTGTGGAGGTGCTTGTTTTTCATTATCACGTTCAAGAACAATTTCACCATTAATGTTTCGAACATTATACCAAAGGCCTACTCTAATGTCAAAGTCTAAACAGAATCTTTCGTAATATGGTACATCATATTCTCTGAGTTGAAGATTCTTTTCACGATTTAGTTCATCACGTACTTTTTTGAGATCATCAACATTTGCAAATCGTAAACGATGTCCTAAAACTTCTCCTTTTTCTCCATCAATTTTGTTAACATTTTCAATTCGTCGAACTCTTGGATTATCTTCATATTGTGCAAGTTGTGGAAAAGGACTTAGTACATAAAAATAAGGCTCATATATTTTTTGAACACGCCAACATGAACCATCTTCTTCCATAAAGAATAAATCGACTGCACTAAATTGAATTTCGCTATTACTAAGTTGTACTTTAGTTGGTTGTACATTTATGAGCCATCCATTTTTTACATCAAAATCTTCGGCAAGGTTGTACCAAAGATATTGAGGATTGCTCATAAACAATTGTGTACTCTATAATTTTTTCTCAATACTTTTCAAAACAGAATTAGTAAACGTATAGTGGGTCCAAAAGAACGTTTATTGGCCATAGTGATACTTCTCTTCCTTCTCTAGACAGTACTGTTCCATTAAATCACACAGGCTTAAAGAAAACCCACCAGAGGTAAGAGTAAAACGTTCATTGATCTGCCAAACTTTAAGTTCTTCATCCAAATTATTCATGCTTTTGGTAACAAGTACATATCATAAAAAGGAATCCACTCTTTTGAAGTGCAACTACACTACTGTTCAAGTTACTTTGAACTACCCCAATTGAAAATCTTTCTTTTCTTATATATATTAAAAGATTGTTTCCAAGAAACTATTATCAATACAAAAAATCATTACCTATTTTTTCATGGTTACCGCTTACATTTCTGATATAATGTCTCTTTACATGAAAAATAAATAGATATAGAAATTTGGTATTCAGAACTCTTCAAACGATCCTATCGTCTTAATTTGAGAGGATAATCCGCCACACGTAAACGTTCTCCGATTTTGTTTGACCATTCGATTTTTACAAATTAAAAATGTCTGCGAAAATACCAATGATACCAATCAAAAAAGATGCCGACGAGCATTATCGTTACAAAATGCCAAGAATTACAGCGAGACCTCAATCTTCTGGTAATGGTGCAAAAACATCAATTCTTAATGGCAAAGCAGTTGCTCAAGCAATTGGTCGTCCGCTAAATTATCTAACACAATGGTTTGGCTATGCTTTTGCTGTTCAAGCTAAGCAACAACAAAAACAAGATACCATTCTTTTGAACGGATCACATTCAGAAGGAAAGAAATTATTGAATTCACTTTACGAATTCATTGATAATTTTGTTCTTTGTCCAGTTTGCCAAAATCCAGAAACCACATTTGAAAAAAAGAATAATGTATTGTATCTTCATTGTCATTCGTGTGGTAACGAAACTCCTTGTCAAATTACCAAATCAGCTGCTTATGTACAAAAGATGTATGATTGGATTCTTAGTCATATTACAGAAGAAACTAAAAATTCAAGTAATGTAACTAAACAGATCAAACGCAAAGGAAATGGTTCGGTAGACTTCCCAAAGGGAGCAGGGTCTGTTGGCCAAGGCGTGTACATCAACACAGAGGAACTTACGGCAATTCTCAAATCTCTCGAACCCGCTCCAGATAAGCCTCAAAATGTCACTGTCAGTGAAGAGGAGACCGACAAATTCTTTGAAGACCTTACAAAGATTATACATTCAGATGCTAGTGATGATGATATTTTTTCCAAAATCACCGAATTCACATCAAAAGCAAACGTCAACAAGTCATCGCTTCTTATGATGGTCTTCCAGGCGCTTTTTACTGATCATGTAAAGGAAATTCTTGATTTGATCAAAAAACGTCGCGTTCTCTTAATATTAGTAACAATGGAAGAAACATCTCAAAGGGACTTCCTCAGTATCATGAGTCAGTTTGTTTGTAAGACACATCCAGAACTATTGACATCTGCACCAATAATCTGGTACACACTCTTCGACAATGAAATTGTTGAGGAATCGGCACTGCAAATGTGGAGAAAGAAGCTGTCATCCAGATTTGAGAAAGATAAAGCAAAAGCAAATGAACTCAGAAATGTCGTTCTTAAGCCGTTCTATGAGTGGCTTGAGAAAGCAGAATATGAAGTGGAAGAACCTGTTAATAAGGTTGAGCAAAAGGCTGAGGAAACTAAGGACGATGAGAATAAAGAAAATGAAGATGAAATTGATATTGATAGCATTTAGTAAAATATGATTTAAGTACATCATAAGTGTAAATGTGTGAAGCTGTTTTAAAATTGAAAATTTGGATTTTAATTTTTGATTTCATATGAACTTTGATTTTTAATGACAATTTTTGATATCCACACTCAATGCAATTGTTAAATACGTGTAGTAAAGCTGAATGTAATGTTTAATAAGATCGCAATCAGAGAGTTGATAAGAACATTCGAATGTAGATATTTGACAACTGAATTCAAAATCTTAATTTCACAAAATTCTGTGATTCGGAACCAAATATCAATTGAAAAAGTATGTCAAAATTAGTCACTTCATTTACGAATATGGAACTCATCAAAACAATTGTTCCATGCGCAATTTGTGCAACCTCTAGCCTCCTTTTATATCTAAAGGTTCAATCCATTGATGAGAAGCAAAACAAACTCCTCGAAGAAGTTAATGAAATCAAAGGAAGAATTTCTCAAGATTCCCTTGCAGAAGCAATTCTTGAAGCAACCAACTCAACTAAAGATAAAAAGAAGGACAAGAAGAAGGATAAGAAAGATAAAAAGAAGAAAGATAAGAAATCTAAAAAAGATAAGAAGAAGGATAAAAAGGATAAGAAAGATAAGAAGAAGGACAAAAAGGACAAGAAAGATAAGAAAGACAAGAAAAAGGATAAGAAGAAGAAGTAAATAAAAATAATTTAATTTCATAATTATCTCCGTTTATACTTAACTAATAATGTGAAGCAAGTTTAAGGAGTGAATGTTCTTTAGATTTTTTTCATATAGTTGGAAATATGAAATGAGTATCCATTTGAAAAAAAAAATATTTATTAGTTTGTAAAATCCGACTAACTGTGGCTCACGAAGTTATAATTTATTAGTGATAAAGAGAAAGCAAAAGGCACAATATTGATTATTTCAAATCCTCAAATTTAAAAAAAAATACGAAAATAAATCTCAAATAAACAAAAATAGGGTGTTGAGGCGATATATGTTTAGTCATATTTCAAGATTACTTACATAATCCCCTTTTCTTTCTGTTTTTCTTTGGTTGTGATATGTCGATTGTGTTTGCAGGAGGTTGTTCGGGTTCATTTTCTTTGCGCTTTTTGATGACTTTGGCCATTTCGAGGAATGTCTCTTGAATTCCAAGACCAGATCTGGCTGATGTTTCAAAGTATGGGACGTTGTTGGTTCTCTTAAATTCATTAATCATATCTTCAGTGACAACTTTTTCAAGGTCGCACTTATTTCCAACAAGGAAAATATCAACAGTTGAAGATGCGTTTTCCTTAATTGAATTCATCCACTCATTAACCATATCGAAAGAAGTTTGATTTGTAAGATCAAACACCAAAAGAATACCGTCTGCTCCTCTTAAGAAAGATTTTGTAATTGTACGATATTGTTCCTGCCCTGCAGTATCCCAAACTTGTAATTTGATGGGTTTCTCGTCAATTACCATTCTCTTAACCTTAAAATCGAGACCGATAGTTGATAAAAACGCTTCTTGGAACTTATTTTCAGAGTAACGAAGTAAGATACATGTTTTACCAACAGAGGAATCTCCTACAAGCAATATTTTAATAGTCATTTCTCCATTTTGCGCAGCGTTTGCCATCTCTGATAGAACTATTTGGCCTAACCTCCAAGGATTCTATCAAAAACCTAACGGTTACTAATCACAATTTCTTGAATAATATGTCTCAAAAAGTGTGTCATTTGAGAGGAAAAGCTGGTGCAAAATAGAATCCTTTGTTTTTAAACCGTTATTTTTTAGAAAAGAACAGATATTTGACGAGCTGGAAAAGTACTTGTGCCATATCATGAAACCGCCGCTTATGATTTTGACCACTCAATATTTCAATACTATAACTGTTAATGAAAGTTTGTATACAACCGTCAAAATATTTATCCACGCAAAAATATCAAAATTCCGTTTTTTCAAGCAATTCATGAAGAATTCGTCTATTTATTGCTTAGCAGCTATTCCAATGTAACGAGTATTATATTAATTGAAGATGAAAGATCATTATTAACTTTTTAATTTCGATTTTCCAAGAACATTTTACGAACAGAAAAGGTTGACAGTTCATAGAAAATTGAATTATCCTCATAATTTTTGAACCACTTTTTGTATCAATTTTGATCAGTCTAAATTTAACATATTCAATAATTTCTGAGAGATTCAATCGATTATTAAATGAATTAAATAAATACAAAAAACGGATTTCTGAGAATTTTATGACAGCTTTTATGATACAACTGAAATTTGATATTTTTATAAGAAAACTTCAACTTGAGCTTTGTGCATACAACGACAGCACAGAAACTATTGCAATAAATTGTAACTGTGATTCGTATTTTTACATTCATGAAAGATATTTCCATAACCCATCAAGAGTTGCTTTGACAAAAACTAAATCGATCTCAAGGAGAAATTATTGATTGTACAAGGACAAAAATTTATCGGGAACTCTCTGCTGCTTAATGCTTTGCAAACTCAAAACATTTCGATTTCCCATTTTTTGTTTTGTTCATTTCTATTTAAGTAATCTTTGAATGATATAAGCAACGATTGGAACAGCTTCAAGAACAGTTTGGCTTATTTACTTGTTCTTTGAGGTTCAGCTCTTGCAATACTTTGTAAAGCATCCAAAATAATTACTATTTGGTTTAAGAGCATAAAGGCAAGGTCCCTCTAATCCAAATAAAAGAGTACAGCCATAAGGTCGAATTAATCCAAATGCATGAGATTGATGCAACACGGAAAACTAGTCTGGTACAGAAATTTGGATCCAAAATTGCCGAAGTTTGATTATGGTCTTTTCTTCTAATCAAACTGTATTATATTTGAATAACAATCTGGGCAATATCTAACTATTACACAAGCAATTTTGGTATCAACCCAAAAAAAGCTTTGTTTAGCTTTCTGCTAATAAAGACGACGCAGAAAGTAAAATAATTATTTTTTTTTTCAAAATATTTAAAATAACTTATTTTTTGTTATAGAAAAGCGTAAATTTATTTATGATGCTGAGAAAATAATTATAATTATACGCATTTTTACCTATTTGTTAAATTCTCGAATCAAAATTATTGTTTTGTGTTAAAGTAAGTAATTACAATCAATTTTGCAAATATTGAATCCATAAAGTTGGAATTCATCATCTAATTTAAAAATACTTCCTTGTTTGATTAGACTGCTTCCGCTTGGTTTCAACATCTTTTTTCATTTCACATAAATTAAACGTTTTTTTGTAATGACAAAGCGGAAATTGTATAGTTTACAAATCTAATCCCTTGAAATGGAGGCGATGGAGCATTTTCCCAGAGTTTTTGGGCGTCAAATTCTCTCCGCCACTATGTGCATCAAGGGGCGTGGTACTAAGGGACAAGAAATCCCTGTTTTTTTAACTGTTGGACATAATGAATTTGAAGTTTATAACAAAAATTGGGAGACTTGTTATCATTCATTCCAAACTTCTGACGGAAAAGTAGAGATGGATAAAAGTGGTTTATTACGTATTACATATTCCAAACCAAAAGAGCAACAAAAACAAACGTTTGATTTTACAATTTCTTTTGATCGACCAGATTTAATCATCAACATATTTAGTGGGAGTAATGAAGGTAGAAAACAAAGTAGTTCTATGAATATTATTGATCTTCCAGAAGTCTTATCATTTTCATGTGGTTTGCCTCGAAACATAGCCGTTGACAAATTCAAGCCACTCCTTGAAGCCCAGGCACAAAAGCGAGTCCGTTTTCTTACATCATCCAACAAAATTAGTCATGCTCTCATATCATCTATTGCAATTGAATTCCGAATGCGCTTTCCGCAAATCGAGCCAGAGAATTGGAATGAAGCCTTTGATATCCTCTGGTTTGAGTTTGTAGCTTTTATTGTTTCACTTTGGACTCAAATTTTGAAAATTGCAATTGAACCACATACAGGTCCCAACTCATTTGATTATTTCCAACGCCTTGCAGCATCTATTTCTAGTATTATAGCCAAAGGTGCTGATGTCTTCCAAGTTGATCGCCGGTCATTTTTAATCTCTGCACGAAAATATCTTGATACAGGGGATTATACTACACTCCCCACTGCATCCCGGAAGATTGTTTCAGATGTTGAACTTGCATTAGGAAACGTCCGTAAACGGTGGCTCCTTCAATTGATTGATTTGTTTGAGTACACACAAATTTTCAGTGTGGCGATAGCTATCGCACAATCTGTCGCGGACGATACGAAGGAGGGAAGTTCACTTTCGAACATGCTTGCGTCTTGGGCCGTATCGTTGTCTACAAACCAGACGCGAGGCCCGAGGCAAAGCGACTTCATGAATGCATTGGAGAAGTTGGCGGTGGCGGTGCTACAAGCGAATGATTCAAAAAGATATCACCCGGAATTCCATTGCGTGTTGGCTTTATGGAAATTACATGAACTTGTTAAATCATCTGATTAATATTATAATATTATTTTGCTTAAAATGCAAATTATTTCATTTTAAATAAAATCATAAAATATAATAAATATTATGTGATGATACAAATTTTTATTTAATTAAAAAAGATTTTATTTTTTCTTATCTTTAAGTATTTTAACTATGTCTTTGTATCCTTCTTCCTTCGCTATCATAGCTGCTGTTAAAAATATATATCACAAATACCGAAAAATATTTTTGAATTGCAAATTATTTAAATGATCACCAAAACAAGTCATCAAATGTTTTTGATATTTAATTTAATTCCTTTATATTTAATAAGTAATTTAACCATTTCTATATTACCTTTTTTAACTGCATACATCAGTGGTGTATCGAATAATTTATATAAATTTCAAATTTACTTAAAAAGTATCGAATTTTTATATCAAACTTCAAATAAAATATATAAATTTTATCTTTTGTATTAATATATAAACCTTTTTGTTGAAGAAACAACTTTACAATTTCTATATTACCACTTACAATCGCATAATTAATTGGCATCTTAAGTTTAATTAAATTTAACACCAAATATTATTGCAAAATATAAAAACATTAAAACGAATTGCAAGAAAATCATATAAATATCTTTCAAATTTATATTTATTTTTTCATGTTTCAGAAGTAATTTCACTATTTCAATATAATTTTTACTTATTGCTAAAGTAAGTACTGTATTAAATCATTAAAACAATTTCCAAATATTATTATGATATAAAAAAAGTTATATATAAAAATTAATTAAAAAATATTAATATTTTTAGCATTAACATTAATATCTTTATGTTCAAGAAGTAGTTTAACCATATCTATGCTATTATTAGAAGTTGCTATAAATAATACTGAATCAAATAATTTAAATAATTTCCAAATATAATATAAAAATTTTAACATTAATTTTATCATTAACATTAATATCATCTTGTTTAAGAAGTAATTTAACTATTTCATAATGTTTATGTTGAATAGCTAAACTAAGTGCACTAAAACTTTTAAATTAATTCCGAAAAATATTTTTAAATATAAAAAAATTATAAAAATAAATTGATTGACGATTAATATCAATATCTTTATGTTTTAGTAATGATTGAACAATATCATAAAAACCTTTTTCAGATGCAAGAATAAATGGTGTAAAGAAAACTTCAAAGTTATTCCATAAATATAAATTAAACATCAAAAACATTAAAATTAACGTTATATATAACGAAAAAAAATTTTTGTCATTATAATTAATATCACTTTGTTCAAGAAGTAATTCAGCGACTTCTTTTTTAGATGTAATTAACGCATGTAAAAGAGCCGAATTCAATAATTTTATCAAATATTTTATTTATGTAAAGAAACATTAAATAAGTTAAACAAATCTGAAATAAAATTTAATAATATCTTTACAATTAATACCAATTCTTTTATCTTGAAGAATAATTTTAACAATATCAACATTACCTTTACGTGATAATTCCATTAAAACATTTCGAAACAAATATGATAAATACCTAATAAAAGCATTTAATAAAAAATCATTCAAACTAATTTTATTTTTTATGTTAATATCAATTTCAGGTTGTTGAAGAAGTAATTTAGCAATTTCTTCATTAGATGCATGCATTAAAGGTGTAAAAAATATGAAAAAAGAACTCCAAAAGTTATTAAACTAATATTAAATTATTCATAAAAACAATTTACACTCAAAACAAAAATCTTTTGCATTAACATCAACTCCATTTTCTTTAATAAGGAAATTAAACAATTCTAAATTATTTGATTGTGCAGCATATAATAAAATATCAAATGGAACATCACAATTTTGAAGGAAATATTTAACAAGATATAAATTACCAATTATCGCAGCATAATTTATATTATCATCAACAATATTTATATTTTTCTCCAATAAAAATTTAAGGATTTCATAATTTTTGGATTCGATACATTCATTAACCAATTTACTTATGTCTATGTTTTCATTCATTATGTTTTCATAAAGATAATAAAAGATATCATTGTTATGATATCTAATTGCAAAAATTAATGAATTAAATGATGGCGTAATATTAAAAGATACACCATTTTGTACACATAAACGAAATATTTCTAAGTTCCCGCCTGCAACTGCATATTTTCCGATATCATTTAAATTAACATTATTTAATAACAAATATTTAAAAATTTTAACAGAGCCACAAAACGCTGCATAACAAATTAATGATACACTGTTTCTTTTAAGTAATGAACATATTTCATAAAACTTTTCACCAAGAATTTGATTAAAATTAAAATTACTTTGCGATGAAATCTCTTGGAATTGTGTAATATCATCATTACGTATTACTTGTGATATTGAAGATGTAATGTTTCCTTCTTCAATTAGTTTCTTATGTATATCATTATAATCTTTTTCTTCGCCATATCGTTCAAAGATCTTTTTTCGTGTTTCTTCAAATTTTTCTTGTACATTTCGTTTAGTAATCATATTATTAAAGAAAAAATTGTTTTCGACAATGCTTGAATCAATATATCCTTCATTTACTAACATTTCAATTATATATATTGATTCTGATGATTTTTTATTATTAAGAGATTCATAAAATAAATTAAATATCAATTCTTCTGAATTTGTGTTGTTCTCTTTTTCTTGTATTTGTTTTAAAAATTGAAAATATTTACGATAGTTGTTCCTTCGGGCTACAAAGCGTGCATATATCGTTTGACATATTTCTTGATTAAAGGAAATTGGATACATTGAATCATATAAATTGATGATTTCTTCAACTGATGATTCAATATTGGATTCATTTAAATTAAAAATGATAGCATTTATTGATTGAAGATAAGAAAAATATTCTGATACATTTATTTGATTTGTTTCATTTTGCATTTTCACTTGATATCAAAGTACTTTGATCGTTCGATAAGACAAAAGAGTTCACATTGACATGTGATATGAAATTTTAAGAGTTCATTCATAAACAAATTGTTCTATTCCTTGAGTTATTTTTAATAAAAGAAAAAAGTTAATTTGTTTCATCAAATTGTATTAATATATTTATAGTTTATTATGCAGTTTTTTTCACAACAAAATCAATGAAATCATCCGAATCGTCACTTTGTTCTAAAATTCGTTCTTTCATCCTTCTAACTGTACCAGCGTTCGCTTTTCTAGCCATTCCTTTTGCCACTACATCTCTCACAGCTGTGTTTGTCAACGTTTCGACTTTTGGTAATCCTAAAAGTCGCGCTAAATTTCGAATGTCTGATGGAGATCTTATGAAATCAGGATCATTACTACCACAACCAAGTAATATTATTCTGTCCTTCCCATGCCTTCCTTTCGTGGCATGACATATGCTGGCTGCTGCTGAGATTAATGATTTCATTTTGGAATCTGTTTGGAGAAACATGGAATATTGCAACTCAATGGCAACACCACGGTTGACAAGAGATTTGAGTTCCTTCCAACATGAGATTGGTTGATACTTTGAAACATCTATTGATAAAATATCAATATCAGCAGAAGAACAAGCAGCTTTAAAAACAGAATCTGTAAGAGGAGTGACTGAAATTAAATCATAACGTATAGTGTTTAAGTGTCTGGAAAGTTGATGTATTTCTTGAATATTATCTGTGATTAAATTTAACCTAGTAAATTGTGGAAATTTTGGATAATCAGATAAAACGCATAAACCATAACTCCTTCTGATTGAAGCACTTGAAGCATCTGATAATGTAAGTGGGTCTGGAGGAGGAGGATATTTATTCATTGTAGTAACATTTACAGTCAAAACAACACCGTTCCACCCACACCTAACTACACGGTTAATGCTCATTCGAAGTTGATCAGATGGGATATTTTCTACAGTTTCATACGGCAGGTTTACTTCGAATTCCATTTTGGTGCGGCCGTTTACCTAATTCGATCTGACCAATTACACATTGAATTTTGCAACCAAACCTTTTCAATTCAATTGCTTAGCAATGATTTTTGCTATAGACTGTCGTGAAAAACCTGTATTCCGACAACAAAATCTTAGATAAATCATAAATTTTTAAATGTTTAACATATATTCAGTCCCAAAAATATGAAATAAATAAAATATGTAAAGAAAATCATGAAAAAAGTTTTTTTCTTGTTAACGTTCTCGTTAGTGAAGTGAGTGGAAAATGGGAATATTGGGAAAATCACAAAATTAAATCGAAAAAAAATTTATTAAATATATATACCTAAATATGTTCACTATGAATAATACTACAGTGTATACGTGGGTTATATTAAGGCGTCGGCTCTATAGCAAAAACACTTATTTTATTACACAATTTAATGAAAAAAATCAAATTTCTTCTGATCTAAAAAATTTTCATTTATTGCATTAAATCCAATACTTTTATATATCAATTGTTTACTTCTGTGCGAAAAGTGTTCTTGCGCTATATTCTATTATTTGGAGGTACTGTTGGTCACCTTTAATAGACACCAAAATGTTTTGGTTATCTTGAATCAGTTCTCCCACAAACACTTTATTTTGACCGAAAGCGAATGATACGTATGTTTTGTTACCATTTCTTCCGACAACGAACACATTTAATTCGTTCAGTTGTTGTTCATTTGCTATCATAGCGTCTTCCACCACGAAATTAATTTGACCCTTTGACAATGAGAAACATTTTTTAAATGATTCCTGATCGATATTACCTTCGATTGTTGTTGCGACTTGAGCCGGTATTTTATCGATTGCGAACACGTTCCCCATACTTGTTCTAATTGCTATTTGTAAATCCGTTTTATCCACGTTCCCTATTTGATTTTCATCGATACATATTGGAATTGATACTTCAGTATAATCACCAAACTCCAAAACTGCCGGGAACGACGGGGTGCCCCTAACCGCTATGCCCAAAATATTTTTATTCAGAGCAAAAGCGAAATCTTTTAATTGGTTTTGTGACTTATTCACTATTCTAAGATAAATATTATATTTATCATAGTCTGCGAATAAGTCAATGATACTTGTATCATTCAGCCGTAAAGGATGCCATAAACGATTATTACTTATGTCGTCATCACTATTAAAGTTATCTTCTTCTTCAGGTACATAACGAGTTCTCTTAACGAAGTCGGAAGGAACAATATGTAATACGCCAGAAGCACTTCCCATATTACGTATTAATTCATTCAACACATTATCGTCAAAGTTAACGCCCGAATGTTCAATTGTTTGTTTGTTAAAGTCTAACATATCTTTCGCTAAGTTCGAATCAGCAGATAAAACTCTCCAATAGATCAATGCTCTGTTTTTCACGTCGGGAATGTTTCCAGGTTTTGTAGCTTCGCTTAAGACGAATTGTAATTGATCACGTGTTACGTCTGGATTATGAACAAAGACTTTAACTAATGATGATAATATAGTTAATTGTACAATTGGTTGTTCATCATGAAATGTATCTAAATATGGATCAAGTAATACATCGACGTTATCTATTAATGAACAATATTCGCCTAAGATCCAAATGCCTGCTGCTTTAGCTCGCGCTTCTTTTAATTGGTCAAGATTCTTACAGACAGTGTTAATGACGCTTTCGAATTCGCCAGGATATTTACGTAATAAGTCACAGACAACACAAACACTTTCTTCAATTGCATAATCTGCTTTGCCACTGACTAATGAAACTAATATATCAACACAACGACGTGACGCTTGTGGTAATTTAATTGCAATTTGTCCAATGCATTTAATACTTTTCCGAACAAATTTCACATCAACACTATTACAATATTCACTAAGTTCATCTAAAACGATTTGTGCATTACGATGCTTACAGATTGTAACGATGATATCAAGTTTCTCCATCTTTACATATGATGGATCATTATATTTACAAAAGAACATTCGAATTTGTTTGGATAATGTATTGGGATATTTTTGTACAAATAATGTAAGAGTCCTTAAAACTACATATTGGATTTCATAATCATCAGAATTAACAATGGCTATAAAGGGTGGGATTATTTGTGGAAATAGTTCTGTTGTAGGACGTTTTTCATAGTCCATAAATAAGAAAATGCATTTGAATGCGCCGATAACAACCGCCGGATTACTTTGTTTGAGATATGGAATAAGTCGATCAATGAGGAATGATGCGTCATCAGATGATGTTGGGACGTAACGAGCAAGTGAATCAAAAAGAATGGTTTGACACCATTCACTACAACTGTTAATAGCATTAAGAATTGGACCGATTGTATCTGAATTTAGAGTAAATATTGGTGTAGTACGTTTTTCGTTGAGTTCAAATATCGCTGCTGTTGTGTTGGATACAACCATTGGATTATCATCATGTAAAAGATTAAGTAATTCGGGAAATATATTGGCATTTTCAATCGATTCTGGAATGATATCATAAAGTTTGACAACACCAAAAACTGCGGTCTTACGTACATATGGATCTGGATCAGATAAGGTCTTTTTAAGTGGGATAATCATATGTTCAGCAACATTTTCAAGTTTAATACGACACATTGTACGTACAGCAAGAGCACGTACTAATGGATTTAAATCTTGACTATCTTGAATAAATGTATTTACAGCCATGATAGCTTCTTCTGGTTCGGTTTCTGCATAGTTTACAAAGTACAAATACGTTAGTTTCTTGAGTTCTAAGTCTGATGACTTGACACATCGTAACATTGAAGAAAAAAGACTTTGAACATTTTCTCCACTTCGCATCAAAGCAATAACACGTTTTGCTGCCGTTTTACGAGCAGCTGGATCATTCCCATCTAATTGATCTCGAAGTTGATTTAGTTCGCCCTTTCTTTTATAGAGTTTCGACATGAAAATATTTGAAGATGTTTGTTTAAAAGAGAGCTATCTAAAAAGTGTCATTTTAATGTAAAACATTGAAAAATTTGACCTGATTTTGGAGTACCCCAAAAAAATCAAAGAACGTTAAGAAAACTTGAAAAAAAAAAAATTGTTAAATGGACAAAAAGAATGTATTATTACCAATGATAAATCAAATGAATTCAACATTATCAGTTCAATGCAAAAAAGATGTTGATAAACCATTTAGTCCTAAATCGTTTATGAAAATCAATTTTAACAAATATTTTATGTTTTTTCAAGAAATATCAAAAAGAAAACCAGTTGTAATGTTTGAAGTATTCATCGAGGAATTATCAAAATATTCCAAAATTCCACCAAAAAATCAAACAATTGAAAATATTAGATCAACAATACTTTATTCATATTTAACTTGTAAATGTCTTTCTTGCTTCAATGGAAAAACAGATATTTTTAGTCAATATCATCATCGTGATTTAGTTAATTTATCAATTTCTTTTCTAGAAAATAATATGTCATCTCAACCTTTTTTATATTATCATAAAATTATTATTGAATATAGTGTTCGTACAGCATCTTTTTGTCAAATTTATTTACCCTCAACATTTCATTCATATTTATTAGAAATTAAAAAAAATCAAAAAAACATTGAACATTTGTTAAACATCTGGAGGTATGGTATCACAAATTTTCCACGACTTGAAGAACTCATTAATACAATTACGAATAATCTTCATTTAATGAAAAAAGAAGATATCATTATTCATGTATGTAAATTAATTACAGATTCTTTTCTAAATCTTCTTATAGTTAATCCACAAAGTTATTATGAGTTTACAGAGAAAAAAGTTGATGTACAAAATGCCAAAAAAGTGCAAGATTTTCTCGTTCAAAAAGTTCGTCGTTCAAAACACTTAACGTACTCCGCCCAAATTGTTTTATTATTATTACAATGTTATCAATTAAATTTATATTCTTTAAATAATAATTCACCAGAATTATTAGAAACGTTATTAAATATTTTAAATCAAACAAAAATCAAAGATGAAGAAGAATTTAAAAATTCATTATATTCATCTTTAATTGGAATATGTTCAATTGGGAAAATTGGCCCAAATAATTTATTACGTAATACATTTATCCAATTTCCTAAAGTTATCCTTCAATACATCGAAAATAATAATATTTTATCAACCACAAAAGAATTTAATCATTTAACAGTTTGGTTTCCAATGAGTTTATTATTTTCATTTCCCGAATTATTCCAAAAGAATTACATTTCTTTACTTATGGAAATGAACAATGATTTATTATGGACGTCAATGATCGAGTTAATTTCAGTATTTTTACATTTTTCAGTAAAGAATCCAAAGAATTATGAAGAAATGTTTAAGCAATTAATGATATTATTAAATGAAATTATATCAAATCGTTCATCGATATTAATGGAAAAGAATTTAATCACAAAATTGTTGGATGGATTTGAAGCGAATCCAATATATTTTCGGAAATTCACATTTGAATATGTTTTAAGTTTTTCTAAATTTTTAACATTCATTCTGACAGGAACAGTAAAATGTCAAAAATCATTATTTAAGTCGATATATTCTATGGATATTGTGAATGATAATGAAGATCCTTTAACTATATGGTCGACATCTAATTTAATCATTTTCACACTTGCCGAAATTATGAATCATAATTTCCTTAAAACTAATGATAACTTTATACATAACATTCCAAAGATTACATATCAAATTATTAATTTTCTTAAAAAACATTTGAAAAAATTTAATAATTTGGAAATAATACAATTTAATGATATTATTAAAGATGTCGAATCTATAGCTTATTTAGCTTTAGTACCAAATAATATAAATTCGAGAAATATATCAATTGATTTATTTAAAGAATTATATAAAATCCTTAAATTATATAAATCTGAACAATATATTGAAATTACAGATTATTACAAGAAATTTATTAATGAAATTAAACAACATAAAACTAAAAACGCAATTTGTATAATATTTTCAAATATATTTAAGTTATATCCAAATGTTTCACCTGGAATGAAATATGTATATTCATCAATTTTGGAATATTTTGGAAATCTTTTTAATAAAATTTCAAATAGAAATGTTAAAGATTCATTAATTGATGCTTTTAAACAATTAACTTCAATTGTTTTTAGTTTAACACGAAATTTGGATAATGATTTTTTGAAGTTGTTTAAAATGATTTTAAAATATAAAAAAGTTAAAGAAAAGGTAATTATTATTTCTAATTCATTTCCACCACATTTATATTATGAGTTAATAAAAACATTTTCGAATTTTTTAAATGAAAATGTTACTAAAACATTTTTAACTAATTCGATGGCTTTAATGAATAATTTATTTAAATCTGAATATTGGAAACCAAACAATGATTTAAATGAATTATTTAATGATTTAATAAAGAAATTAAAAAAATTTATGGCTGAAAGTGAATTAGAAACTCATCATCATATATTTTGTAACTTAATTTTTAATTTGATTAAACTTATGGATAAATTAAATATTGTTTTTAGCCAAAAGAATAAACAAAAAATTGGTTTATTAATTGGTAAATGGATTAATTTACATAATAAAAATCAAAATTTAGCAAAAGTTTGTTATAAAACTTTAGTTAAAGTAATTGATGGAATATCATTTAATAAAATAACAAAAAACAAAAATGATAAAATTAAATATTTTAATTTTTATTTTAATTTCATTTTAGAACAACTTAATACAAATGATGAAAATAATTATTTAGAAGATTCATTACCAATTTTAAATTCATTATTAAAGAATAATTATGAAATTGGTATTAATGTATGTTTGCCTTTATCTTTAAATGATAACCCTATAGTTAGAACCGAATTTTTTAAAGTTTTATCGAAAATTAATATTAATTCTGTTCCTCCAATTAATATATATCATAAACCGACTGAAATTGATGTAAGTATAATAAATAATATCATGGAGAAACAAAACATTAAAATGAATTTAATCGAAAATTTAACAAATATTGTCATACCTAATGAATATGAATTAATTTTAACTCAATTTTTTTATTTGATTCCAAACGTTACTAAAAGTGGCGATATAATATTTTATTTAAATCTTTCTGTATTACAAATTTATATACCAAACATTTATTTATATGCTTATTTATTAAAAGTTTTATCGAAAACTTTTAATCCTAAATTTTATATAGTAATTGATTTCTCAGGTTATAATACTTCGTATTTACCAACGATTGAAGAAATTTCCGAATTTATCGAATTTGCGAAATCGAAGAAAATACATAAAAAATTGAACAAATTATTTGTAGTTCATATTGAACATTCACTTTTATCATTTTTCGATAAATGTATAAATGAAATCGAGCCTAAGAAACTTGAAATAATTACTGACATTACACAACTTAATCAAATTATTGGCGAAACGAATTTTTTAAATGTTCAAACACTTGAAATGTTTACAACGCCAATAACTGAATATAAAATAAATTTATTTTCCGATGATACAATTTTACGGATTCATACGAATTCGATACAATTCATTGATCAAATTGAAGAATATCAATCGAATGATGTCATTTTATATTCGAACATTCATTCGATTGAATATATTAAAAAGAACAATTTGATATCGAAAATCAACATTTTAACACAAAACGATAAAACATATTCATTTACTTATAAATCAGAATATAACATTTATAATGAAATCAATGAAAATCTTCAGAAGTTTAATGAAAACATTATCAATAATCAATGGTCATTATTAAATTATACAACGATTCATTCGTTATTATTAAATTTATGTTTCATTAATAATGACATAAATGATAAATTAAGGAAATCATCGTTAAACTTATATAAAAACATATTACATTTAATGAAATTGAAACATAACGAAAATATAATAAGTTTAAATGATTTATCGATAAATAATCCAAATGAAGTTCATCAAATCTTATCACAATTTGTATATTTAATGCCACTATTAAACAGGCGAAATTTATTATATTCTTCAACATATAATTCGATTTGGATCAAGAATACAATAAATTTAATTCTTACTAATAATGAATCACTTGAAAATATTATAATTATAACAACACAAATTCCAAAAAAATTCATTTCATTAAATAATTTGTTTTTATGGAAAAGTTTTAATGACATAAAAACAATTGAATTATTGTTTTATATTGCAATAAATACGAAATATTCCGCATTCAGTTCGATATTTCCAATTATAGCAATAAATTATTCATCTGAAGTTACTTCTTTACTTATAAAGAAATTGAAATTCTTTCGGAAAAAAGAAACTGAAAAACAATTTAACACTTGTTTTAATATAATTATTAGTTTAATAATAACTGAAACTTTCGATTATGATCAACTTTATGAATTATTATATAAGTTATCTCTTATTAGAATCGACGCAATTCATTCGATAGTAAACAAAGCGTCAATTTTATTTAAAGCAATTTATAAACATTTCTTCAATGACTTAAATGAGAATGAAGAAGATTTAAATTGTTTTAATGAAAATGACTTAAATGATTATATATTATTTACTTCCAATACAATAAAATTATCGAAATTTTATTTGAAACTTTTGTTTAATAATGATAATAAAAAGAAAATTGTTGAATTGTTCATGAAAGACATAGACAACAAAAATGAAAAATTCGTTTTTAATTCAATATTATTCTTGTCAGGTATCTTGTACGATCAGCCTGATGAAATTATTCCATTAATTAATGATTTATTGAATGTTAATCGTCGAAATGTTTTATATATAATTTGTTCATCTTTAACCGTTTTGGATTTTGACGGTTACAAGAAAGTCAACTCACTTTTCTACCTTTTGATAACAATTTTCCATTGTTTACAACAAACGATTGTTATCGATTCAATCCAGAATTTGATTAAATCAATTTCAAACGTCTCCGAGCACAACTTTTTGAATGACGTTTCTATAGAAAAATTGAAGAAATTTAAATCAAAATTATTTTTACCTTTAATAGAAAGACCTATTTATTGTCTTTTGTTGATAATATTTAAAGGTTACACATTGAATTTGAATTTCGATATGGAAAAAATTCTCTTGGACTTAAAAAATAAAAATATTATTGAGCCACTGTTCAATATTTTAATGCTAATTTATGATAAAAGTTATGTTGATATATGTATTAATATGAAATTTAATGGTGATGAAGATGAAATTTTTGCGATTTTGTTCAAAATGTTTTTGTTGCATCAAAACAATAAACAAATTATAAAAGTTTTAATATATTTCATGAAAAATTCTCCACAAAATTTCACCAATATTAAATATATAAATTATATAACTTCTGATATGAATCCAATAGTTTTCGCATTGTTAGCAAAACTTAAATCAAAAAAGAATATGGAAAAACAAATGACACCAATCGTGATGTCATTATACGACGATGGGAGAATGCCGCATTTGACCCTGCAGCAACTAAATAAGAAATTTTAAGAAATTCAATTTTAAATTGAATTTAATGTTTATAAAAATTCATTTTCGAGAATATTTTTTTTTTTTTGAAAACAGTGCTGTTGTATCATGTAAAGCAATTAAAAAAGTGTGACGATACGATTTTTTAATCATTATTTGGTCGGAAATGCCTTTTTGATATATAATTTACAACGCAATTGAAAAGACTATCGTTTGTAAATTATTCAAAAAATCGATTTTAGCGGTATGCAATAATTGTCTGTTATTAAATTCTGAAATCAAACACGTTGTTGCGTCAAAAAATTTCACGTATTCGATTCAACCATTAATCCACTAATGATCGAGATAGATCATATAGGATTTAAATGTTCAAAAAGTTATTATCATTCACAATTTCGAATATAATGTACGTGATAATAATATTTAATTTTTGATGTGCAATCTCGGAAACCATTTCGTTTACCGTTAAAAAGTGAAAAATGTCTTTATATAAAACAGAAAAACACTTTTTATGAAATAAATATTTGTGATTTCGAAGTAGAACATGTTATTAAATTAAAATTTTAGATAATAAATATGAAGAATCGAAATGAGTAAAATACATCGTTCAAGATTGTATTATTTTACAGATAATTCAATTTTGAATACATTCTAAAAAATGAATACGGCGGTTTTTACGGTTCTAATTGTGTTCAATGTTTTCCTTCTTTCTTGCAGCAGTTTCATGCAGGCATTTTGCCGTATTGTTTGCTGGATCCAAAGGATGGAGTAACTATCGTCATCAAGCTGATATTTGTACTCTTTATGGTCTTTTACTTCAACGTGGTTATGATGCTTCAGATATTATCATGATGCAATATGATGATATTGCTAATTCAGCCAGCAACCCATTCAAAGGTCAAGTTTTCCACACATTATCTCATGACGTTAATGTTTATCCTGGTTCAGATGCAATGACATATCGTGGAGAAGATTGCACATCTAAAAACTTTATCAACGTTTTGACAACTCTCCCAACAACTTCTGAAGATTATGTCTTCATATACTATGATAATCATGGCGGTCCAGATCTTCTTGCTGATCCAACAGGAGGATACATTAGAACAACTGATCTCGCTAATGCTCTTAGTGAAATGTATATCAACAATCTTTACAAATATTGTTTATTCGGCATTGAAGCCTGTTATTCTGGATCACTTGCAGAACAATTCACAGTTCCAAACATGGCAATAATCACAGCTGCCAATGAGAAAGAATCATCATATTCTGCTGTTATGGATGACACTCTTCATGCATATCTTACAAATGAATTTTCAAATCATTGGTTCAACCAAATGGACAGTTATCCAACCCAAACAATTGGACAACTTTACCTTAATCTTAAATCCCTTGTACTTGCTTCACACGTCATGTATTACGGAGATGAAAGAATGAAGCAATTAACGGTCGACAACTTTTTCGGAACTAAATCAAATTCAATTAAAAGTGTCGGTTTACAACACGAGAAATTTGACACTGCACCACAACGCGTTGCTACAGAGTTTGGTCTTGATTGGATTGATGAAATGGAGTCCAAGCAGCCATTAATGGCTCCATGGAGAGGCAAGTATGTTAGCCTTAGGAAGAAACTTGAAGCTGAAACAATCAAATTAAATAATGTACTTGACACAATTGTTCGAAGAATCGACAATGATAACTATGAACAGATAATGAATGATACTACAGCACCAATGACTAGGGAATTCCAAAGAGTTCTAGATGTATTCTTAGATAAGTTTGGAGAAATGAACCCAGATGACTTTGGAAGATTAATGGTCCTTAAAGCTCTTGCTGCTAAGCATCCATTTAATACAATCATAGAAGTTATCGAGGACGTTCTCTAAGATCGGTTAAATTAAACGAATTTTTTACCTTAAATTTTTGAATGAAACCCTCTAAACCAGTATATCCAAGTATTGTCGAAAAAATGTTTAAAACATTTTTATTTTCTGTTTAATTTCGTGATTCTTTTTATTGAGTATTCCGAATCTTGATGGATTTGTAACCGCAAAATGAATTCAAAAAGTTATTTTTTCTTCTTTGTCCAGAGCCTCCAATAATGAATAAAATGTTTCAATAATTATCATATATATAGAACAAATAAATTATAAAAAATTGCAAAGACATATTTTTGAATTTTTGTTCTATCTATAGATATCGAAAATCTTGTATACAAGAATGAAAACTAAAGAAAAATTATATAAATTAATATTAACCATTATTAGTTCTATATATATTCCGAATTTGAACTTCTGTTTCTATATATTATTAAAATTTAAAAAAAAGTTTGAACTAACTATATTAGAAGAATTAAAATTTCTTGAAATTAAAAACATTCGGTTCGCACTGGGTTGTTAAGATTTGCTTATAAAATTTCCGACAGCAAGCGGCAGGAAATTTTATAAGTAAATCTTAACAGCCAGCTCACCTCATGTTTTTTTTTATTTGTTTTTTTAATTACAAAGTTTTCTTTTTTCCTTTTTTTTCATTTCTCTTTTCTTCTCCCTTCTCCATTTTAAATTTTTCCCTCTTTTTTTAGTGATTGTTTCTTTCTAATTTTTTATTTTAGAATAATAAAGGTAACAAAATGTTGTAATATTAAATACTTTTTATATTAAAGTATTACTTTACTATAAATATCAGTATTTATAAAAAAAATAAATTTTATAATTCGAATATATACTCTATATTTTATATGAATATCTGATAACAAAATACATTTATGAATATATAATTCGTTTTGAAATGTGATTTTCTTCAATGGCTCTATTTAAAACATAAATTGATATATTAATTTTGTTTTTATTCTTCAACAATTATTAGACTTGGTACAATTGTCACTTTTCTTGTTTAATTTTAAAGATAAAAAAAGCATTTTGAAATTTTGGAGATTGCATAAAAAAATGAGATAACAAAATTTTGCCATAATAATTTTATTGAATACCAAATTATTTATATTTCTTTAAATTTAGTTCAGTGGAAAATAAAAAAAATTGATTTTCGACAAATCTGATCTGAAACGACCGTTTATTTAGCATCAAAATCACATCAAACCTTAACGAGGATTTTCATTTTACGTAAGTAAATCCAAAAACAATAAAAAGTTTTTATTTATTATCTTACACATTGTTCTAACATTTATTGCTGCGTGTTACTTTGTGTAAGAACTAATGGATAAAATTGTTTTGTATCCCAATTTTCTATAAGATATGTAACAAAAGTGATAGATATATCAGAATATTCTTTTATCTGTCCTGGCTCACTAAAGTCAGTTGAAGGCTGTACAATATTTGGCGCAAAAACAATTGCCATATTCTTTGGTCCCATTTTCGTCACTGCTTCAAATTGGACCAATTTTTGTAAGAATCCAATTAGATAACCCAACAAGTTCAAATGTGCAGGAGGCAAATGTTTTGTAACGAATCCAATGTAATCCTTATTTTCATGAGCAGTCTTTAAATAAGGAAGTGAATCAACAGGACAAGTTGGATCAGGGATTATCCTAAACCACATTTTGAAAAGGGACAACATATCAAATAACTTCGCGTTTTCGAAATTACAAATTCCTTTTCCATAATCTTCTGCCATTTGTTCGACGTTTTTAATACTTCCAGGTAACCTAAATATACCTTCCATCTCACCCGGATTTTTAGAAAGTATAGCTTCTGCCATTTGATGTACTACTATAGGGATTGGGAAATTGGGATATTTCTTACGTTGGAACCATAAATGTTCATATATTGAAGCTCCGAATTCACAATTTTCACTTTCAATTTGTTGAGGGATTTTGACTGCGTAATTAATCCCTAAATCAGTTTTAGGTTTCCCTATAGCGCAACGTGAAGAAAATCTGATGTAACATAATTGTGCATAATGTGCTACATCTCTATGACGTGAAATACTTTTCCTTGAAAGATGTGATTTAATCCATACTTCACTATTACGCGAAGAAGGGAATATAGTCGTAATGATTAGGAACAATTTCCATGTCCGTATTTCCCATTCAGGGTTTGGGTTCTTTCTTGTTTGCTTAATTAATTGGAAATATACTTCGTCATATAAACTTGGATTAGCTATCAACGTTTGGACAATTAATTCAGCACTATTCGGAGCTCCTTTAATGACTCCAATATATGTAAGAATTAACTTGAAACATTTCACCGCGTTCTTTTGATCATTTTGATTCGCTAACTTTATAAGTGATGACGATAATGGATCTTTCGAAAATTTAGTAATTTGCTCGGTCGAAACAAGTTTGCGATTAAAAACATGGCCTGTTCGATGTTCACGGAAAAACTGTTTCGCGTATTCTTCGACTTGGAACTTATTAATGTCATCGCGAATGTCGCACGGAAGAAACGGCGCTTTGCTATCTGGGAAGTACGAGTTCTTTCGTTGCATTGACTTCTTCTCATCGAAGTTGACAACAGACTCAGGTACATCTAAGAGAGTCGTAGAACGCGTTCTACGATGATGATGACGTCGCCGGTGTTCATGTGCTACTTCGCCGTCGAACACTAAGTTGGCGTAGTTAGCACTGCGGTGGCGACTGGAAATGTGGCGACGCGACGATCGTTTTGTTGGTTCTCCATCAAATGGCAATGTGTCGAAACGTGCGCTTTGATGATGGCGACTATTATTCGATGTGCGTCGCGCTTGAACAGTTGGCGTGCGCGGGCTATCGTCGAGCGTTGCAAATGAATTCATCGTTTGGATGGAACGAAGTTTCTTGGGTGGTACTGGTATAGGACGTTTTGAGAGCGTGGGAACGTTATTGTCATCGCTTGCCGGTGGATGCGTTGATAGATGGCTATCGGTTGGCGCGCTTGCCGTTGAGTTTTGCTCGGAGCTATCGTTTGTGGGCACTTCCGTCGGTTTCGGAGGTTCTGGAGGTTGTGCATTTTCGGTTTCCGGCGGTTTCGAAATTTGTTCGTTTTCGGTTTCCGGAGGTTTCGGAGGTTGTTTGCTATCGGCTGTGGGTGTTTGGGGTGTAATGGCAGTGTCAGTTGTTGGGGGTTCTGTCTGGTTGGGAATCGCTTCGGTGGGATGAGGAGGCTCTGGTGGTTTAATTGGTTCGTTGGGTGCTGGTGGTTGTGATGATGAAATTTGATTCTGATCTGGAGGTGCTTTTGGTTGGGAATCTGGAGAATGAACTTGTGATTCGGAGGCACTGTTTTGCTGTGTTTCATTGTTATTAACTTGGTGCGGAGAAGTTTCTTGTGGCTGAGTAATCTGATTCATTCCATTCGGATATATGTTGCCTTGTTGCCTCTGAACAAAGGCTTTAAACTGGTCGAGCATGATTTGATATTCGGGGTTAATGTTTGGATCCATCTCAATAGGTGTTAAAGTTGTTGGATCAAGAACGATTCCGTCAGTAGGGAACTGATAAGTTGTATTACTTGTAGCGGGGTCGAAGAAATATTGAGATCCATCCGCGAAATATCGGTAGTAGACTTGAATCATTGTTATGATCGGCGACGGTTATCAGTTCCAAAAGTCCTGTAAAAGTCACTGATGGATTCAATTTTCTGAACATGTAAATATAAACCATACAAAACAGAAGATGACAAAAAGGTTTGTGTTTTTGAATAAGAATTATATTTCTATCGTACGAAATTTGAAAGCAAAGCGCGCCACAAAAGTACGATAGCGAAGGATGACTCTGCGTCTTCTTATCATCTTTTTATGGAGGCGGAAAGGACAAACAAAGTGCGCAGCGTGCGTTTGAGTATGAACGCTTTGGAGTCAGTGCCAAATTGTTTGAATGTGGAGAAATTGCTTTGGAATTGATTAAAAATTTGGTATTTTGTGATGAGGTGTTAAAGTTCAAAAAGAATAAGAAAATGTGCTATGTTTCTCGTGAGCAGGTTGAAGAAGTATTTGGAACTATTTGCAAATTTCATTTAATGGTTGATGGCATTGGGAACAAATGGATTTCTAAAAATAGTTATTAAAGAAGTTAAAGAAATTATTGAGATAGATTGCGAAATCTCGATAAATCAAATTATTTTTTTTTTCTTTGTACTTTGCGAGTGATAATATTGTGTTAGAGCACTTTTAGAATTCTAAGGTGCATTTGAATCATAAGAACTAACACATTAATGTTCAATTAAAATTTCTTTTTGCAATCTATGTCTAAAGTTTTGAATACAATTTCCACCTTGTCGAATTTTATTCTGTTTTCTTTATGTAAATGAATAAAAGAACAAATTGTATTAAGAAATTTCTTTGTAAAGGAATTACTAAACGATAAATTTTTCACAACATATCAGGAGAACGTTAATTTTAGAGTGCCCGAAACCAAGACAAAATGACGATATTCTATCGCTCGTTTGAAGGCGGTTAGCATATCAATTTTCTATGTTTGTCGATAATAATTCAATAGTCCGATATAATTGAAATTTTATCGTATACATAAATCACATTTTTAAATGCAAGATAGAATCGATCTTTGTGCAGAAAAATTCATGGAATTATTTGGAGCCAAGCCTACCACAAATGAAGGTAATGATGCTGAATTTATGCGACTTTTGCAACGCTTCATATTTGGTGAAGTATGTTACACAGGATGCCTCGACAACAAGGAAAGAGAACTTATTACAATTACTTGCCTTGCTGTTAATCAGACATATCCACAACTTAAGGCACATACAAACGCATGCCTCAAAGTTGGATGCACTCCAGTCGAAATCCGTGAAACAATATACCAATGTGCTCCATTTATTGGTTTTCCTAAAACACTTAATGCTATTGCTACAATGAATGAAGTTTTCACAGCAAATCAAATTTCTCTTCCAATCCCAGAACAAATTACAATTAAAGATGAAGATCGCTTCCAAGTTGGTCTCAAAATGCGAAAAGATCTTTGTGGAGAAGTTGACGAGAAAGAATTCGATTGGTTACCAAAAGAATTTGCAGAAGCAATTCCTCGTTACTGCGCAGAATTCGTATTCGGAGACTATCTTAGCCGCTCTGGACTTGATTTGAAGTTCAGAGAACTTTTGGTTGTTGTAATTATTACAGCTCTTGGTGGTGGAGATTCACAGTTAAAACTTCACATCAATGCAGCATTGAAGGCAGGAAACACCAAAGAAGCGATTTTGACAGCCCTTCTCCATGCAATGCCATACATTGGCTTGCCCAGATTTATGACAGCATTAGAAATCTTTAAAAGCTGATGAATAGTAAATCAACTCGTTTTCGATTTTGTTGTTTTAGATTTTGAAAATAGTTAAATAACCTTTAAAAAAATCATTAATAATAAACCTATCAATAAGAATCTTAATGATTTATAATCTTTTACATAAAAACTTTTTTTGAACATTTTAATGAAAAATTTGTGATGATATGATTAAGGAATTTTCGAGAATTCATGGATGATGTTTATTTTTGAAAAAATTAAAATTGAAATTTCGGTTGTGCCTAATATTCCGTCTAAATATAAAGTAAAGCACTTGATGCTAATTGACAAAAAATGCATCGCCCGGGAATCGGACCCGGACCCCCAGCTTGGCAAGCTGAAATTCTACCATTAGACCAGCGATGCTCGCAATATTATATTTTTTCATATATATTTACTATAATAATTATCAGTCGCTGCAAGAAATCGTGTTCAATTACTGTAGTATATCGTCAATACGTGTGTCACATCATTCAGTGCCCCTCTTTTCTTCATAAGTTTGAACGTTGCTGTGTATTAATTCCGCCAGAAAACAACAGTGATATATACATGTATTAGCGGTTGGCAGTGTGTGGGTTATATTCAATCGAAAATCAATTGTTAATAATCGACGGTTATTAAATCTTTTTTGGGATGTCCGACTCAAAAGAACTAAAACTTGTTCTTATTGGAAATTCATATGTTGGAAAAACTTGTGTTGTAAAGAAGGCAACATCAGGCGTCTTTACTGAAGATACAACTGCAACTCTTGGTGCATCATACGTTTCCAAATTAATCAATGTTGGAAACATTGAAGTTCGCTTACAAATATGGGATACAGCTGGTCAAGAAAGATACCGTGGTATGACACCAATGTACTATCGCGGTGCGCACATTGCACTTATTGTTTATTCAATTACTGATAGAGAAAGCTTTGAAGGAATTGATGGTTGGTATGAAAGCCTCCGTGAAAACACTGATTCAGATATTCTTATTTTCCTTGTTGGCAATAAATATGATCTTGAAGAATCACGAGAAATTTCAACAGAAGAAGGGCAAGCAAAGGCAGACTCAATCCGTGCGCATTTCTACGAAGTTTCAGCTAAAACAAACTATGGAATTGATGATTTATTCAATGATATTCCAAGAATTTTCTTTGAAAAACAAACAGATACTGAAACTAAAAAAGATAGCTCAGTGGAAATAACAAAAACTCAAAAACAGAGAAAACCTTGGTATTCGAGATGCTAGATTTCACATCAACTTTTGATTTTTACCTAAAGAGCCTTTGATATTAAACAATTTCTTTTTGCTCTGCTTAGGTGGCTTTATGCTTATTTTTTATTATCTATATAAAACCTCGAATTCCAACACAAAATTTATAATTTTAATATATTTTATATTAACTTGAATTACTTCAAGCAGATATACTATTTCTGTGAAATAAGGAAATATTGATAAATAATGTATATCACATTCAAAAAAAATTTTACTTTTGGCTTAATAACACAAACTTTGTGTGAAAGGGGTTGGTCATTTTATATATATAAGATATTTAAAAAAAAAATAAAATGTATTTCGAACATTGTGGTAAAACAAAAAAATAGAATTTTTATTCGTGTCAATTTTTTTGTAATAAAATATTTCTGACATATGAATGGATGTTACATTATCAGCAAAATCTGTTCTACTTGTTCAACATTCATTCGATCAAAACAAATTCATTTCGGAAGTGAACGATTCGCTTTCAGGAATTTCACCTGTTGATGAAGAAAGCTTACCTGAGATTACAATACCAAAAGATTTAATTTTTCGCTCACCAATATCTAAAATCAGAGGATTGGCTTCCTCTATTTCAAATCAACTAAGTGACTTCAAAGACGAAAATAATATTCGCGATGATGAAATTCTATCTGCATTCCTTAACACAAATTTTAATTTTTCAAATCAAGTCCAATACTTTCCAGATGAGCCAGATTTTAATGGTTCATTATTATCACTCATTCAAAGAAGATTTTCAAATGTTGAACTTCCCTCTCAAACTCATCCAGCAAACGATGTTATTTACTCAATTCGCCTTTTTTCTGTCAAGAGAAAAAAAGTACAAATTAAAACACAACTTCAGCAATGGTTTGTTGCATTTGGATCCAATACAATTTCTTCTCTTATTGACATGATAATTTGTCCTCTTTGTGAACTTTCCAAGCGCATTTCTGTTAACCATTTACAGCCCCCAATGCTCGACAATGGTGAGCAAATTATTTTCGGATTTGGGGACGGTTTTAACGTTCCGATTTCCACTTTTTCAAACGCAATGAACCGCCACATCAAATACACATCGCCGGGCGGTTGTTTCCATGCTCTGCTTTTCGACGCCGCTTTCGCTGTGCACGTCAGCGATTACTCTGGCTTCCCAAAGGAAATTGGTGGGAAAGGTGTAAACCCACCAAATTGCATGAAGTGTCTTCATAAAGTTGCGCCAATTTGTGTGAGAAAAGAAACGAAAGGTTTTGAGTTTTTATGTAAAGATTGTTTCCAAAATGATGAAAGTTCCAATGGAAACGAGTTCACAGTAGATTTATCTGATTTTTTCTTTCGGCATTACAAAAAATTATAATATTAATAAAGCAATACTTTCGTATCCATTGTTTTTGATTATCTTCTAATGAACAAATAGATACATAAAGGAACCTATTTGTGCAACAAAATGGTTAAAGAGTGGATATAAATCTTATTGGTAATGAATTATTATTTTGTGTCTGCATTCTTATATTCATTAAGAACAGAAGTGTTAACATTTTGAATTACAATTTTCTCGTAAAGTACTGAAAAGTTGGTCATGACCCAAAGTTTACCGCAGCACTTTTTCGTCCGAAAAGTATTATGTAAACTTCTTGAATAACTTTTTCATAAGTGGACCAAATATGCATTCAATTCAACAAACAGAACGAAATGTTGATGGAACAAGAAAAAGTAAGGAAGACTTATTACAGGAGAAAAAAACATTTAAACTATTCAATCGTAATCCTTAGGAGCGCACTTGAAGCAATTAAGCAAATCATGGGTGAAAATTTTCCAAACATTGACATTGAAAAGGTAGCTGTTGATTATGCGAAAGGAATTGAAGCTTCTTGTTACTTTCCCCATGGTAAATTGTCAAGTGAACAATATAATGAAATTGTTGAATTTAGAACACAAATTTTTTGTCGAAATTTATTCAAACAATATCTACCAAATATGCCCCCAATACAAATGGCAGGGAAAAGTAGATATATGTCATTTGGTGAAAAAATACAAAAAAATACTCGTTTTAAATTATCAACAGAACAATTGCCTTCAGATTTTCGGGAAAACGCAGAAAGTAAATGCGATATACTTTTGAACGAAACGCTTATCCAATTTAAGCCTGAACCAGAAGGAACCAATTCAATTTATATAGAAAATCCAGCAAATTGCAATGATATTATCTCATATAAATACAATTTTCTTTGGCCTGAAACTTCAATAAATCAATAAATGTTGTTTGAATTGATCTATCAAAATGATTCTACTTATTTTTATTTTTTTGTTTATTTTTGCTGATAAAAAGCTTAAATTTCATATTTGTGCAAAAATGATTTGTTCATTGGTAACTTCAGATGCAGCCGAATATTAGAAAAGAATGTGTAATAGTGATTCATCATAATGTACTTCTTTTATGATAATATATTTTTAGATTTATTATTTAGTGGGTTAATAAAAAATTAATTATCATGCTATAATCTGGTTAAGTCAGAATCTTGTATTGCCCATACGATAACATTAACATAAATACAACATGTTGTCATAGTAAAAATCGAATTTCCTTACGATTAAGATAATGAAGTAGAGAAAGAATTATTATTGTTCTGTCTATGTGCCCAATTTTAAACATAAATATCATTAAAAAAAAGAGTAGTTTACAATAGAGATAAAACATTACACAAATAAAAAAGTGATGAAGGTTTTCCATAGTATTTGGTTCTGTAATTACAGCTGTTTCAAATTAAAATTTTAATAATGATACGTTTGCATTTAAAAAATCTTTATTTAAGTATAACTTTGTATTTCTGTTTATTTAAAAGTCATTAAATCAGTGCTTGAGTTTCCTCTTTTTGCTGATATGGTTCATAGCCGAACCCGTCAAGTACTTTTGGTATTGGCAGTGGCAACCACCAGCAAAACATGAATTTTCTTGAGCCACACACTTCTTCCCAGTTTGTCATACAATCCTTTGAAAAAGGACTTTGGCCTCTCTTCCACAGGCCCTTCATATCTTCAACAATTAAAGTGTTATGGGAAACATTTCGAAATTGAGCTCTCACTTGCATCACATGTAAAACACCAAAAATTGCTAAAATCACAAAAATGGATTTGAAAGCCCATTTATACCCTGGGATTTCACTTTTATGGTAATAAAAAAACATAAAAATTGGATATGAAAGACAATAAATAGCACCAAATGTGATGCCAATTAAAAAATAACGATGATTATGAAGACCAACCCATGCATTAAGATAACCACACTCATGGTCTGCACGAAGAATGAAGTACCCATACTTCTTGGTGAATATGGCCCGTGATGGTCTTTCGGAATTTTGAGCAAAAATGATTTGTTCATTGGTAACTGCAGTTCCACTCTTTAATTCATTAGGTGAATAATACTTCTTTTTAGTTTTAGGCCATGTGAAAGGAAGAATTCCGGGATCTTTGAAATGAACTATAATGTATGAAATTGCTGTCATAGCATAACAAAAGATAAAATAGTAAAGCCAAAAGCGAGAGGCATTAGAAGATGGAAAGAGAACGAAGCCAAAATAAAAAATTGTAATTAAAGAAAAAATCAGGCAAATATAAAATGGATAAACGGTAACAATCAAATGACGAAATCTCGGTAAATTAGAATATAGATTATCTTTGTTTTTCTTTCGATAAAAATAAAATGGATAACAACAATAATACCAATCACTTACCCATTCTATATCTTCTGTTGGCTTTTCTGTATCTTGTTTGATTTCTAAGTTCGAGGATTTTGGTTCATTATTTTCCTCGAAGAGTGGTTGCATTTTGTTCCAGGAATTATTTGACTCGAATTTGCCGACAGAGAAATGAACGATAAAACGATCAAAACCGTAAATAAAAAAAATTAAATTTATAAATTTTATTTGAAAACTCACTGGTTTTGAACTAAATACTTCAAATATCTAAACAATAACATATTTTATTAAATAGCTAGTCCATTTGAAGAAATCAAATCTGACATTTTATCAATTAGTGTTAAAGCAGAATTTTTCAAAAAGTTAATATCTAAAACGCTTAATGCTTGTTGTGCCAATTCATCCAATTTATGTGTTTGCTTTACAGATGATACCATATTTGGGAAACTAAAGAATAAACAAGCAGCTATTATACATTCTATGTATTCAAAGAAGTTTCTTGTAGAAGTTGCTGTGATCCATATGTCAGTACATTTCGAATATGATAATGATGAACTTAACATTGTTGTAAATAATGGTGACAACGAAGATATTCCATTAGTTTGTTGATAAAGCAATCTATACATTTGTGGGTGAGTTAAATACAAAAGATCGTCAAGTTCATCTGTAACTGATTCTTCTTTGCATTCATATAACCGCCGTAGTTCGCCTTTTTCACTTAAGTAAATCATTGAATTAAACAAAATGGTTTCAAGCCCATCGGAATCAAAAGAAACATTATCATCTTCATGAACATAATATATAAGGCCTCCATCCACATGCTCAATTCGCTTGATAAACATCCGTAAGAACACTTGAATAATGCATATAAGCTTGAAATAATGGCTGTGAAAATGGTTGTAAAAGTGACATAACGACATGAGAACGTTAAAAACGACGGTTTTGATGTTTTCATCAGGAGCAATTTCAAGTAAAGAGTTGGACAATGTTTCAACACAATTGAACAAAGAATTAAAGGAGGATCTGTAGATTTTGGATCTTTTGAATTGGGAGCTTGTGATGGTTTTCCATTGATCTCGAATTAGAAAATATCGATCTTTGAATTTTTTCGGAATATTATCCAATGGATACAAACCTATTTGAAAAGCCCAAATATCTGCTTTTTTGGAATCTGGGATTATGTGTTGACGTATAACACGTGACATAGCTTCGTGAGATGAAAATGCTTCTTTTAATGCTTCTAAAGAGATTGGCCTAACTCTGGTAGATGGCGTGACAAATTCAATTAAATGGGAATGTGTTTCTAAAAGTAAATCAGAGTCAGTTATTGGATCACTAATAATTTTGTCCTTGGCTGCTTTTTTGTTCTTACTGAATTTACATTTGGGATCATATATCAATGGTTGAAATCTGTAAAGTTTAAAAAATCCTTTGATATTTGATCCCTTTAAGGTAACATTTTGATTTAACATAGCAACAAATTTTTTAAGAGATGCTTTGTCCTGAAAATTCAATGAAACGCCAAAATCTTGTGTTGAATCATTAAAGCAGATTCGAAATTGATTGACAAGAAAAGTAATATCGGAGTAAAAAGAAAGATCAAAAACCAAATGGCCACCAATTGCAATTAAAGGCTTTGTGAAAGGCGTTTGAATATCTGGATCCAAGAAAGGATCTTGTGTTGTGCAATTATTTTCTCGAAAATACATTGACATCGAGTATGTCATGTTTCGAAGGGAAACAGAACCTTCTAGCCGTTCTTCAGCAGTATATATGTAAACATTGTCGAATTGTTCATTCATCTTGGAATTATGGGGCGCCCCTTATATTAACGTATTGATAATTATTTCACAAAACACTTTTTGAATATATTTCGATATCGAATATAGAATTATTTAAATGAATTCAAACAAAACCATCGCGTTTATTCATAGAAAAAAGACAATGCAAACAAACAACATCAAAATTCGTGTAAATGACGTTATGAGTTTATTTCAGCTTTGTTTCCTTAATTATTTGAAATATTTTTATCAGTTATAGGGTAACCTGTTTGCGATAATATTTTTAACCATCAGTTGAAACCATGTCGTATTACACATCAAATTCAAATATTCTCTCCATTTCCTATCAAAACTTAACAAAAACGCATCATTTGAAAAGCTCGAATGACCCTTCATGATGTTTGTAATAATCGCGGGTACAACGTTTGATTTAAATTCTCCTAAAGCATTATAAATCATATCGAAAGCAGACTTTTCATTACCGGCTAACCATATCAGATCTAAATTGTCAAGTAATTCGTCAAGACTTTTGAATTTCCCGAAAACATCAACGTTTTTAATGATTCCTTGACGCAGATTAAAATATATATAATTCTTATTTGGATTATCAATGGGTATAATAGTGCCAACGATTAACGGCGTTGGCTGAGAAAAATTATATAATTCGATTTCATTTTTCGCTTTGATAAAATTCACATCAAGAAATATATTTAATGGTCTTGTTAAAAAATACAAAGTAAATATGAAATTTGTTAATATCGATCGATCATCGTAATAGATATACATTGATTTACCTAATAATAAGGTTTTAAGTACTGCAATGAGAAATGGTGCTTTGGTCGTCTGGATAACAGATAACATGGAATGATATGCAAACGTTGGATTTACGGATTGTGGAATCCTCCGTGATAATGGTTGGAGTGGATTTTCGTCAATTGTAATTCCTTGATTGATGGTAGCGTTACAAAGTTGGTGTATACAATTAATGATTTTTTTCCGTTGTTTTTGAGGCCAATCATTGTTTTCGTCAAATCGAAAATTCGTGGGATTATCAGAAAAGTTGCAAACCTCATCAAAAATACAGCTACGGAAAACATAATCGCATCCAATGAGCCAAAAAGCAATTTCCTCAAAAAGATCATTGTATGCATAATGGGTGGAAAAACAAATATATATTTTTGTGGTGACCAATACGGCATTGTGGTAGGATTGGAAAATCTCTTTTTTGCTTAAATTATGAGCAAAAGTTGGAAATGTAAAAGCAGAAACTTCATACCCATAACAGAATACATAAGTGGCTTGTGTATTAGAAATAAAGATCGGAGTTATAAAATCTAATTCACATTTTTCTGGAGAATGGTAAACAAATGGTCCTAATCCTTGTTTTGAAATAATCTTTTCATTTCGGTCAGTTCTTCCCGTTGGAAAAAGATTTGATTTTTCTATAAAATTTTTATGATATTCATATTCACGAATAGAATGGCGATAAAGAATACTTGGTGTTCTGTCATTATTCCATGGATAAGATCCAACAACAAAGATTGATTCTATGATTTTATCGGGTAAGTTATCTGTCTCAATTGAGCTAGAATGCGAGCACTCATCTTCATATGAAAACTCAGATTTATTATCATATTTATTTGCAAAATCTTTCTCTAATTTTGTTGAATTTAAAGAGCTCTCTTCACTTGCATGGGAAGTGTTGCTGCCCATATACTGATTACTTCTTTCGAGACGATTAAAATACATTCATTTTAGAACCCATTTCGCTCAAAAAGTCAAAATAAATATTCCTGGCAAAAATTATCAAAGTAAACTACTGAAAAAAAAATGGGCAAAAATTAACAATCTTCACAAACACTCCATCTTTTTGAATTAATTTTAATAATGAAATTTCTATAAGGTATTACTCAATTAGCTGTAGCCAAAATCTCGTTCTCACCAAAAAAATTGTATAACAATTTTTTAGTTTATACCAATGATCTCTTAGGTAATACATTCCCATGAGTTCACTGGTGTGCCAATAGGCCAACCGATTGGAAAGCTATCTGGCATTTGTTTTTTAACTGTTTCTTCTAAGAAATATAATTCATCATTTATTTTTACTGTAATGTGCACGTTGTTTATGTGGAGATAACTTTTCGAATCAAAGAAAATAAAAAAAATCTTTTTATGAAATTCATCATTTCTTGGTCATTCTTCGATAGAATCTTGAATTAGTGCGCTCAATTCAAAAGATTAATCATTTGAAATGAAAATGAATGGAAATAAATCGTAAAAATACTTTTTGAATCGAAAATAATGATTAATCAGCAGAATAAAGTCGCTTTTAGCGTAACCATAGGCCAAATAACAACAGAAAAAAACCTAAATGAATAAAATTAAAATATTTTTATTTTGCGCATTTAAAATAGAGTATAAACCACAAAATATGTTTGCGCATTATTTTGTTCAATAATAATATCAGTTTTCTTGTTCAATAAGTAATTTAACAGCACGTGTGCTTTCATAGATGTTGTAACCCCACTTGTTTTGACACATTTAACTTTTTGAAAATAGTTCAATCGGTTGCATGTAAAGTATTTAAATAATGTAACCGCTTGTTGTGTGCATTTGACTTATATGTTATTTTTTTCACTGTTAGCAGTTTTTGTTGTTTTGAACAAAAAATGTTTCTATTTTTAACCCAAGTATTCGCTTTCGATGATAAATGCGTGGCACCTTTGATAAGCCCTCCACCGATTGCTGGAAAGGAATTGAAGTTTGTTCAAGTTCTTACCCGTCATGGAGCCCGAGCACCATTATCAGCTTATCTTCCACCAGCTTTTAGAGGCCATTGGCTTTGTGACTCAGAGGATGCAATAGCAGGCCGAGTTTACGCTGCTCCAGTGGAACATTATCGACGAATCAGACAAACATTTGATATGAATCTTGTAGATTATAAACCAAACTGCAGGGCTGGTGATCTCCTTCTAACAGGAATGCAACAACACAAAAATCTTGGAGAGTTTTACCACAAATACTTATTTGAAAATCATAAGTTATTTGATTCTCTCCCAGTTAACCCAGAAGAAATATATGTAAGATGCACAGATGTTGAAAGAACTCTTAGGAGTGCAGAATCATTTTTATATGGAATATTTCCAACACAATCACCAAATGAAATCATTGATATTGTTTCAGACACATCAGACACGGCTATTTTACGTACAAATGCAGAGTGGTGCCAAGACCTCAAACAAGTTTCAGATAAATGGTATTCATCTGATGAATTTCTCCAATGGGTTGATAAGACCTGGGAAGTTGTAAAAGACCTAGGTCAAGTAATGGGAATTACAGAGAAAAGTGGTGTCAATGTCAACAATATTTGTGATTTTGTTAGTACACATTTTTGTGATGACAAGCGCCTTCCAGCAGAAGCCACAGAAGAAGTCCAAAAAACATGTTTGAATGCTAGCGGTTCATATATCATTGATTATTATAAGTCTAATAGCTCTGTACCTGCATCATACACGATGAGAGAGCTTGTTCGTGTTGCAGATCTTCATGCAACCGGCAAAAAACCGCTAAAATTTTCGTTGATGAGTTCACATGACACGACCGTTACGGCGGCTTTAGTTTTCCTGAACCCGAATATTAATATGTATAGAATCCCACCTTACGCATCCCATTTATCAATGGAGTTGTGGAAAGGTGATGGCGATGACGACTTTACTGTGAGATTTGCAATCAATGGAGAAGTTGTAAATTTAGCTAAACTTGATAATGCAACAGAAGCGAAATACTCACAGTTTAAGGAAGCCTATAGTGAAATGAATGATTATTGCAAAGAAATAAAAGTTTAATTAAATATTAGTCAATAATTAATGAATTTTCTTATAGTCAGAATTTCACAAAAAAATTAATTTCTCAAACTTTTACTTTATTAAAATTAAATATATGTTTCGGAATAAATGAAATATTTCATTTATCTCTGCATTTTTGAAGTGTGAACCCACCGCAAAACATTGATATAACAACATAGAGAACAATGATAGCAAATAATATCCACATTATACGTGATTTAATGCGATTACATCTCATGTGACGTTCCAAATTTGTTGATTCATTTCTGAACTCTTCACTCGCCAAAACAAGTTCTTCTGATTTAGAGGATATATTTTCGAGACTTTCTCCCCTTTCGATAGCTTTTGATACTGTTTTTTTAAGAATTTCATGCGTTTCATCTAATTGACGATTAATTTCATCAGCTTTATTTTTGCTAAATTCATCAAAAAGCGAAGAAAAGTTTTGAGCAAAAATGTTGTCGAGTTCATGTGATTTGGCTGTGGTTGATAAATGTCCAAATGAAGATACCCATCGATGAGATAAAGTATTTAAAAATGTAAGTGGACGTTGCTTTTCTTGTAGCTGCTGAGAAACACAGACAAAAGAAAGAGAGTTAGTGGTTAAAAAGGAAAAAAGTTTTCCATTTGAAATTTTTTGTTCAGTTCCTGGATTTGATGGAAGTAATTTAAAAACATCTTTTTCAGGGACAAAAGAAGAATCTCCGTAAGAAGAAATAATTTTGTCACTGCAAATTACAGCGCAATATGAAATAGACATTAAACTTTTTGGAATAATATTTGACATAACATGTTAATTTTTTCACTGCTTTTATAATGTGAAACCGTTTACTCGTTTTTCTCATTAAAACAAACAATCTAAGCTTTGAGCTCAAAATGGAAACTTTTAAAAACAAATTAACTCGTTAAACGAGTAGGAATTGGAGTCAATACTTGTCATTCTTATTGTAATACTTCGAATGAGATTTATTCAAATTGAGTTTTAGTTTCTCTGTATGATTGTTTGATGCAACCAAAGAGAATCAAAACCATGTTGACGAGAGTAAGAACTGATGCAATTATTGTGATAAAACCAGCTGCAATTCCTAAGCTTGCAGACAAGCCCATATCACAAAAACCAATAAACAAGTAAGCAGCTCCTCTTACAAATCCAATCTTAGCATACCTGAAGAAAACAGGGTTGATAATTAAAAGAAGTTCGTAAATTCCAGCGCATCCTGATACCAATGCGAAGAAGAGCATGCTTATGTTTGTGTACCATAATTGATTCACTTTTGTTGTAGCTGCGTTTACTTCAACTCCAAATTTCAATTTCAATGACTTATAACTTACGACACTTGCAGCGTAACCAAAAGTAGAAACTGAAAGAACCATAGAAGCAAAAGCAATAAAGCTTGAAATACGGAGATATATTTCTGCGCACCCCATGTTCCAATGGCAAAAAACTGTTTTTTTTCAATTGTCGTCGGGCGCTTTGAAAGTCAAATAATCGGTCGTACGATTGTTTTTTCACCACACAACACTTGTTAAACGAAAATAAGATAATCCGTACGAATGAAAAAACATAACATTTATACCCAAAAACCGAAATAGTAGCAAAACCTTTACGTAAGTCTTTAATTACATGTTATTTAATTACATGATCTTTTTCTTCAATAAGCTTTCATTGATTAGAATGCAAAAGAATCCCTTTGGATACCCGAAGCACAATGAGAGTTATCTTATCCATAGCTCTTTTTCATGTTTTTGTGTAATTTAAATGCTGCATTAAGAATGTTGGTTCTCACTACATAGACACACAGTATGATAAACACAATTTTATTAAAAACAAATAGAAGTTTTCAATTGGATTTCCGTATAAGTTCCAATCCATTTGTTTTAGCACCGATTTGTGATAGATCACAAATGTTGCACACGAGTCCCTTATATTCTGTCTTGAAAAACGCCCCACAGAAAGGACATGAAATCCTTTCTTCCCCGCCATAAATCGGTTTTAAAGATTTACTGCACACAACAAACGGTTTTCGGTATTCGTATTCAATTTTTGGCGGTTTTTGCGGTTGTTCCTTTTCGGCTACTTTTGATGCTTGTATAACTTTACGCGCTTGCTCAGCAGTTCTCTGTGATGGTGATAATTCCAACAACCTCGACGCAAAGGTTCTTGCTTGGCCATAGTACTTTTCACGAAATGCGAGTCCCATTGCTGATTGTAATGTTAAACGCAAGTGTGAAGAATCTAACTTACAGTGAGTGAAGTAAGAAGCGAGTTCAAGTTGTCTCGCAGGATTAGTTTCTTGTTTTCGAGCAATTTCTAATGTGAGTCCAATTATGTAATTTTTGCATTTTTCAATTAGACTATAAATTTCATCAAGCTCAGAATTAGAAGAGCATACAAGTAAAGGTATTGATTGTATTGCAGTTCGAAAACTTTCTATTGATTCTTGAAATTTTCCAGTGCGAAAGAGCACTTTTCCGGTTTTGACGGTTTCTTTGATGTGATTTGTGTTTGGAAATGTTTCATGCGCCAGCAATGGTACAACAAGAAGTGGAGAGCATGCACAAGATGGCAAAGCGGCGTTGGAACTAATATATGATTGGATAAAAATTCGCTTGAGTGGTTCAGCATTAATTAGTGCAATTTGCTCATGAAGTTCATTGAGAGCTTCTCCAAAAAGACCCGCAGCTACAGCATCTGCAGGAACATGCGAACGAAGTGCAAATTTTTGTTGTTCACTTTCGCCAATTAATGGAGGAACAAATGTGTTTTCAATTTCTTTTTCATCTATTTCAAGATCATCTTCGCCCCAAACATTACTTTCATCGATTTCTGCTTCTTCTTCCCATTTGTTATCACCTTTGTCTTCATCGTTAATTTTATGAATAGGAATATTCAGATGAGGCCAATCTTCACAAGATCCTTCATCTGCAATAGGATTTGTCAAATCAGCTTTGCAGCCAAATTTGTTTGGGATGTTTGTGTTAGAAAGTTTTGTGATTTGCAATCTTAATTCTTCTTTATCAGCTGCAATAAACGCAACTAATGGAAGAATGTCCTTCGTGAGGTGGAATATACTCTCTCTGTCATTCATCCAAATTGATCTTTGGAGAGATAGAAAATTATTGCAATCCATCGATTTAAGTTTTTTACCACATCCACTGATAAGGTAAAAGAAAGCAAGGCGTTCTGCGTTGCCAGAGCGTTTGATTGCTTGTTCAGCTTGAGCAAAGTTTCCGCATAACATTGATTTATCTGCAAGTGCTTCCCAAGCATTTGGGTCATTTAACGTTTCAGCTATTCGAAAAGCTTCATCTAAATCGCCGGCATCTAAAGCAAATCTGAATTTATCTGAAGGATTATCAATAAGTTGAAGTGCAATTTCGGGGTGCCCCATTTTACTTATGAATTGAATTAAACGTTCGCTTCGAACTTTTAAATTTTTTAGAATAGATTTTGCTTTAGATATATCTCCTTTAGAGAGCGCAGCTTTGAACATACACTCATTCATATCAATTTCTATTCTGGATAAAGATGAGGATGCTATAAAACATATCGCTTCTGTATCGGTAACCGCTGCGATATAAACTTTTTCTGTTAAACTTCGGAGCACCCCAAATTCACCGTTTGGCAAAATGTATTTTATGTGTTTTTTAGTTGCAAACACAAAGAAATCGTCACGAAACCAAACGCCTCCTTTGATTTTAGTACCTTCTGCATGTTTTATAACTTTATCTAAGTTTATAGTTGATATTATAATTGATGAATTTGATATAAATGCAACAAATTTTTTATTTTCGGAAACATTTGAGAATTTCACATCAAAAATTGATAATTTATTAATAATTTTTCTTTTTAACATATCAAACAAATAAATATAATCATTTGAAGATAAATATATTAAATTATTTGAAACAGGAAATAATATATTCGACAAAGGAATTTGTATTTTTGTTATTGATGAGCCATTAAATTCTTTTACATTTAAAATATTATTATTTTCGCTTAAAAAAGCAAATTGATTTCGCGATATCCAAATTGGTGATTTCCCATTTTCTTTATAAAGTTCACTTTGACCAATTTTCCCTAATTCATGAAGTTCAAACATGTTTTTATATTCGACTAATAATAAATTTCTGTTTTCATTATACTGTAATCGAATTGGTTTAATATCAAGTGCTGAATGTCTATCAGCTATGATTGGTTTAGGATTTGCTACTCCAATAGTTTGATCACTTTGTGTTATAAAATTATAACGTCGAATTGAATTGTTCTTGTAATAAATTATATACCTGTCACTTTTTACGAATGAAGTCCTCTGATTCACTGACCGAATAATGAGAAAACCGTTTTCATGCCCAACTGCAAATAATGGCTGATTGCAGTGGCACGAAAGTGATGAAAATCGGTTGTTAGTATTACGATACTTGATAAGTGGTAAGTAGTTCTTTGTTTCCCAAAGTTGAATATTTCCTTCTTTGGAACAAGAAACAATTATATCTAGAAATGGATGAAAAAGAGAACATCTACAAGAACCTTGAAGAGTAGTAATAGAATTTATATCATTTTCATCAAATGACCATATTTTAATGGTTTGATCTTTTGAACATGAAATTACTAGTTGTCGATTTGGATGCCATTGAGCATAATTGATGCCTAATGTTTGTGAGGTTTTTGAAATTTTAAGTGTAGGAGTTAAAAATGTGGAAGGATTGGATGCAAGTGAGGAAATGTCCCATATCATTATTTGGTCATCGAGTGAAGCAGTTATGATATATGGTTCGGTGGGATGGAAAAGAGCAGACATTACAGAGCTGGTGTGACCTGCAATAATAGAAACATTTGATTTTGTTTGATAATTCCAGATTCGAACTGTTTGATCATTAGACGAACTTACAATTAATGGAAGAGTATGATGAAATTGAACCGTGCGAATAATATCGAAGTGTTCAGTAAAACAACATATGCAACATTGTTTTTCATAATCAAAAACACGTACAAAATTATCATCGCTTCCAGAACAAAATAAAGGACTTGAGTTATGAAAATCAACAGAACGAACAGGTTTATCTGTTTCTTTATATTTTTGTATTTGAGCTTGAATTTCATAATCATAAATTACGATTTCGCCATTGTGAAAAGATACAAGTAACCACTGGTTTGTATTATGAAAGCATAGCCCTCTAACTCGTTTTGTTTCGAGTTCTTGCTTTACAAACATTCACAAGCCAAAAGATAAGGCTTGCAGGAAATTAGGTGTGCCCTGATTTTTGACAATCTTTGTTTCGCTTGGTTTCAAAGTAATATCAGTATTTTCAAATCGCAACAAAACGCATGTAACTGATCTTTGCTACAATATAAATATATTAAATAAATTTTTATTAACCCAAAATATTATTCTTTTTATAATATATATACATTGCGCACGGATTCTCATGATTTTTCAAATAGCTTTGATGATATGTTTTTTCATTTTTGAATTTTCATTATAATATTTATGAAAAGCTTCAGTGAAGCATTTGTATTGTGGAATATCTTTCCAAAATTCTTTCACAAATTCCACGAATTCATCAACAGAATAATTTACATCTGAATAACATTGTTCGATCTCTGTATAGAATTCGCTCCATTTCATTTGTAATTCCAAAATTATATAATTTGCATGATACGAAATATCAGCTGAAGTATTTTGATTTAATGCATTTACTGCATCTGGCTTTTCCAAGAAGTTTCGTAACAACTTAATATAATCAAAGAAATAACATAACAAAGCATAAGAGTTCATATCTTTTTCAACTCTTTTCAATCTTAATTTCGATTCATTTATTACGTTTTGAGTCCGATCTGAATAAATCTTTTTCAACATTTCTTGTGTAGCTATATGTGCGCCTTCTGTTGCATATTTGTTTGATTCAAAAACAATTTGACATGTTCCATTTTGTCCTTGTCTTCCAGCCCTTCCTAATCCTTGACATTCGACGCGGAAATTAATTGGAAAGAACGAAAGAATCACATGAAGTCCGCCATTATTTAATGCTTGTTTTTCAAGTTTAATATCTGTTCCTCTTCCAGCAGTATTTGTTGCAATTGTAACTGAATGAGTTCTTCCTGCACGTTCTATAATAAAATCTTCACTTTCTTGTTGTTTATCGTTAAGTACAAAATGATTTATTGAAAGTGATCTTAGTTTTGCTGATAATTCAAGTGATTCTTCGATAGTTAATACTATGATTAATATTGGCCGCCCTAATTTAAGCATTTCATTAATAATTCTAATTATTTCATTATGTTTTTCTTCTTTAGTCTTGAAGATTAATGTATTATATCTTTTTCGTAAACAAATTTTATTCGGAGGTACATCAAAATTATCGACTTTATAAATGTTTTTGATTTCTTCTCTTTCTGATTCTTCACCTAAAGTACCTGTTAATCCATAAATTTCCTTATAATCATTAAAATATGAAGGATGTGATATCGAAGCAATTGTTCCATTATTATCTTGAATTTGAATGTTTTCTTTAACTTCAAGAAATTGATGTAATCCTTGCGTATATCTCGATCCATGCATAATTCTTCCTGTGTTTTCCATATCGACAATTTGTATTTCAGTTTTGTTCGTTTTTAGATTCTTTCCAATGATATAATTAATATCTTTCTTCAAACAAATTGCTTTTAATGCACTTTGAATCCAAATTTTTATTTGTTCATTCGATATTTTCATAAGTTCATTTTTATGTTTACCATTTTCTACTGTTTCAAGTGTTTTTCTAATTGAATCGATATCAATGTTTGAATTTAATACCATTTTATATATTGGATAAAACACCCAATTATAATTTGTCTTAACAGGGAATGATAAACGCGCTGAGTTTTGCATTGTATCAATGAATAAATTATCAGCTTCATCTACAATTACTGACATTTTATCTCTTCGTTTAAGTATTTTATCATATAATGATGTTGTCATTACTTTATCTATACCATCAATTCCTTCACTTAATCGAATAAATTCAAATGATGTATTTGTGCTATATAAAACTTGATAATCAAAGTTCATTAAATTATTATTACCAAATTCAAATGTACCACAAGTTATTCCAAGTTTTTCGAAGAATGGTTTAAATTTAATTGCATCTCTTGATGCTAAATATTGAGTCGATGAAATTATATCAACAAAATCACCAGTTAAAGCAATTGCTGCTGATAGCATTGCTACAATAATACTTTTACCTTCACCTGTAGCTACTTGTGCAATTCTTCCTTTGTTATAAGTTTCTTTATTAATTCGATGAAGTAAAAGTGAAAAAACAGTATAACATTGTACATTATATGGATTAATTTCAAATGTATTATAAATTGTTTTCCTTAATAATGCAATTAATTGTGCACAGTTTTCTATTGTTGGATTAAGTTTAAATTGTTTTCCATATTCTAATGCTTTTTCTTGTATATTTGATATTGGTATTTGTATAGAGCTTAAAATTTTACTGAAATAATTTAAACTTGTTAAATCATTTTGATTAAGTGATATAATTGGTGTACCATCAAATACATATGAATATGCTTCGAATTTTTGCTCTTTTGATTTAAAAGCATTTAATAAATCACCTATAGTTCTTTCATCTTTAAATAATACTGATTCAACTCTTTGTACTTCTCTTTTTAAGGATTCGATTACGTTTCTACGTAAATTTAATATTTTAATTGATAAATCTTTTGATCTTAAACGTAATATTAATGATAAAACTTCATTTATTTCATCAATATTTCGACCTGGAATTTTATTGATATATGTTTTAATAAAATATAATCCATATTGATCAACTATTTGAAAGATTTCATTGAAAAATGTTCCAATACTTTGTGATGTTATATTTGTAGAATTCTTTAATATAGAAATTGCTTTATCTAAAATTAATCTTTTCATTGAAAATGGTATAAATTCTTCTTGATATAATTCATATGTAACTTGAATTGCTGTTTCAATAATATTACAATTTAATTTTCTTGATATTAAATATGAAATTAATATTTGATCATCATTAGTAATAGAATTAATAATATCAACTGAATATGGTGAAATTAAATTTGGATTTGCTAATTCTAATATTGGTATTCTTGTAATCCATTTAAGTCGAACATAAAATTCATCATCTGATAAATTATTTCCAATTTTATCTAATATTTGATGAATTGGTGAAACTAAAATTGGAAGTGGAAGAACATTAAATAGTTTTTCATTCTTATTAACTCTTTGGATAAAATTAATTAAATTTTTTAAATGATGAATAATTGATGAACTTTGCGTTTCTGCAATAGAAACTAATCCATTTTTAATCCATTGATAAATTGGATGATAACAATCAATAGAAACTTTTGATAAATAATTCGCAATTTCATAAAATACATTAATTCTTTCATTGCCAATTTTATAAAGAATCATTGTATATAACATTATCATAAATTCTTCATTTTCTTTTATTTCTTTAGTTTTAATTAAACTTGATATTAAACTATTTAAATTTGCTTTTGAATTTCTTATATATGATTGAAACTTTTCATTAATAAATATTAAATAAAATCGATTAATATCATTATCAGAAATTTTAACATTTGATTTTATAAATGAAACAAATTTATAAAATTCATTATCTGAATCATTTTTATCATATTTAAATTCTTTTTTCGGACCTATTTTATACATATCTTTATGAATTATATCATTTAATTCTTTACCTTCTTCATAAATATTTGATTTTATTAATTCATTCCATTTTGGTAAAAGTTCATTTTTAATATTTTCTCGTTCATTATTTAATGATTCAATTGTGAAACCAGTAAAATGTGCTAATAAAGCAGCAGATTTATTTTGATTACATTTTATTGCATAATTTATAGGTGAATAACCTTGATTATTTACAATAGTTAAATCAAGAGATTCGAATTTTAATAAATAAGAAACAAATGTTTCATTACCTTTTTCAATTGCAACATGAATTGGTGTTTGTCCTTCATCATCTTGTGAATTTAATAATGAAAAAATAATTTCTTTATCACCTATTAAAATATAATGTGTTAATAAAATTTTAGTACATATAATTCCATCTAAAAGTGCACATATATGTAAAACATTTTGATTATTAATTGTTTTTTGTAATGGATCAATTGGATATAAAAGTAATTCAGAAAATAATTTGATATTATTTAATAAAGCAGCATTCATTAACAATGTAAATCCATGTTTATTAGATATTTGTAATTTAGATAAAGGAAGTATTGAAATTATTTTACATAATAATAAAGTACAATTTGGATTCATTGCAAGTGACAAAAGTATAGATGTATCATATTGCATCATATTAAATGATTCTAAATTTATAATTTTATTAATTAATTTTTGATTTCCATTTAATAATCCAACATCAATAGCTGAAATATCTGTTTTATCTTTAATTAAAGGATTTGCACCTAAACGTAATAACTCCATAAAAGCTGAAATACAATTTCTTTGTGCTGCAATAAAAATTGGTGTTTTTTGTGTATTAAAATCTTTAATATTTACATCAATATGAAGATTTTGTATAATGTAACGAATTGTTTCAGTTTTATTATGTTTGGCAGCAATATGTAATATTGAAAAAGGTTGTTGTTCATTCATTTGATCTAAAAACGAAATTGGATATAATTGAGAATAAAATCCTATTATTGAATTATTACCATTTTTAGCTACATAGAAAAATGGAATTTTACCTTTATGATTCTTTTGTATGAATAATTCTTTTTTCTTTTCATAAATTTTAGAAAGAATTAAAATTAATTTTTCGGGATTATATTGTACATTTGCTTTAAAAAGTAAATGAAGTATATTGTTTCCTTCAATATTATGTAATTCAATATTAACATTTTCATTTAATAAATATTGGAATGCAATTAAATTTCCTGTTTTAGCGAATGTAAGTATTAATGATTCTTTTTTATTATTAAAGATATCAAACACTTTTATTGCTTGTCGCTTGTTCTCTTTTAATTTATTAATAATCAAATTCGTCATTCTTTGATCTAAATTTGGTATTGCTGCAACAATATGAAATATCGTTTGTCCATTTGAATCTTTAGAAAATAAATATTTGGAATTAAGTGTTTTAAATAATGCTTCAATAAAATGATTTTGGTAACCTGTTTTTTGTAATTCATCATATTCATATTCTTGTAATGTATCTAATAATATTGATCCTATATCTTTTTTAGGTAACTTTTTTTGTAATATTTCGAATAGTCCATTAAAAATAAATTCAAATATTTTATCAATCAAAAAATTTGGATTAAAATGTAATTTAAATTGCCTAACTTGAAAATCTGGTAATAATTCAAGTAAAGGATATAAAAAAGGACTTAATGATATTATATCTAATAAATTATTATTATCGATTAGAGGTAAAAGTCCAATATTAAATGTTATTTCTTCTTTTCTAAATTTGGCACCATTTTTAATAATATTTAATAATTTTTGTTTTGTTCTTTCAAATGTCCCATTTATCAAAAATCTATGTTTGTCAGAAACTTTATTTTTATATGTATTAGCAATTATATAAGCGTTATCACTTCTATTGTTTTGAATCAATCTATCAATGATATTATCAGTATAAACAAAAATATAATTTTTTGTACTGAAAATAGTTTCTAATAATTGTGGTGAAATAAATGATGTATATAATATTAAAATCAATGATTCATTTGGATCAATATGTTTCTTTAATAATAAAAATATTTCTGGTGTAGTTTCAGGTAATATTATATTTTTATAATTAAGTTTAAGATCTTGAAATTTTGGATTATTAATTATTTCTTCAATAATCTTTAAATCTTTCAAATCATGTCTAATGATTAAACCCTTAATTATTTTATCAAAAAATGGTTGTGGTAAAAATTCAACTGTTTCTAAAGCTGCTTTTAAGAATACATTATCATGATTTTTTATAGCAATATCAAACATATTATTTTTATTTTCATATAAAAGATTTGCACCATATTTTTTAATTTCTTTAATCCATAAGTTTAATCCATATTGAGCTATTAATAAAGCAATTGGATATTTATCTATATCAATAAAAGAAGAAATTATTTGTAAACATTCAATATTTCCTCCAATACATACACATTCAATAATCTTTAATTGTTCTTCATAATTAAATATTAAATTATTTGTTTTATATATCATTAAAGCTCTTTGTAAAGGCATTAAAAGTCCAGATGATAAAATATTACATAAATCATTAAAACTTATTCTTTCATTTTCTTTTGAACATGCAACATCTTGTGAATTTAAACATGATAAAATATTATCATATGAAATTGATCTTTTAGGTTTTAATAATGTTTTACTTAATGAATATTGCCCATATAAAATAGAATAATCAAAAGGAGTTAAACCGAATTTATCAGGATCATTTCTTTTAAGAAAATAGATTTTATTAATCATTGATGCACAAATCGGAGAATATTTAGAAGCATAATGTAAATAATCCAAAGGTATTGACCGATTAAGTAATGAAGACTTTAAATATTTAAGTATTATTTGAAGACATTCTTTACGATCATATTTAGATGCATAATGAATTGGTGTTATTTTATCTTTTTTAATTTGTGATTGTAATGATGCGCCTTTTTGAATCATAGCTTCTACTATTTCTGGAAAATCATAATATATAGCAAAGAATAATGGTGTCATTCCAGTTTCATTAGTTTGATCAATGTATGGCATGTTTTTAACTTTCGATAAAATTATTTGAATAAGTTTTCTTTGACCATTAAAAACAGCAGCAAAAAATGGAGAAATACCATTTTCTTTAGTATTTTCTAAACTTTTTTCTTTATTAATAAATTTATTTACACTATTAATGTTACCTGAAGAACATGCAATATGTTCTGGTGATATATTAGGCATTATCTTATTATAAATGAATTGTTCAAAATCAGATTGATTTTTAAAATTTGGAGGTTGAATATCATTATTATTTCCGAAAAAAAGTGATAATTATTAATATATCAAAAGATACAATATCAGAAAGTTTAGATTTGATTACAATTCCTTGCTCTTCATTACAAGAAATAAAATCGTTATTATTTTTGATTGAGTTTTTAATATTATTAATTAATTTACTTGGCATTTGTTTTTGAATTAATATAATATTTTTGCTTATATTAATTCTACATCCTCCACGTATTGATGGGTTTATTTCTTTTGAAATTAAAGGATATGATAAATTTAATGTAAAACTAATACCAAAAATTGGAGAATATCGATAATTATAAATTTCTTTTCTTATAAGATTATATTTATTTCGAAGGTCTTGAACAATACGATCAAATAATTGATCCTTAAGTGCATCACAATTTTTAATATTATTTTCATAATAAGTTTTTATATCATTTATTATTTTAAGAAAGTTATCACGTTCTTGAATACATTCCTTTACTGCAGGATGTTGTAATAAGTGGTATGAATTTGGATGCTGATGAACTTTTTCTATAGTTTCATTATATTCTTTTAACTTTTTATTAGCTTGATCCAAATCTTCATTTCTTTTTCTAATAAAATCATTTTTAATTTCATTAATTTTTTTCAATTCTGCTAAATCATGTGAATAAGGATAGCTATGATTTAATACAGTTGAACGATTATTTTTAAAAACATCTATTGTCTGATGAAAAATTTGCAATATTTTAGTAATTGAATAGCTTGCATTTACTTTAGAAAATGGTAAAAAATTATAACTTGATTGAAAATCATTAATTACTTTACACGTTAAATTTTTATAATTTTTCACATGTTGTTCAAAAATTATTTTTAATTGATTACTTAAATTATCGAAACGTTCTGAAATAAGTTCTTCATCAGTAAAATATTTTCTTTCGATTGGAGTTAATTTTTTATGAACTTCATTTAAATAATTTAAATTGGTTAATTTTGTTATTAAATCATAAAAGTTATTTAAATCTTTATTTTCATCATTAAGTAATTGGTTATAATAATATTCAAATGTTTTATCATCAATTTGTTGTATAATTTGTTTGGTATTTAATTTAATAGGAATCTTTTTACTTTTTGGTACTGGCAAAGGTGGGAAAACTTCAGGAATTGTATCTACATATTTTTCACGATTATTTTGAAATGCCTTTGTTGTATTTGGTAAAAATCCAATATTAATTAAATTATAAACATAATGTATAGCAAATGTAATAAAGTGATTGCATTTTTAAAAAATGATTGACTGCTATAAAACAGTTATAAAAATGCCGTGTCAAATTTTTTCAGAAATATCGAAATTTGAGGTTTGCTGAGATTGAAAATGTTTTTATTGTTTTATCACGACGGTTAGCAAATGCTGAAACAGAAGAAATTCAAGTTTGGAATGGAAGAGATAATTTTCTGGCGTGGGTGTTACAACAAGAATTTATTGCTGTTTGTTTTTGAAGGTTGTGATTAAAATAAAAATGAGAAATTTTGATAAAATCTTTTTCGAACCAAAAATAATGTGTTTTAACGACGTAATCTTCTCTGCTGAAGCTACATCAACTTAATGCATGATAGAAGGCTTACATTTTCTCAATTAGACACATTTAGTTAATCAAATACAATTCCAGAACATTTGCATTTTCTAAATTAATTGCATCAGTAATTAAATATATATATTTGCATTTATGATATAAGCATTGATGATTTAACAAGATGATTCTGGATAGGAAATTAGCCATGAATAACCACATGTTTATAAAATTTTTAATATTTATTATCCTCTTTTTTAAATCATGTAAATTACCAATTTTGCTCTTTTACTTAAATAACTTTTTGACAGGAAATATATCGACATGTTAAATTGCCAAGAAGTATATTGTCATTATAAAAATCAAGCAATTTTTTTTGACGAGCTTTGTTAGGTATGAACAACATTGCCTCCAAATGAACAACAAAAAAACAATAGATTTTGGATTAAAAAAAGCATCTGAATTAATTCGTGCACAAAAACTTTCTGAAGCAGAAAATGAAGTTGCAAAAATAATACCACTTGCAATAAAATCACATTATCATGATTATGATGCTCTTTTTTTACGAACTGGAATAGCATTCAAAGCGCAGAAGCATAAAGAAACCATACAATATTCTCAAGATGCTCTTGTCTTAAAACCAGGCGAACCAAATTTATGGAAATTTTTGATACTTTCGCATCAAGCACTGAATGAAAAAGACAAAATACTCACCACAATACCAAACTTATTAAAGAGTGCTACTCCAGCCCAAGTTCTTGCCGAACTTATTGCACCTTATCTTGAAGATCTTAAAGAAGAAGTTGTTATACAATTTATTAAATATCTCAAACAAATTCCAAACTATAGCAAGATCAATATTGGCAAGTATTTCCCAGATATTAAAGAAACAATTGATATTCGAATAGAATTATTTACTGAAGTAGCTGATACCGATCCAGAATCATGTTCAAGTCTTATTGAACTTTATTTATATGACTTAAATGACATCGACAAAGCCATATATTACTCCGAAAAGCTTCCAACAGATTATCCCACACGATATGAAATCGAAACTCTTTTTGGTCCCAATCCAATAGAATCAGCGCGAAAACTTTGTTCGACCGGCAACAGCAAATTTAAGTCATTTTTAGATGTATTACAAACCAAAGATTTGCGACGCATTTCAAATCAAATTGGATATATCTCAAAGTTTTATTCAGGTTGGATATATTATTCCACATTAGTCCCAACTCCCAAAGAGAAAGAATCCGCGTTAGAAAATGCGTTATCAATTCGACCTAATTCTACAGAAGTCATTTTTCAAATCATAAAACTCAAAGAAGAAACGAAACAAATCGAATCCGCGATTCAATTTTCACGTAAACTTAAGACGATTGACCCCAAATATTCGAACTTATGCATTGAGTTATGTAACAAATATCAACGCTATGACTTATTAGCCAAAGATGAACTTACTCCGTATGCTAAAGCGTTTATTGACATCAACAAATATCATGAAACTAAAGACAAAAACTTATTAAAAGATATTATCAATTTACCGAATGAAAAACAATACGTTTCACTTAAATGTGAAGCATTATGGGAACTTCGTCATGATTTTTATAAAGAGTTCGAAAGTAAAATCATTGAACTCATGAAAATCGATCGTGAAAATGGTTATACGTATTATTACTTTGGTAAATATAAATTAGAAAATGATGACAAAGAAAAATCGGATTTCTTATTCCAAAAAGCGTTTAATTATGGAATAGAAAAACCTGAAACATTAGAATATATAACACGTAAATATATTATTGATAATGACTTAGAAAATGCTATAAAATATTGCAAGAAAATCGACGAGTTTTGGGCGCATTTTCGATTAGGATTAATATATCAACGATTAAATAAGCATGTGAATGCATGCGAAGAACTACAAAACGCTTCACGAATTAACCCGAATAATGAATTTGTTTGGAAAGCGCTCGGTCATTCGAACATATTATTAAATCGTTGGATGACTGTTCATTCGATTGCACAATATTTGAGATCGATTTCGAAGCCGGATATCGAACTTGAGTATCAATTAAATCTGTTTTTAGACAAACCGATTGAAGTCGATGATTTAAACATTGATAAGACGCCATTAAATTGTATAAGTTATATCCAACAAGTTATAAAACGAATCCAAATATTAAACACTTATAATCGAAATGAATCGTCGACTTTGCTGATAATGAAATCATTACCTTATTTAGAATTATTATATAATAAATGGAATAACTTATTAAGTGTATTAAAAGTTTGCGGCGACTTTTATTTGGAATCATTTAGAATTACAAATGATAAAAATTATATCAAAAAGGCAATCGATATATATAAAATTAGAGCGTCGAAAGATATTCGAGCCGAAAGTTTTATTGATGTTGCACACGCAATGTATTTAAATGATAACATAGACGCAACAATTTTAATATTAAAGAAAGTATTACATAGATTCCCTGAACATTCCGGATTATGGTTAAATTTGGGTATATCTTATGCTTTGACGAACAATTATTCATTTGCTCGACATTGTTTTTGCGTTGCAGCAAAAATTTCTTCAAACAACGATAAGAGTAAAGCATTCATTTATTGTATACCAATTTCAGAGGCGGTTAACGATCAAATGCTCAAAGAAAAAGCGATTCAAGCAGCTCAACAACTAAATCCGCATAATTCAAAGATATTACAATTAATGGCTAATGATAAATTAATGAAGAAAGTTGACGCTTATTTGTTGGCATTTGAAAATCAACCGACAAAAGAAATTGCTTCGAAATTATGTTGTTTATTATTAAGAAAAAATAGATCACTTGAAGCATTAGGCTTTGCTTTTATATCTAATGACAATGAATTAATTTCTGCATCTTATGAAGCTTTAAATAAATATGAGTTAGCATTGAAATATACAAATAATGAAGAAAACAAAAATCGATTAAAATCATTATTAGATAATGCAAATAATAATTTTGAAGTATTTAAGTTATATAGCTCTAAAAATTTGGAAAAAATTATCGAATTATATAAAGATTCGAATGATGTTTACATGAAATTTGCAGTTGGAATTTGTTATATTCAATTGAAACAAACCGAAAATGCAGTTCAAATTTTCAATGAAATTAAAGAGAAAGAACCGTTATTGACAAAACATATTGACAAAATATTCATCAGAGCTTTTCCGAAGTTTATTCCGGAAAGTGTCAACACTGATCCTCAAATGTTATTTGCAATTGAAAAAAGAAAGAAAAAGAATGTGGTCCAATCTGCGAAAGCTACTTTGAAGAAATTTGCAAATAGTCAATTTGCAATTAAGAATTTTGTCCTTGGAGGAATAAAACAAGAAAAATGTTCACCCGATTTCTGTACAGAATTACTTCAACATGCAAAGGAACTCTTCAAAATGAGCCCTTCGTATGAAAACATTTCTCTTCTTATGGCAGCTCAAGTAAAAGCGGGAGAACTTAAAGAGGCAATAAAAACAGTGCAAAGAATGTGCTTGATGAGAAAGAGCGAAATACCAAAACTAACGAAAATGATACAGAAACTGAAAGAAAACATTAATATGGAAACATGAATATATTAGAACAGTTTTAATAAGTAAAGAATTCTTAAGATAAATTTTATTTGAAGTTCGTTTAGATGAAAAAATTGTAGAAGACAACAAAAACTTAAATAAATCATAAATTTTTAATTAGTTTGTTGGCAAATAGAAATTTTAAAATAGTTCAGTCTCAGAAATGATATCATTTTTATGAAAAATGAAAAGAAAAAAGTTTTGTCATTGTTAACGCTCTCCTAAGTGAAGTGAGTGAAAAATATAGGAAAATAACAAATTTAAATTGAAAAAATTATTAAATATGATCTCTATGAATAACGCATTATTCGTACAACACCTATATGCACCTGATATAGATTACAAATCGTAAGCTTCTTAATGAAGATAGTAAAATATTTTATACATTGAACAGGAGTTAAAAAGTTTAACCAAATCAACAGAAATGTCTTCTTACGCATACAGATTCTCTTCACTGCAAACAACTTTTAAATGTTAACACACTGTAATTAACCAAATTATTAAATAAAAGATTCCTTTTATTCTTGTGTTTCGATGTCAATTCCTTCGAGAATTGATGGACGAACACCAGCGCGACGTGGAAGGCTGATGAGTGGGTTTTCACCTTGACCAATGACGAAAACGTTTGGAATACGTGTGGCGAATTCAGCTCCTGATGCATCTTTGATGTGGACAATTGAGAATCCGACCATTTGTGGTTCGATGGATTGGATTACACCAACACGACCAACGTTACCACCGGATGTGACCATGGCAACGTTACCTTTTTCGAACTTGATGAAGTTATCGACTTCATGAGTCTTAAGGTTGTATTTGACAGTATCGTTCATACGGATTGATGGGTCAACATAACGGAGGGTGTGGCCATCATGAGCAACGAGATGTGGGACTCCACGTTCACCAATGAAATATTTGTTGATACGAAGAAGCTTGAATTCGGCTTCCTTTGGTTCGATCTTGTGGGCAACAAAACGTCCCTTGGCATCATAAAGAAGACGGAATTGTTCGTTGGACTTTCCAAGTTCGATAACATCCATAAGACCTGCTGGGAAGCGTGGGTCAGTACGGACTTTGCCATCAACCTTAACAAGTCTGCGTGCTACAATAGCTGTAACTTCACGAGCGTTAAGTGCATACTTAAGACGGTTACGAAGGAAAATGGTTATTGGGAGGCATTCCCTAAGTTTGTGTGGACCAGAGGATGGACTTGTAGCAAATTTGCCAGCTGTTTTGGCGAGCATCCAATGGTGTGGGGCAGCAAGGCGCTTCAAGTGCTTACGTTGGCAACGAGGCATTTGGAGAAGAGGAAGACCAAAACCGCTTTATAACCGCCGTCACCAAATTTAAGAAGTTTACTTTTTAAATTTTAAAACTAAAATATCTCACTGGATATTGTATTAAATAATATTTCATTTCTATATAAAGCTGAGAAACAATATGAAGTATTGAATATATAATAAATCTTAAAATATGAGTTTTTTTAAATTCATTTGTTACGATTAAAATTATAAAATTATATGAAATGATGAATGAATTTCATTACAAAATTTTCCTTTTATATGGTAAATTTCAATTTTATATAATTTCAGTTCTCATATGAAATGAGTTATTATGATTTTGAGCGCAATACATCTTAAGTTCTACCATATTATTCATTGCTTTAAGGTTATTCTTTGTGTTTTAATGGGGTTCTTATTGGAAACTTTGAGGAATGAAATTTATGAGAGAACGTTAAAAGGCAAATGAGCTCAGTACTGTACACTGGGGGTCAATCAGAAGATTCACGGATTGGTCGCCAAGGCACTGAACCCCTTGACGTTGTAACAATTCCAAATTGTACTTATATTACATCAATTGCACTTGGCTGGAAACATGGGCATTGTGTTGTTGATCACACGCAATTTTATTCATGGGGCGATGGTTCCAATTACAAACTAGCAACACTTGACAAGCACCTTCTTGTTACTCCCACCTTAGTTGAGACTTTTCCTGCTAATACTCGATTCAGATCAGTTGTTGCAGGAGACAAATTTGGAGCAGCGCTAGATGAAGGTGGTAAAGTTTATTGTTGGGGTTCAGGGTTTGGTCATGGACCACAAGAAATTCCATTTACACAACCTGCCACACATATAGCATCAGGTCAATCGAATCTTATATGTGCTCTATCTAATGGTAGCGTTGGTATTAAGTGTTCCAAATCGGATCCTAGAATCATTCAAATCCCAGATGAAGAAGTTACAATGGTATCTTCATCTCGAGATAGCTTCATTGCTCTCTGTGCCAGTGGTCATGTATACACATGGGGTAAGACTCCATCCAGTGGGCAACCAAATAACGTCGACACGCCAACATTACTCTCATTTCCCGAACCCATCAATTATGTATTTTCATATAACAACAATTCCTTTTTCACCAGCGGTGCCAAACTTTATTGCTGTGGCCTAAATAACGAAGGTAGTTTAGGTGTAGGCGATGAAGAACCATATTCCTCAGTCACCTTAGTTCCATTTGATTTCGATGACATCATAATACAAGTTGCGTGTGGCGATAAATCGACTTTAGTTCTAACTCGTAAAGGGACTACATATGTATCAGGCAGTATTCCAAATGGCTATGCAGGTGTTGACACATGTTCAAGCACGACCACCTTTTTACCGTGCGAGAAAATGCGAGAGAAAAACGTCACGCAAATAGCATGTGGATGTTTCACGTTTGCCTTTTTGATAAATGGCTCATATCCGCATTACATTAACACATCGTTTGCTATTGATTCATATCCATTTAACTTGAAGGCGCCGCGTACTGTACCAATTGGGAAAACATTCGTAGCGATTAATCCATCGAATAAAGAGTTGGAGAAATACGGACTAAAACTTGGCGATCATATCGTGAAAGGAGAAGAAGAAACATTACTTGTCATAGGAACATCAAAAGATAATAACATCGTTGTCTATAAGAACAAAATCGGATTCGAGTTAATCGAAAACCCGACGTTCGATAAGATCATTGATGAGTACAAACTCGTGAAGCGTAAATACCATGAATTAATAGAAGAGAAGTTATCCGAAGATAAGAAAATTATACTCGACGCATCACGAAAAGCGATTTTTTCTATTTCTGGGTTTATGAAAAATGATATTTTGCCGAATAACGAACGCGTTATAGGTGTTCGAGGATTAAATTTATATTCCAAAGGCGAAAACAATGAATTCATTCACGTTGTTGACGTGACTTATGGAATGACAATAATTCGAAACGATTTGAAATTAAAAACATTGAAACTTGTGGACGATAGTTGTAAAGTGATCGAATTAGAAGAAGATAATAATATTTTATACTTCAATCATAGTAATGGCATTGGTAAACACATCGGAAAATATGATAATTATCCGTGCATAGAATACGCATCAAACTTTGGACTGTTTTCAATAGAGAAAGCAAACGTAGAAACATTCAAAAAAGATTCGAAAACTTTCGCTTACGATTCTAATATGGAAATAATAGAATTAGATGAAATTGATCTTGAAAATAATTATAAAATTTTTGATTTAGTCGAAACGAAATTTGGTTATGGAACAATTGCAGGATTTAACGGTGGAAAAGTGGCAGTATGGCTTGAAAAACATAATACAAATTTCGGAAGTGTCAAAATGTTTGACAAAGGTGAGGTGAAGTCGGTAGGTAGATTTTTCAATGATTTATTTATCGACGATGGAGTGAATGCAAATACTGAATGTTTGAAGGAATTTAAGTTATTGCCTGGTGATGCTATAAAAGTAGGAAACGTTCTGATGGACGTTAGAGGCGTTAAAGATGGAAAACTAATTGCAAGAAATGGTAATGAAAATGTTGAAATTTTGGACAACAATTATAAGATCGCATTCAGAAGAATGTTGGTGCCTTTGAGCTCAGTTTCTAGTTCGGGTGATATGATCTCGAGATCTTGTTTGTTCTGTAGTAACTTCGCGACTTTGAACTTCGGAAAGAAAATTGTTTTATCCGGAAAAGAATATTTTTTGGTGGGAACAGACATAAAGAACATGTGCGTGCTGATGTCAAATGATGACGAAGCGTCAATTGATACACTTGAAATGATGACAGAAGAAATGCTTACATAGATGTTTAATGAAAAAAGTTTTTATAAAACATATTATAATTTTAATTTGGTGAATTACTCAAATCCTTTTAACTAATTCCCCTATATATGGCTCTTCATGCTCGTGTTTTGTATCTGTATTAATTATGAAAATTCAATGATAGAATATTCACAATATTTATTATGTTATTTATCTTAAAAAAAATATTGAATTTATATATAAATATTATTATTCTATTTAGTATTCGTCAGCTTTGGTAGCTCAATCGGCAGAGCGCAGGTCTCATAATCCTGAGGTCGTGGGTTCGAGCCCCATCCAAAGCAGAAAATTTTTTTATTTTGTATTTAGCTCCCTTGATTTTTTAACTGAGGAGAGGGGATATTGAGGATTAGAATTCAACAAAACGTAGAAATATTCGAAACTTCCGATCAAAAAATTGGTTAGTCTTTTTTATAGAATTGCAGTGAATAAATAAGATATAATAATCATGATAATGATCTTATCTTTTAGTATCATCAATCAATAGCTTCCCTCTTGGATTACAAATAAACAATGATCAAAATTTTTAACTGCATGATTAAAACCAATTGCATATTTGGTTTTGTTTTTAAAAACTATTTTTTCAGCAAAAAGACGTTGGTTTAACCCATGTGAGTAAATTTTATGTGTGGACAAGATTAAAAGGTAATCAAATATTAAATCATCGTCGAAGATTGTATTAAAAAATACTGATTGGTCACTTTATACAATTTGAGATCAGTGGACTCATTAATGAAATGGCAACCAACTCAAGGCTGTTAATCTATAAGTAAAACGATGCTGTTAATACATATAGATCCTCTCGGGGATGATAATTTTTCTGTTCAAATCTTGCAATTATTGGCTACATCATTATGTGGTTGGTAAGCTTAAAGGTGTAATAATATCAAATGTTGGTTTAAATAAAAGATAAGAAGGTGCTCAACATTGACGCTTTTAACTTTACAAAAAACTTCATGAAATTGGGGCACCCGACTAGGGATCACTTTTGAAAGGAATTCAAAGCGAGGGTGCCCCAATTCCACTTTTTTACATAAAAATTCATTTTGAAATTGAAAAATGGGGTCCATATCCATATGAATAATCTGTTTCATAAAAATATTTTCTAAAATCATGAAAACCATCTAAAATAATCATTTTATAAGATATTGATAAAAATTTTATTTAATTTTTAGTTAGATATTTTAATTTATAAACCAAATTTATTTGGTCGGACCTCATCTAAAAGTGCACCAATTTGGCAGCAAATAAGCAGTTTTTGCGGTTTCTGTGAAAGTAGGACCAAAATTTTTTTTGCGATTTCGAAGGCGGCGATGATGCGTTTATCTCCGTTCAAACCATCGTAACAACAGTTAAGCTCGGCTCGGGTGGCATGTAGAACGATAGCTATCATTGCCAATCAACGCCGCTACATTTATTAATTTATCTCAAATTTTTTCAACAAAATGATTACTCAATAAGTATAGCTTTTGTAACATTGTCAATGGGTTTATGAATTAAACCCTTTTTGTGAATATCTAATTCTTAATTTATTGACATTTTTTCAATAATTTTTTATTTATTTAATTAACCTAGCTTTGTTAACCTGAGAGGAAAATCTACTCAGTGTTTACCTGGTTGATTTTGTATTTCGCTTTTTTATTTCAAATTTTGAAATTGATTATCGATAATTCAAATCTTAATGAGAGTTTCTAGATTATGTTTAAAGAAACCTTTAAAGTAAGGTTACAATGCTGATTTTTAAACTTTGTAAAATTACATTATTGAAAATTCAAATCATTCAATATAATTTCGTTTTACTAATGTTTTTCTATTCTTCCTTCTTCTTTGTTTGACCGAGAAGAACTTTATGAATATGTGGAACAACACCTGCAGATGCAATCGTAATATTAGAAAGAAGTTGATTTAATTCTTCATCATTACGAATTGCAAGCATAATGTGACGTGGTGAAATTCTTGTTTTTTTATTATCTCTTGCTGCATTTCCTGCAAGTTCAAGAACTTCAACTGTAAGATATTCGAGAACTGCGGCCATGAAAACTGGAGCACCTGCACCAACACGGTCACCATAACGACCTTCACGAAGGAAACGATGAAGACGTCCAACTGGGAATTGAAGTCCTGCACGACTTGATCTTGTCTTTGGATGAGCACGTTCTCCATCAACTGCTGTCTTTGTGGCTGTTTTCTTGACACCTTTCTTTGCTGGCATAATGAAATTATGAAGTTATTTTTATCCCGCCATTATCCCTATTAAAGGCGCCATTTTAATTTTAGAGCGTCTTAAAATATTGTTGGAGTAAAACGGCATTTCAGAAAAAATCCCAAAGTTAAAGCGCGGGCTAAAAATAGCTTCATTTTTTAGGAATGTCAACCAAGAAACCAGCCTCAAAGACTCCAACAGAAAAGAAGCCAGCTGTTGAAGGAGAAGCTCCAGCCGAAACTGAAAAGGAAAAGAAGCAACGTCATAAGAAGAGGAATGAATCTTTCTCATCTTACATCTTTAAGGTTCTCAAACAAGTTCATCCAGATATTGGTATTTCTAACAAGGCTATGTTGGTTATGAATAACTTTGTTACAGATATCTTCGAACGTATTGCAAGAGAAGGTGCACGGCTTGTAGATATGAACGATCGTAACACACTAGGATCTCGTGAAATTCAAACAGCAGTTCGTCTTGTTCTTCCAGGTGATCTTGCAAAACATGCTGTTTCCGAAGGTGGTAAAGCTGTAGCCAAGTTCAATGCAGAATAAATTTTTCAAATCGATAAATTTTTTTTAAAAAAAAAAGCTTTTTATCTCAAGAGGTGTTTTAGCAAACAGCAATTTTAAGGATTTTCGAAAATTTTGTGAAGTTTATTTTGAAGACATTCAAAAAAATACATAACGTCCATTCGCTGCTGAAGCCTGATTCCATTACCCAAAGGCTTTAAAAGGCATTTTTCTTCAGCAAAACTAAACCGTCAAGCGTCTTGTGTCTAATGTGAACACCTGACTTTGCTACAAAGACTTCTTCAATATTTTTTATGTTCCCACAACAAAAAAAGAAATTTTAACCAATTTACCTTATGCACATTCACTCCGATCATCTGTCAATCGTTGTATTTTGCTTTTGACTGATTTATTTAAACCTTATTTTTTCAAACTCAAATGTGGACTATTTTCCTTATATGTTCCATGTTTTGCTTGTCCTTGTGCCACTTTTGCATCACATGTAACACTTCTAGAATTTTATATGATAAATACACATATTTAAATGTTCCAAAAAACAAAAACCTGTCTTTTTTAGTATTCAAAGAACATAACCATCTCCATAGGGAAGTCATTCATTGTCTATATAATGATTTTTATATAATTTCTTCCAAATATTTGTATATATCAAATAATTTTTATTACTTTAATATAAATTCTCCTCACTTTTCATCGTCATGTTATTACTTTGATTCTCCAGTTCATAGTTTTTTATATTCTTTCAAGTTAAATATTTTATCAAACAATTCATATTTACTGCATCATCCAAAAGTGAAATTAGGAACTAAATCCATCATTAAATACTTTTTCGTAATAATTTGTATGTTGCTTTTATTTTTGTATTTTATAAGAATAAAAATTTTTAGATATAAAAACTCAAATTTCCAATTTTCTTCATTTGTTTTTGTTTTGTTTTCTTTATCAACATCTCAGTATGTACCTGAAAATGCAACGCTTTTAATATATAACGAAAATGATTTCGCAAATGATTATTTCAATTCAACTGTTAATGTGATCATCGGCGGTACTGTAAGTTCAATTACATCAGGAGAATTTTCTGAATGGCCGCTTCTAACATATGCAAGCATTGGCGACTCAGTTACATCAATTGGAGGTTCTGTTTTTTCATTATGCTCTAATTTGGAATCTGTTATCATTGGCGAAAATGTAAAAGAAATTGGTGATTCTGCATTTTCAAATTGCATAAAAATATTAAGTATCAAAATTCCTGATTCAGTTGTATCAATTGGAGGTTCTGTTTTTTCATTATGCTCTAATTTGGAAACTGTTATCATTGGCGAAAATGTAAAAGAAATTGGTGATTCTGCATTTTCAAATTGCACAAAATTATTAAGTATCAAAATTCCTGATTCAGTTGTATCAATTGGAGGTTCTGTTTTTTCATTATGCTCTAATTTGGAATCTGTTATCATTGGTGAAAATGTAAAAGAAATTGGTGATTCTGCATTTTCATATTGCACAAAGTTAAAGTGTATTTATTATTATGGAACAAAAGAACCAAATACTGGAGAAAATGTATTTTATAATGTTTCAACAGCTGTTATGGTATTAAGTGATTACAATGAAAATACATTCGGAAAATTAGATGTCGTCATAGAAGTAGTTGAAGGATGTCCGCCAATGATTACGTATACATTTTCACAATCGAATACATTTACCTGGTCGAACACATTTCATAAAACAAATACATTCACAGCTTCAAACACAACATATACGTCAAACACTTGCAGAGTTTCATCTCCAATTTTAATTACATTTTCGAATTCTTTTATTTTAACACGTTCAATTTTGTTTACACAAACATTAACGATTTATTATTCAATATTAACGAACTCATATACAATATCTTTTGTTGATTCAACACTTGCATATTTTCATACTCCATCCATTTATTATGAGTACATTGTAATTTCGTATTCGACAATTTACTTTTATTATTCGAATTTTTATACACTTTTTTATTTGAGTGATTTACAACCGAATAATTCTAACACAAAAATTATTATAACTGCTGTATGTGTGGTAGTTGTAGTGTTAATTCTAATTGCTTGTTGGTTGTATTGTTGATGCGTTTGAGAAACAAGAAAAAAATTGAAATGGAACAAGAATCAATTAGCAATCAGGACAATGCACCTGAAGTTAACACAGTTGCTAACTGTTCAACAATGTCAGGTATCAAAGATGATCCATTTGCAGATGATTTTAAGGAAGAAAAGTTTATAAATCAAATATAATAATTATGTGCTTAATTTAGTAAAATATAAATTCATAAATTTTCTTCTAATTATATTTGTAAGTAGCGTATACGCTTCCGTTAGACAAAATATTCAAAATAGTGATATCTGTTCCAATTTCTCATGGATGTAAATTAAGTTATAAATCGTTTTGAGTTCATCATGAAAAAGCACGATAAATTTCAATTGAAATTTGATGTTGTTTTTGATGTTCAGATTAAAAAAAAATATTTCATATTTTAATTCATGAAAAAAAATTCATTTTTTAGTGCATTCCAGGTAATCCTCCCATTTGAGGCATTGGCATTCCGCCTCTTCCACGAGCAGCGTTTTGTTGTTGACCTGGCATTCCAGTATCGAATGTTGTTTCATGTTCAGGGATTGATACTGTTTCATCTACTGAAAGGATTGTGCAAGCAGCTTCTGTAGCAGCCTTGAAAGCGTTCATTTTCACTACCAATGGTTCCCAGATGAAATTCTTTACGGCGTCTATTACGTCACCTTTTTCGATATCGACTCCCATCCAAATTCCAGATTCTTCTTTCGTATGAGCCGATCTTAATTTATTTAATATTTCGAAGGAATCGAAACCAGCGTTATTAGCCAAAGCTCTTGGGATACTTTCAAGTGCGTTAGCGTACGCCTGAATGATTAATTGACTTTTTCCGTCCATCTTCATTGCCTTTTCATTTAATGTCTTAGATAAAGTCATTTCAACTGCTCCTGCTCCACCAACGATTTTGCCTGCTTTCTTAGCTCTTCTAACTATCATAATAGCGTCATGAATACTACGTTCAGCTTCTTCCAAAAATTGTTTTGCGCCACCACGTAATACTATTGTAGATGATTTGCCTTTACAGCCAGTAAATACATTGAATCGCTTCTTTCCGACTTGGCGCTCTTCAAATACTTTACATGTACCAAGTGATTCCTCTTTGATGTCTGTCGTAGTCGATAGTATTATGCCGCCAGTAGCTTTAGCCGTACGGTTCATATCTTCTTCCGGAACTCGACCAGCGCAAAAGATTCCGTGGTCAGCGAAGAACTGTGTTGCAATATCTCCGATTGGTTTACGACTTAATACAACTTTAGCACCGCTCTTAAGACAATTATTAAGTTTATCTTGAATGATCTTCCATTCGGCATCGACTATTTCTTGATATTTCTTAGGATCTTCAACACGTACTTCGGAATCTGATGATGCGCCTTGTAATTCTAATTCCACATTTAATAATAAGATCTTTGGATCTTCAAAATGTTTTGGCTGTTGATCAAAACCTGCATAAAAGAATGTGCGCTTGAATGCAACGCCGGGGACAAAGAATGAGTCTTCAATGCCACCGCCTTTGACCATCTTAACTCCTAAATCTTCAATGCGGAGATTGTCGTCAAGGTTTTCGACAGCTTCGACGATCATTTTAGCGAAGAATTCGCGTTTGTCGCTGACTAATTTTGATCTAAGAGTTGTTGCTGCACAACTTTCTAAGATTGAACGCTCACTTGCGTTAATTGACACTGCTATTTCGTTAAGCCTTTGAATTACGGTGTTAAGAGCGCTACGATAGCAGCGGCAAATGAATTGTGGATGTACTCCATCTTCTAAATATGGTCGTGCTGCATCTAAAAGTGCACAACTTAATACTACGACTGATGTTGTACCATCTCCAATTTCTTCATCCTGTGATTTAGCGACTTCGACAAGAAGTTGTGCAGCAGGATGAACGATATCTAACTCGCGCATAACAGTGGCGCCATCGTTGGTAACAATAGCGCGTTTATCACCGTTATGGATGAGTTTGTCCATACCTCTGGGACCTAATGTTGATGATAAGATTTCGCCGATTGCATGACATGCGTTGATGTTTGAGATAAGTTGACCAAGTCCTTGTGATTGGTCTGTGCCTTCTCTTAAAAGAATAATTGGAGGGCGTAAGAATTGGGACTTCATACCAAAAGTGGCCAGACAATCAACAAACGGTTTTGTGGACATTACGTAACATACATTCTATCGGCGCGTAAACCACTGAAATAAAAGCAGGAAAAGAAACGTTTAATAAAAATTCATTTTGGTTCGATCGAAGAAAATAAATATTCATACGCAGCTGAAAGATCATTGGTTGGATCCGGTTGCTCAAACACTGTGATGAGGTCTTTGTGCGGCTGATTGAAAAACGGATTTTTCATAAGATTGTAAAAGGTGACGAACAATGGATCTGTTGAACTGACTTCGGGAAGGACATCGGTTGGCGGTTTTGTTTCATTTGATTTTGAAGATGAATCATCAAATGGATTAAAGTCAGGAGAAAAGGAAAATGAAAACTGACTGTCGTTGGTGGCATCTGTAAATGTAAAATCACTTGGAAAGGTAAACGCTTCATCATCAGTTTGAGTTTTTGATTCTTCTTCAGATTCTTTGAACGTAATTCCTTCTGTGGTTGCTTTTTCATCTCTTGGTGGAGGACTTTGGAAATCTGTTGGAAATGTAAAATTAGATTCTTTTTCATCAGAATCTTTGGTTTTTTCTTGATTTATGTCTTCTTCAGTTTCATGATTTTCTTCAGCTTTTGTTGTATCCTCTTTTTCTTCTTTATTCTCGATTTGAACTTCGTTTTCTTCTTCGCTCATTTACCTTAACGTTCTCTAAAAATCAAAAAACAAAAATTATCTTTATAATGCTCTTTATTACGTAATAAGAAGTATTAAGAATCTTAATAAACTACGAATTAAAATGACATAGGCAACTGATTATGTTTTTGATGGGAAAACATTCATTGTTATCAATATTTTATTATACATATTTTATAATTTTTGGAAATATTGGTTTACTACCAAAGACGTACTTTAAAATTCTTCATTTTAGATTCGGAAACAGTATAACCCATATAATCTATTTTTAAATCGTCAAAAATTTGATGGTACGTTCCTAAGGATTATTTATGAATTTATTACAATTAAATTTTTATGTATATATTACTGATGATATTTTTTTCATTTCAATCTTCGATATCTTCGTGAAAATCCGATATTTTTTTGTTTTTGCACCGATAATCGTTTGCATGTTGCGGTTTTTTATCGGACCAATTCTGTGGCATAATCGGCTAATTTGTGTGCGTTTGACGATTGGATTTTGACTTTATGAAAAAATAATTGAAAAAACAGGTTGAATGGCGGTCAGATCCGATGAACAACAACAAGAAGAAAGTGAAGAACCATCAGAACGAATTCGAAAAAATACGAAATGAACAAAGGCTACGATCGTTTGATGAAAAAAACTCCAAAGCGTTGAATTTTTTGCAAAAACAATATGGCCCGAGATTAAATCAACAAGAACTTCTCAGCCTTGCACACGTGTTATCAGAAAGATTAAAGATTCATCTTGACAGAGAGGCTGTTAGAAGAAAAAAGGTTCTAATTAAATGGTATGACGAAAATTTCAGTCAAATCGAGCCATTTATAATTTCAAAGGTGCTTGTTGTCGATGAAAATGGTTATCCAGTAGGTCATGATCCTCGAAACGATTATAAAAGCACTTAAGCGAAACTTATATTCTGATAATAATTTATAGAAAGTTCATACAAAACAGAGACATACAAATATATAATTGTTATCATTGGGTATAAATTGTTGAAACATCAAATATTAATTTGCGATCAAATAAAAATTCATACGTATGAAACGTTTTTTTATATTTTTCCAACAAATTTTGACACAAATATTCATGTTCAAATATTTTGTCATATTTTGTTTCATTCAATTTGACATTGGATGGAAAAATTCCGAATATTGAATGACTGATATAGAGAGATCAATTTCTCCAAACGGATTTCCAGATGGCTACAAATTTGAGCAGACTTTATCTGATATAGTAATCTCTTTTCCAGTTCCGGAAAATTCAACGTTGGATTCAATCGAATTTAACATTGATCAAGAAAATAATACGATTTATGCTTCAATGCAAGACCAAGAATACCCTTCTGTTTGCGGAGTATTATACAAATCAATTCAAACTGAAAAACATGAAATCACAAATTCTCACTTTCAAATAACACTCCAAAAGACAGAACCAGAAATCTGGCCTCTCCTAATCAAGAACGAATCACTTCATGGAATAGATCCAAAATCTGTTTTTATTTTAGGAATTTATAATGATAGTAAAGGACTTCCTAGAGAAGCTTTTGGAATGTTTAAAGCAAGCGCGAATATGGGATATTTCATCGCCCAAGTTTTGGTTGCCGATACATATTTAAATGAAGATAATCCATATGATATTAAAAAAGATATCCCACAAGCTATCAAAATACTGGAGTCAATTCCACCAGAAAAGCTTTCACCGGATGTTGCCATTAAACTTGCGAATGCATACTTAAGTGCTGACCGAAGAATAGATGCAATCACAACTTTTAGGCAAATTGCACAAAATTCGCTTGAAGCTCGCTTATCTTTAGCAAAGCTTCTATCGCCAATTGCAAGCCCAGGGTGTGGTAACGATGCAGAAGAAGCTGTTTCTCATCTTCAAATCCTTGCTAACGAAAATATTGTTGAAGCAATGAATCTTTTGGCACAACACTATGCGAAGGGGTGTGGTGTAAAGAAAAACATGAAAGAGGCAAAGGCTCTTGCTCAAAAGATCAAAGAGATCGACCCAAGAGCGCCAGAGCCAATTCAATCATCGGGAACGGTTACGACCGTTATTGCGGCGGTTTCAACGGCTGCAATCCTTTTTGGGGTTGGGTTTTTGTTGAAAAGAAGATACTACAAATAAAACTAATGCATTTGTTCACCTGATTTCATTTGTGAATTTTTTATGTTGTGTTTTGTTCTTATGATGATGATTTAGTTACAGTTTTTCTCTGACGATAGGCGCTTTCATGTCTATTTAGGGTGTCTGATATTTTGACCGTAAAATTCCAAATTTGATTAACGTGCATCAGCTGTTTTATTCTATCCGTATTCAAAAAGCTGTGTCTGTTGAACAGCAGGAAAATTTTTGCCAAGAGAATTTCTGTACATATGTACGGGTGTGCAAACCCCCCCCCCCCCAAAATGCATTTGTCACCTTCCTGTCGCTTTGACGACGATCAATTGTCTATTATTCTTCACTTTTTGAGTAGTTTACTTGGAAATTGAATGATTTTTGAGAGTTTTTGTTGTAAAATAACTGAACATTTTGAATAAAAGTAAATGAGCTCTGGGTCGTGTACGTCTCTACAAAAGATGAAAGAATTACAACAAATTGTGTATAATTTGACAAATAAAAACATCATGTTATCAGTTCAACAAACAATGATTTTATTCGATTCAAGCTGCCCATATTCATTCAATCTAATTCTAATTAATTTGATCTAACACATATTTTGCTCACAAAATAATCTGGACGGAAACACATACCTCAAATATTTACAAATAATTCAATCAAAAGAAGAAGAAATCAATATAAACAATCCTAATATTTTTGAAATTTTTAGTAAGTATCTATTAAATTTTATTAATAAGCACTCTTTTACATCTCAAGAAGCATATTACTTTATCGAGAATTTGATTGAACAAAAGTTAATCGATGCAAGTATATTGGATAGTTTTGAATCGTTATATTTTGCACATCATAAAAATATTATTGTTAAAGATAAAAAAATGCTTGAAGAATATGATACGTATTTTAAAGATTTTGATAAAAATTATAAAGAGCTTTCAAAAAATGATTGGGAACCCCATAAGAAATAAATTAGTTAGATATAAATATTTTTTTAATCAAGAAAATATTTCTTATGAAGAACTTTCAAAGAATGATTTTGCACTTCATAAGCAATTAATTAAAGAAGGAGTTAATCCAAATGAAATTGCAAAAGTCATTCGAAATGATGAAATAGAAAAACTTCAAGAAATATCATCTCAAGAAAACTTTAATTTTAATCAAAAAATCGAACCATCGCTTTTTGAAAGATGTTCATTTATTAATACAGAAAATGTTACATTAATTGATTATGCCGCATTTTTTGGCTCTATTCAATGCTTTAAATATTTACTTATGAATGGTGCAAATGTAAACAATACTGGTAAATATGCAATTGCAGGTGGAAACATAAAAATTGTTCATTTATGTGAGCAAAATCATTCAACATTCAACAATGCATATAAAACATCAATTGAATTCCATAAAAATCAAATTTTTCATTATTTTTATGAAAGTAAGATTGAACAAACTAATACTCCAGAAAAATTAGTTATTAATTTGATGCAATTTTGCATTTATTATGGGAACTATGAAATTTTTTTATTTTTGGAAGATGAAAAAATAAAGATTGATAGTTCTGTTATCAATGCATCTGCAGAAGCTGGTAATTTATATCTTGTCAAATATTTTCGCAAAGAAAACGAAATTCCAAATGATATATTGCTATTTTCTGTAGAATCAGGTAACCATGAAATAGTTAAATATATTCTTGAACATGAAGGAACTGATATTAATGCTAAAGATATTTATTTATTTTACTTAGAATTTATTTTAATAATCTGATATTTCAAAATAATATTTAGAAATTATTTAAATTATTTAATACAGCACTTATAGGGGGGACGGAAATGTTTTATCCTAAATATAATAGAATCGAAATAAAAGATTTTAATTATTTTTTTTAGGTTTACTTATGATAGTAGTTACCTTTGTTCTTTATCACCCATTGACATCTTTCAATCCATTCTTCAAAAACTTTTGCGAAAGTATCCTTTGAAATTTCACACAAAATTTCAGTTATTTTATCGTGCAATTGTTGAAAATCATCGAATTTTTCTCCTTCTAGTTGATTTTTTAATAAACCGAATAAAAAGAAATCTGAAGGAGCAAGATCTGGTAAATATGGTGGCCGTGGAGCTCTTTTAGAATTATTATCAACCAAAAATTTAGTTGAAGCATTAGATATATGGGGGGATGCATTATCGAAATGTAAAACATATGGGTTTTCATTGGGCTTTTTTCTTTGTGGGTATATAATTTGCTTCAAGGGTTTAATTATATTATTAATAAAATACTTTGAGTTCAATTTTTCACCATCTTTCATAATATCAACTATAAAGAATTGATCAATATTCCAAAAGATAGTTACAATATATTTTATCGTGTCAATTTTCGTATCGATAATTTCATGTAAATTATCTCTTGATTGTGACCACATATGCTTGTGATCATATGATAAGAAAAACCATGATTCATCCCCAGTCATGATTCTATGTAAACCTTTTCTCTTACTGACTTTTAAGATATTAAAAAGCTCAGTTGCTTTTCGCACTCTTTCTTCTTTCATTTCACATGTCAGTTCATATGGAACCACTCTTAAATTATAATAATGGAAGCCTAATTTATTGAGGTGATCATTTATGGTGGATCGTGGTATATATAAGGCTTCACTTAATGTATATGTCGAATGAAATGGTTCCATTTCGAGTGCAGCCAAAATTTTTGAATCAATGAAATCAAGTACTGGTCTTCCTGGACTTTGAATGTTTGTTATTTCAAATCTCCCTAATTTAAATTGATGCACCCAATATTTTATGGTATTAATATCGAGTGCATCTTGGTGATAAACATCATCTAACTCTTGTTTGATTTGGCTGAGTTTAAAGCCTTATCCTTTCAGGAAAAATATGACTGCTCTTTGTCCGACTTCCATAAAAATGAAAAATGTTTAATAAGAATGACAATATGAAAGTTTATTTTTGACATTCTCTTGATATATAAAATATTTCTGATCTCAAAAATTATATCATTATTATTACAGTCTTTTGTATTTTTATATATATAATTTTTATTAAAAAAAATAAAAGGATCATATTTAGGATAAAACATTTCCGTCCCCTATATTAAAGCATCTGAAAATGGTCATACAGAAATAGTTAAATTACTTCTTGAACAAGAAGGAACTGATATTAATGCTAAAGATATTTATTTATTTTACTTAGAATTTATTTTAATAATCTGATATTTCAAAATAATATTTAGAAATTATTTAAATTATTTAATACAGCACTTATGTGGGCATCTAAAAATGGTAAATTAGAAATAGTTAAATTACTTCTTGAACAAGAAGGAATTGATATTAATGCAACAAATATTCATTTGAATAATTTGAAATATGTTTTAATAATTTTGGATATGTTTTAATAATTTAAAATATGTTTTAATAATTTTGGATATGTTTTAATAATTTAAAATATGTTTTAATAATTTTGGATATGTTTTAATAATTTGTAATATGTTTTAATAATTTAAAATATGTTTTAATAATTTTTAATATGTTTTAATAATTTGTAATATGTTTTAATAATTTTGGATATGTTTTAATAATTTGAAATATGTTTTAATAATTTTGGGTGTGTTTTAATAATTTTGGATATGTTTTAATAATTTAAAATATGTTTGGATCAATTACACAACCGCAGACCAAACCTCCAAATCCTCTCAATCGATTTTTAAAGGATAAATTCCGAACGATATAAAACGATCCCACTTTTTAAAAGAAATTATTATTCTATCAATTTGATTTTCAATAAAAATATAAATGACACCTATTTTGAATAAAAATAGAAAATGAAATACGGTTTGGCAAAATACAGTCCGATTAAAAAACATTAAAAAAGTGGTGAGTGTCACAATAACTTATTGAATACTTTATGAATGTGTAAACTATTCATTGATCGAAGTTGAAATTTGAGTAAAACTATATTACGTCATATATATACCTGAAGTTTATTAGATTGATTTAGATATGATTATGACCGAAATTTATATGATAGCATTAAATTCGAATTTTATATATAAATATTTATTATTTCTGATATTATTTTTCTGTTGTAATGAAATATGATATAAAAATATTTTTCGATCCATCAAATTTGTATTTATATAATTCTAATAGTTCAAATATAATGAAATAATAATATTGTATTTAAACAAAGCAGATTTATAAAAAGTCTATTTCGATAATTGGATATCATCCTTTTATCATTTTGATGAATTTGGATTTAAATAATATATCATTAGAATTATATCTGTATTTATATTTTTTGATGCTATCATATGCACTGTTTTACATGTTTATAAGTAATTCCAAATGTTTATATGAAATATCTATATTTCCGAATATAATTTGAAAATACCAAATGATTAAAATGAATACAAAATAAAAGAGAATATCTATAGTATTAATATCATATTATTTTTGTTCCATAAGTAATTTAACTATTTATGTATGACCACTTGAAGATGCCCATAGTGCTGCTTATAATATATAAGATAGAATTACTAAAGTGTTTTTTTAATAAAATAAATAAATATCATTAGCATTTATACCACCGATTTCTTTTTGTACTTTTGCAACTGCATAATGACCTTGTTATATTGCACAATGAGGTGCTGTTTCATTAATTTCATATTAATTACGAAAGATATAACACAGTAAATATTCATGAGAAACATTTTTACTATATATATCATTACATAATGAAGAATTATTGATTATAACAATTCTATGAGATTAAAAAATGACAAATTATTTGTCCTTTATAAAGCATCCGACTTCTAATATTAGAATTATGATTAGAAATATTGATAAATTATTTAAATGATCAAAATTTTTTCTTACATTATGTGAACTATTATAAATACAATCTATATTCACCATCATGATACATAATGTAAATACCATTGAATAAACTATGTCATCTGTAAAATCCGAATGAAACAAAACATATTAAAAAATAAAATTCAATAATAAATGCATTGCTTTGGAATATATAAAATATTCAAAGTTATCGAAAATAAATAAAAGCCTTAATATCTTATTGATGTAAAACATGATTTCTAATGTCACAAAACATTAATGTTTATTAAATATTTCTATAATAAAAAAATCAAAAACCCATATCACTCACTGAATAGTTTACATATTCATAAAGTATTCAATAAGTTATTGTGACACACTCACCACTTTTTTAATGTTTTTTAATCGGACTGTATTTTGCCAAACCGTATTTCATTTTCTATTTTCATTCAAAATAGGTGTCATTTATATTTTTATTGAAAATCAAATTGATAGAATAATAATTTCTTTTAAAAAGTAGGATCGTTTTATATCGTTCGGAATTTATCCTTTAAAAATCGATTGAGAGGATTTGGAGGTTTTGTCTGCGGTATTATAGAATCAATAGCGGTTATGGTAGAAGGACGTTAATAATACGTTATTTTTTGTTGCTCATGTCAGATGATGACGAAGCACCGCTTTTCCATCATGAAGTTTTCCCAATGGACAACAGAGCAATTTTTACAGCTACCGAAGACTTAACACCTGTAATGAAATGTCCACATTGCAATTATAATGGGAGAGGGTGGGAAAAATTTCCAAAGCCATCATTATGCGGCAAAATAAGTGCTGGGTTCCTCGTGGTTTTGTGCATGTGTTGCCTCCCTTTTTGTTGTGATTGCAGTATTAAATGGGAATGGATGTGTCCATCGTGTCATCAATGTCATAGCCAACAACCAGGAGAACCAGACCCTAGCACACAACAAAGATAAGGCCTTTTGTTAATTTTATGTTAATTTTCAAAGATTTTGTAATTATCAAATGTATGAAAATTATTCATCATCTAGAGAAACCTTTTAAACAAAACCTTTTGGCACACTTACTAAAACAGGCAAACGTGTTGTTTGATTTCAACATAATTTTATTCTGATATATCAATTACAGAACTACTTTCGTCAGGAAACAACATAGCAAATAATGACTTTCCGTACGGAAGCTTAAATTCATGTAAAAAATCGAAATTAAAATCAGTGATGTTGATATTGTATTAAGCATGGGGTATAAATTTGCTTGTGTGCTTGCTTTTTGGAAATATTGTTAAACGAGAATTTTTTATGAGGATTATTAAGAACAAAGTTTGTACCGAAATTGAACTACTTTTGCCACTCTTTGTAATAAGTCGACTTGCTACCCTTTGTATGGATAGATATTACACACAACCAGCAAGATATCCAACGATTAAAATTTATCTTTTTAATAAGTCGATGAGTCAAAATATTCTTATCTTTTCAATATTTTATATTTGATGTAAACTATTCAATTCCTTAGTTTTCAACCGTTAAAATAGCGAAGGAACTAAATTTTGTACTTGCCAGCTTTTTGAGAGGGACATTACGTTTTGATGTCAAAATATTCATTTTTTAGAAAAAAACTGCCTCAAAATCTGCCGATTACGTTTCACATGACTGCTTACCAGTAATTTTCAATGAAGTGCAAAAGAAAGAGGACAGCAAACAAAAATGATCCAACACGCAAAAAATATTTCGGTATGAATGGTATTCAAAAAAACATTACTTTCATTGCAAAGATAAGTTCTAAAACTAATAATGAATATGCAGAAGTTTATTCAGCATTTGATTTCGGAACAAAAGTTGCAATCAAATTGGTAAAAAATGAAAGCCGGCTGGCAGAACAGTTCGAGAATGAGTGTGCAGCTTTGGAGATGTGCAATTCAGAATTTGTCATTAAAATCCACGAAAGAATTATTTCAGAGGATCAAACGTACTTAGGAATAATTATGGACTTTATGGAAAACAACTTATTCCAATATGTTCAAAACACAAAAAATGAAATAAATGAATTTCAAGCTCGTCAAATTATAAGTCAAGTTCTGAGTGGGATCAAATACATTCACTCTATTGGTATTATACACCCGGATATTAGCCCATTTAATATTCTTATTACTGTTGATCTCTGGGGAACACCTCAAGTTTGCATTACAGGGTTTTCTCTCGCCGCCAAGCCAAACAAAGAAGGAACAGTCCATGGGCAATACGGTAATAAGTGTTTTTGGGCACCTGAAATTGTATTGAATAGGCCATTTTCATATTCGGCTAATATTTGGTCTGCTGGTATTGTTGCGTTCTATGTACTGACGAGACATGTTCCATACGATCAAGCTGAAGAAAATAGAATGTTTAGCCAAATTTTGACAAGAATAGAATTCCTACCTTGTTTTGTGATGAACCCTACTCTCAATTTCATGCAAAAAGATCTAATAATGAGGATGATGCAAATAGAACCTGGTGACAGACTCTCGGCTGAACAAGCGCTTAATCACAAATGGCTCGAGGGATTCCCAGTAAAGGCAAATACTGCTGAAACATTGTCATTTATATTCACAACTGTAGAAGTTCCTTTTGGACAAAATCCATTTTCATCTTCGACAAATTCTGACAACGATTTTGACTATGATACATATACCTAGTAATCTTCATAAACTAATTTTATGGCCTCATATCGTATTTTTACGATTCTTGTTGCTTTTGTTGTTTTATGAGGAGTTTTTGCTTTGTTGGTCATGGCGGATTTTTTCATGACTTTTTGAATTAATTGAACCGTCGATGCATTGTTGACACAAACGCCGTTCACCTTTAGGCGGATTTAATGTAAGGTTTTCTCAAAAAAAATTAAATTTTTTCGTGAATATATCTTCTTTGGAATCGTGAATATATTGAGCTTATCATGATCATCTGTATTTCATTCATTATTTGCTTCAAAACAAAGTTAAATTGTTCTATTTCCAAACAGAGTCCCACTTTTTCAGAGTCTTAAAAATCCAGAGACTCAAATTGAGAACATTTGATATAAACTGCTAATAATGCATCATGGACGAAGAAAAACCAACATCCCAAAAGCAAAACAATCGAAAACGTGGAAAAGATGACAAGCCAAAAGCTCAGCAAGGCTTAGAGGCAAGAAGGGTAAGTCAGCGTATAAAGGATTTCGATTTTGAAAAGTCAAAAGAATGGGAATTATGAAAAAATAATTTAGCTCAAGGTATAATGAACTGAAGAGCGTTGCACAGGTTATTTGTTTGAAAACAAATATAAGGCTTGATCGAGAAGCTTCACTTGATAATAGAGTATTGATCAAATGGTTTGCAGAAAACTGGAATATAATAGAGCCACATATCCACGTATTTCTCTTCATGACAATGACAAGGAGTTAAATGATGACAAAAGAGAAAATGAATCACGCATTTGTAATTTCGATAAAACTTAATAAATATAAAAACCATGAATTCATTAATGTAGCATCGAAAATGTGATCACACTTATAAGATAGAATTCTACCTGCGTAATCTTACAGAATAGGTCTGAAAAAAAAAAATCATTCAATATTGTAAATTATTCGATTTGCACTTTTAATACAAATTCTGTTTTTGAATTCAGATCAAATTATGTTCCGAAAACGCTTTTCAACCCAAACAAAAACCCTCATAGAAAAATATTTCACAAGTTTACAAAACTTCAAAATCCGACAAATTCCAATTTGAATTATACTCGAAATCATCGGATACATTAAGTTCATAATCGTTGACATAATTTTAGAATGTCACGAACACATTTCAGCACATCCATAGCGGCACAAACAATTTTTAAGTCAATATGTGTAAATCAGTAAACAATTGTCTAAAAAATCAACAGCACAATTTGTAAGTGAATTTATGTGAGAAACATTTCGAACTTTTTTTCATTTTCATTAAAAATTCCTCATTCGGTGTTTACCAATCCGATGTTGATGAGCTTTCTTGTTCTTCATCAGACGATGATGATGACTCAACAGTGTTGACACGAATTTCGGCTAATCTTTGAAGCAATTGCGCAGCAGAAAGTTGTGAATCATCTTCTTCAATAGGCTTTGGTCTTTCTGGCTTAGGTGCATTCGGATCAACTTTCTTCAAGTGGAATTCACCCTTTGCAATTAAGTCGAGATGCGATGGCTGTCCAGATGGAGTAGGAAGTTTTCTTGGTGCTGCCTGTGTTGTACTTGGCGTAGATGTTGGAGCAGAAGTTGATAAAGGAGGTGCTGTTGGAGGAGGAGGTGGGGGAGGTGGTGGTGGCGGTGGAGTAGGTGGAGGAGGAGCGCCAGCATCTGGTGGCGGTGGTGGGCTGCTTGGCGTTGAAGGAGCCGCTGGAGCCGCTGGCGTGGCTTGATGCGATGATTGGCTGGACTTTGATGTGGAGGTTTTTGAACTTTTCCCGAACTTGCTAAAGAATCCGCCCTTTTTCTTCTCGGGCGCTGGCTCGGGCGCGCGAGCTGGAGCTGGCGCTGGAGCAGGAGCTGCCGGAGTTGGGGCTGGCGCGGGAGATGGGGCGGGTTGAGATGGCGGTGGAACATATGCGGGCTTGGGCGGAAGACGGGCTTGTGCAGGACGTGGCTTAGGTGTTGGCTGTTGACGTACTTGTGGTTTAGATGGTGGTTGATTATCTTGATTACGAGATGTGGTCTTGAATTGAAGTGTTGGACGCCAGTTGGCTGTCTTGCCTCGCGGAGGTGGCATTAGAAGAAGTTGTTCTGGTGGAAGAACTTTATCGATAATAATTGTAAGTGCACCAGCAGCACTGCTAGATTGTGCTCGCTTTGTTTCTTTTTGTGCTTTACTTTCCTTTTTGTTCTCGTTCTTCTTGATAAGGTCACGATACTTATCGAGCATTTCTTGACGGAACATTTCCATGAAGGTTTCTGGGTTAGAAATGGATTTGTTAAGCTTGGATACATCAGGTACAAGGCCTTGCCACATCTCCATGGTGAACGCTGGTTTAGTCTTTTCAAGGATAGAAGCTACTAATGATCCATCTGTTTTAATTGATATGAAATCAACAGATTGCTTTGAATCAGGATGAGTAATTTCTGTGTAGTTTCTGCCCATGAAATCTTCTGGACGTGATTTGAGATTCTTTTCGATTATTGGTTTGGCTCTAGATTTAAAGCTTTCTACATTTTGACGTATTGTGGTAAAACGTTTTTCAAGAGCGCTAAATTCTGTTTGAAGATCTTTGAAAATTTCAGTTGCAAGTTGATGAAGAGTTGCCATTTGACGATAAAGGCCTAGAGAATAAACATATCCCATGTTTTCCATCAAGGATTTGGTGTCGGTTCCGTGGATGCTCGATGCTGGTGTTACTTCCGAATATGTTGGTAAATCGATTGCAGGGAACATTTTTCGGCAATGAGCCCAAAAGTGACAGCGACAAAATCCCGAATTTTTAAACCGTTAAAGTGATCATTGAAAATTGAATCGAATTAACTGTAACAAAGATGTCATATCTAAAGAGGAGATATTTTCCATTTTGGACCATAAGTGCGTATTTTAATTATCTACAAAAATTGTAATTATCTTTTATTTTACATTAAATATTAATTCTTTACTTAAAGGAATTGAATGTTCAAATTTACAAATGAAGTCTGAACTTAAGTATGATATAAAATTGAAATATTTCCTCATATTTAACGGAGTAAAAACATAAATATCATATTTTCTTCTTCATTGATTCAACACTGGAATTAGGGTGAAAACATTTTTTTCGTTTAAAGAAAATATTAATATAAAATTACAAATGAAATGAATCTTCTTTTTTATATATTTATGTAAGTCTTAATAGTATAATATTACAATTTAATTATTAAAAGTGTATTAATTTTTAAAGGTGTTATGCAGAGAGCATCAACTAAAAATATCTTTGAATTTAATTTTAATAATATCATTTTTGAGATTTTAAATTTCTATTTACAATTAAAACAATATAGATAAGAATGAAATAAAAATTAGAAATATTATTAAAATATTTGGTTTTAAAAAACTTATGAAAGTTTTGCTTGTATAAATAATTCTTTAATGATGTATACAATAACGAATTCATTTCTTGTTTATATTATATATTTGTTCACATTTTTTGTAATTCATTTGATTTCAATGAAGAAGATTAAATGTCAATATGAAGAAATTGATATTAAATATAATTTTAATAAGAACAAAACTGAAGGAAATAAAATCATATTTATTATTATTACGATGCCAAATAGTGAAAAACCGAGGAAGATGTCGAAATTTTTTGTCAATGAATTAAATCAAATGTATGGTTATAAAGGGATTTATATTGATTGGAAAGATAATAATCTTACAACACAACGAAATGGAAATGATATCTTAAATCTTAAGCCAACGAAATTTTATAATAAAGTTGTCAGTAATATTAAACCAATTATTAAAGATCGATATTCATATAGTTTAAAAGATATAGATATTTTTTTTTTTTTTTATTTTGGGTTAAGATATTTTTATTATGAAACGAAATATCGATGGGTTCATCGAGGAACAGATGATAATGTTATTAATCTTCGACTTTTAAATTCATTTTATTCAATGATAGAAGAAAAATATGATCCACTTTCACAACCAATAATTCTAGGGAATTGTATTCAAAATTATAATACATTAGGTTTTCTTCAAGGTGGTTCAGGTTATCTTTATTCAAGGAAATCGATAGAATTAATACTTCCTATTTATGAAAGAATTATTCAAAATTGTATTTTAAATGAAGATATTTGTCATAATGAATTTTTAAATTATTTAAATATTAGTATAGTTAATGCAACTTCAACATATTTTTTAGGTCATCCATTTGATCAAAATGATTTAAAACGTTTAATGAATGAAGATTTTAAAGATTTAAAAACATGTTCAACACCAAAAATTTCAAAAAATTCGACAATCTGTAAAGAATTTCATGCACCACTTAATAAAGTTGTTTTTTTACATCATCATGGGAAAAACATTGAAGATATTATTAATAAATGTAAAACAATATTTAATTTAAAAGTGATTTCTTCTTCTTTCAGATTACTTTGATCAAGTTCCGCATATGCTAATGTAAGAATGTCATATGAAGTTGTTAAATGTTTCGCTGTTTCTTCGTGTTCTTCAAGATATTCTGATGTCGCTTTAAGTTCGTTTTGAATGGTTTTCATTTCTTCTTGTAAATATTTAATACTTTCGTTCTCTTCTCGAATGTTTTGAATAATTCCTTCGTTCTCTTCTTGAATGTTTTCCTTTTCTTTGATTCTTTCTTCTTTCTTTCGTTCTTGAATTTCAAGTTGTTTCTTATGTTTTTCAAGATTTTCAATTTCTTGTATTAGAATTTGATATTTTTCTTGTGAATTTTTATTCTTTTTAATTTTGTTTTCATTGTTTTCGTGAAGTTTTTGATATTTTCGTTTTAATTCTTCATATTTGACTTGAATTTCTTCAAGATTAAATTCTGTATTTACTTGTGTTGGAAGTAATTTCTTCATTTTGTTAATATCTTCTTGAAGCCATTGTTTTTACTCCTTTCTGTTTCAAATTGTTTTTCTAATTCTTGAATAATTTGAACATTATTAATTGATTCTTTTAATTCTTCAAGTTCTTTATATTGAAGATTTGGAAATTTAATATTTATAGCATCTCGAATTAATGATAACTCAAGTTCACTACTTTGAATAATTTGTTGAAGTTTTCCTAATTCTTTCCCTGTTTCTTCAATTTCTCGTTCAAGTTTTATAGAAATATCTTTGAGTTGTATTGCTTTATTCGAGAGATTTTTGATTTTTTTGTTCAAAAGATTTTTTAAAAAAAAGTAAATAATGACGATCATTTTCGATAGAAATCATAAAAATTTAAAAATTCATATTTTCTATTTATATTCGTATCGGAAATATCTTTTCTTTTTTTCATTTACAAGAACCTATGTGGTTTTCATATTATGGACCTATTAATCATGCAGAAGCATCAGAAGCTCTTGATGCAGCTATAACATCACATTTACAAGAAATTGGATCTTCAACAGCTATTCCTATTAAAAAAGAAAAAGTTGAAGATCGTGTTGTTCCAGTTGCATTAAATGAACAAGCATTTACAGAAGATGAAGAACATCGTCTTCAAGTTCATTTTGATAGTACACTTTCAGGGAATATTATTATTTATAACGAAAATTTAAGAGAAATGTCAAGTTTTAATTCAGGATTAAATCTTATTTATACGATTAAAAATGAATATTATGATATATTTTATATTCGTTTTGATTTTGAAGTTGAAGAAGGTATTAAATCACGAATTTATAAATTGATGCAAAGTAAAGAAGGACAAATTAATATTCTTGAAGATCAAATTGATCTTGATAATGTTCTTTATAAGATATCACGAGTTTATACGGAACAAAGTGAAGAAAATGATAATTTTTCAGATGGACTTTGTTTGATATGTTGCAATGCGCCAGTTTCAGTTATAGCATTCCCATGTCGCCATTGTTGTATGTGTCGTTCATGCAGTGAACATTTTGCGAGTATTTCTAATAAATGTCCAGTTTGTCGTTCAATTGTTCGAGAATTAATTGATTGTAGTTCATAAATATTGTTAAATAATAAATTTTAATGTCATTTTAATTATTTCCTCATATTTAAATCAATTCTAAAATTTACAAAAAAAAATTTTAAATATTTAACATAAATAATTTTTTAACATACCAAAAGTATATTTATGAAGTTGCATCAGTTTTGTGCATTTACTTTTTTTTAAACTATTGTGTCTTTTCAGCAATTAACTAAAAGAAATGCTTTTATACTATTAAATTTTTCTCAAAGAATAATTATGTATTGAAAGAAATGTTTTTAATTTTTAATAAATGAATTTCATTTGAAATGATTATGAATATTGATAACGAATTGAAATTATTTATATGTAAAGCAATGATTAACATATGGTCAAGACTACAATGAAGCAAAATAATATTCAAAACATCTATCAGAAACAATGTTTGATTTCCGAAAATGATGTATTTTATTATAAATCGTTCTGAACTGTATTCTTCATTAAAAATTCAATCAAAATTATTATGTTTTATACAAGAAAAATAATAAAAAAATTATTTTTACGATAGTTTTTACTAATAAAATTTAGAAGAAATGATTCAATTTATTTTATATTGTAATTTATATCAAATTTAATTTTTTCATTTTTATGCTTATATTTATTTATATCTGTTTCAAGCTTATCGATAGTTTGCTGCAGAATTTGAAGTTTTTCATGAAACATAAAATTACCATTGTTTAAATTTTCATTTTCTTCTTGAAGAGTTTTCAATTTTTTGTAATTTATTTTATGAAGTAAATTCAGTTCTTCGATTTTAATATTTTTATTTATTTTATTTTGAAGAATTTTCTTAATTTCGTTAATTAAATAACATTTTGAAGAATTTAAATTTTTAATTCGTTGTTTAGTTAATGCAATTTGACATTGAATTTCTTTGTTTTCTGTTAATATTTTATTGTTTTGAAATTGATATTTTTCTATTTCAGAAATTATTTCGTCAAATTTTTCATTTTTTTGTTGGAAACATTTTAATTCTTTCGTAAGTTTTGTATTCGAATCTTTTGTTCTTCCTAAAATTTCATTTGTTTTTATGTATAAATTCGTAATGTTCATAAGTTCTTCACTTAATTCATCCGCTTCTTTTTGATATTTGTTACAATCTACACTTAACTTAATAAGTTCTCTTTCATATTCAATTGTTGGTTTTGACGTTTGTAACTTTTGTTGAAGATTTTTTATTATTTCATCGTAATCAAATTCATATTGTGTCATATGTCTATATATATCTTCTGGATTATAATATGGAAATTCTGGATTTATAACAGAAATTGTTTCATTCATATTATTTAATAATTTGTTTTCTGTTGACTTTTCTTCTTTTTGTGTTATATCATTATAATTGGAAAAAAGAAATTCATTAAATGGAATTTCATCAGTTGGATATTTGCTAAAAAAATAGCCATCACATATTTTCTCTTTGATCTCTTTAAAATGGGTTAATGAGTGAAGAGCTTTTTGATTTTGCACAATATTTTCCCCATTTATTGATTGAAGTTGAAAACCAAATGCAAAAAGTGACATCTCTTTTACAAACGGTCGTTGAGAAAGCGGGGTACCCCGAATATCAACGGATTCTAATTGTTGAAGTGGTGTTGCTCCTTTAAAGGAAGTAAGTAATGTATTTTTGGCTATTAAAACAGTTAAATTGATTAAATTTTCAATACCAGAAAAAGAAAGAACAGGACAATTTGAAACGTCAAGAAAAGATATTGTGAAATTTGTTAAATCATAGAAACAAGAAAAATCCTTGGAAATATGATAATTTTTGTCTCTTAATTCTGATGGTATGTCGCTTGAGTGTATTGGCTCGGTTTGTTTTTCAAGTTGCTTCTTTCTCTTCGATTTCAGTTGCAATTGTCAAAACGCCAAAAGTGCGCCAAAAATGAAACTTTTGTATCTTGATACATAATGATTTTTATTAATTATTGATCATTTGATTAAACACGCGTAAAATAATATCCTTATTTAAGTAAAAATTATGCGTTTAAGTTTCCCATTTATTAATCATTTTTTTCCATTTCAAACAATATTTAATTTACAGTAAAATACAAACCAAGTTCGATACAATTTGGATTAATTTTCATAAAAATAGATTTTATTGGGAATAAAAAGTCTGTTTGTTGCTTTTGATATTTTTCATTACTTTACTTTATCTGTGGTATGATTTGTATACCGTTTATTGACACCGTTTAGGGATTAACGTAATTTAAATTTACCACATTATTTCCAAACTAAAATGGCGGAACTTTTTACCAGATTACTAATGACAAATAAGTACTTTTGATTTCTAACAAACAGGAAAGCTTTAATCGGGGCTGCAACAATTACAGTTGGTCTTTGGACCTTTAATAAGTATGCTGATCACAAACTTATGAAGCAAGAGGAAAAAGAGGAGAGGGAAGAAAAGGAACGAATCAAAATGCTGAAGGAAAAATTACCAGAATCTACACTTCGAAAATACGGACTAACCAAACAAGGATCAATTCTAATACAATGAAAGGCAATTCCACGGAATAGATACTCAACAATCTGATACATTCTAAAAATTAATCTACTATCAATTTAGCTTTTAAGATCATACCAAAAAAACAAAAAATTTATCAATGATTTTTGCTCATTTCTATTAAAATATATATATAGTTTTGTGTTTAGTTAACTTGAGTGTCACTGTTCGCGTTTGAGTTGTGCTCTCTTTTTCTTCATTTTGATTTTTTCTGCATCTTTTCCAGTTCTTATGAAAAGCCAAACTCCAATAATGATGTGAGCAAGTATTAAAATTAATATGGCAATACCTTGTTTGTAACTTAATCCAAGAGATTCAAAAAATTCTTCCAAGAACATTTTCTGGTGTTGATCGTATCTGGCCAAATAATCCGATTGGGTTTTAACGGCCTTCATGTTTATGGGGTGCCTTTTGATGCACGGTTACACTCGAAGTTTCTATCGTTTTTTCATTAAACTTTTTCAATATCATTTGATCGTTTCAGCTCAATGCAGATGAAAATTCTCTTTTGTTTACTCTTATACCTAGACTTAAAATGTCAAAATAAAATGTTTATTCCTTTGAAAACAGAGGTGAAAGTAAGTTAGAGAATTTCCTTACTGATTCTGATCCTTTCACCTCGGATTCAAGCATTGGTATTTCAACAATCTTAAATTCCTCACCATATAAATCGCGAATATCCTTCAAATACTTTTGTTGCATTTCGCTTCTCTTTGAGCAAAACGGACAATTCTTAGTTTTTTCGCCATCAATTACCTGATTAATAACCATGAGGTGGGTATCTATCTTCTTATCAACAAGAAACTCTATAAGACGTTCAGTTTCATAGAGTGGAAGAAATTCTGGTAATAATACACATACAAATGTACATTCCAATTGATTGGCAAGTCGTGCGGCTGCATTCTTAAGAAGATTTTGAAATCTTTCGGTTTTGGGAATGAAGTCATCTGACTGATCGCCAAGGAATTGTGAAAAAGTATTCATGATATTTGGACTAAATATTCCTAAACCACCAATGATTGATTGTGCATTTTGAGGGAGTTGAAGAAGACGCATGGTGTGTCCTGTTGGAGCTGTATCAAAAACGACAATGTCAAATTCATCTTTCTCAATTGAATCAAATAAAGAAGAAAGAACTTGCATCTCATCAACACCTGGCATAGCCATTAATGATTCAAGACCGCTTGAAGCACTTTTTTCAGGTATTTCTGGTGATTCCATTGCCCATAAATTTGGATATCCATTAACAAGTTGAGGTTCATATGTAAAATGTTGCTGAAATGTATCTCCGATGTTACTTGCTGGGTCAGTGCTCACCAATAAAACCCTTTTACGATAGTGAGTAAGAGCAGATGCTATGGCACATGATGTTGTAGTCTTTCCTACACCACCTTTTCCACCAACAAAGATCCATTTGTAGGATGGAGTATTGAGAAGTGGTAACTGGTCGACTCCGGCTTCCATTGTAGAAAAAGGGTAAAATTTACCCATTTGAATCGTGACATTTTTTGAATGTGTAGGCAAACAAAGCTAGTGAATTTTTTAAACGGTTTATGTCTGGAGATAAACGTTCAAATAGTTGTATGAAATGATTAACCAAAGACAAATTACTCCACAAGCACTAAAACAAAGGAAAGAAGTATTTAGGCGAGGTATTCTTATGAATGCAATTAATGGAACCATTATTTTCACAGTTTTTTTTGTTTTCTTAGGAATATTTTCAAATCTCAATCTTTATTATCAATATAAAAACGTACCAGAAAATGTGTTTCTTTCTCGAACTTTTTACAATTTTCCCGAATCTGTTGATCCTAAAATAGAATTTCCAAATGATCCGACATATTTTCAAAAGTATCAATTTTATCCACTTTATTTATCCTTTTTCAATCTTTTAGCAGGAGGTAATTCATGGTTTTCATTACCTTTGGCTTCATTATTTCAGTGTATATTAGTATCAGTTTCATTTTATTTTATGCTTGTAAAAACACAAATTGTAAATAGTCCACTACGTTCATCTTTTGTACTCAGTTTATATCCCATTTCGTTTATATTACATCGTAATTTATGTATTCCAAGTTCATTAAGTTTTTCATTTATTAACTTTTCATTTGCGTTTTATTTCGATGAAAGTTATATTCTCTGTGGTATTTTTTGTATTCTTTCCTCCATTACATCTTTTGAAGGATTTATTGCGCCGATTACATTTGTTTTATGTTTAATATTCTCAAAAAAATATAACGAAGCGACGATAATTTTAATTTTATCATTTTTATCATTTTTAATCATATTTATTCATAACTTATACTTCTTCCATAATGGCTTTGCTTTATTAGATTATCTTAAATCAATATTTTCGCCAAGGCCATTTTTGTTTTTCCCGGATATTGCTAAGGATCATCCGATTTCGTTCATCCTTAACACTGTTATTGCGTTTTTAACACTTTCTATACTTGGAACAGTTCGACTTTTATCTGTTTCGATTCCTCATTTTATATTTTGTATGTTCTCTTTCTTAATGGTAATGTTCTTTAATACCGTCGACATAGAAAATTATGGTCATTCATGGTCCGCCTTTGCTGTAATCATTGGATTCGATAATGTTTTTCGTCTTTTATTGCCATCAATGCCAAGCATAAAAATTCTTTTGGTAATAGAAATTTGTATTCTGTTCTTTGCTTCTTTCTCTCTTCAAATAAAGTCTTCAAGCTCACTTTTAACACAGTATTGTATGAATATTAAGTACCCATTCGAAGAGTAAAAATATTTTTTGTTCTTTAAAAAAAATTAGAAAAATTATTTTGTTCTTTTTAAATAAACAATTGAATTCTTTGTAGTCGGAGACCGTTAAACATTTGATGTCTTTTTTACTTCTGTGACTTTTTGGTGCTTTTCGCCCTTTTTTGGTTTCGCGCTTTTGTTGTTTTTCGTTCTTCGGTAGCTTCTTCTTTCTCTGTCGTTTGTTTTGTGTTTTCTTTAGTTTGTGCTTTTTTTGTTCTCGAACTTCGAGTTTTAGTTTCATTTTGTGGTGTTTTTTGTTCTTCTTTTTCTTCACTTTGAACTTTTCTTGTTCTTGAATTTTTGGGTTTAACTTGTTTTTGTTGCACTTCTTCATTTTGTTCTTCATTTTCTTCAGTTTGAACTTTTCTTGTTCTTGAGTTTCTCGCTTTTGTTTCCTTTTGTGGTTTCTGTTGTTCCTCATTTTCTTCATTTTGCACTTTTCTTGAATTTCGCTTTTTAACTTCTTTTTGCTCAACTTCTTCATCATTTTGTTCAATATTTTCTTCGTTTTGTGCTTTTCTTATTTTCGAATTTCGTGCTTTCGTATGTTTTGGTTCGATATTTCCCTCATTTTCTGTCCTTTTCTCTTCTTTTTCTTCGTTTGGCACTTTCTTTTTTGAGCTTCTCGTTTGAATATGCGCATTTCTTTTTATAATATTTATACCATTTGGATTCGAATACTGAACCAGTTTTACAGAATTCAAACGAGTATCTGGTGCAATATCCGGCTGAGACAACAAATTATATGTTAATAGATTTGGCGTTTGCATGTTTAAGTTTTGAAGTTGTACCATATTAATAATATTTTGCGCAAGTTTTTTTTGTTCATTTTTCACGTTATTTGTTTTTATATTTTCATTTGGATTATTTTCTTCTGTTTTATTTGCGTTATTAATTTGTTGTTGTTGTTGCTGCTGCTGTTGTTGTTGATGCATTTGCACTTGCACGTTTTGCGTTGAGTTCATCAAATGTTTGGCACTCGGCTGAGCGCCATAATGTACATCATCTGTTATCAATATTTCGTTTTCATTTATGTTTATGTATGGTACACGAACCTTAATTTGCCGGACTTCTTTACTATAATCTGGTGTAGGACTCGTTGTATTCTTTGGTGATCCATTTTGTGATGAGCCAACATGTAACTTAAGGATTTTGATTTCTTTTTCTGGTGTTTCGATTTGAAACTGAAAAAAATTGTTTTCCTTTTGTGGTGAATTTTGTTTCTGTGTATTATTTGGTTGTTGTTGTGGAACATCATTTTGTTGTTGCTGCAAACTGTTTTGTTGCTGTGAAACATTGATTTGCTGTTGTTGTGAAACATCATTTTGCTGTTGCATAATTTGCTGTTGTTGTAAACTGATTTGTTGTTGTGGAACATTATTTTGCTGTTGCATAATTTGTTGTTTCTGTTGGGGAATAATTTGCTGTTGTTGTAGAACATTATTTTGTTGTTGCATAATTTGTTGTTGTTGTAAACTGATTTGTTGCGGTGGAATATTAATTTGTTGTTGTTGTGGAACATTATTTTGCTGTTGCATAATTTGCTGTTGTTGTGAAACATCATTTTGCTGTTGTTGTAAACTGATTTGTTGTTGTGGAACATTATTTTGCTGTTGCATAATTTGTTGTTTCTGTTGGGGATTAATTTGTTGCTGTTGTGAAACATTATTTTGTTGTTGCATAATTTGCTGCTGTTGTAAACTGATTTGTTGTAGTGGAACATAAATTTGTTGTTGCATAATTTTCTGCTGTTGTAAGATGATTTGTTGTTGTGGAAAATTAATTTGCTGCAGCATAATTTGCTGCTGTTGTGGAACATTATTTTGTTGCTGCATAATTTTCTGTTGTTGTAAACTGATTTGTTGTAGTGGAACATAAATTTGCTGCTGTTGTGGAACATTATTTTGTTTCTGCATAATTTGCTGCTGTTGTAAGATGATTTGTTGTGGTGGAACATTAATTTGTTGATGTAAAATATTCGTTTGTTGTTGCATAATTTGCTGTTGCTGTGGAACACTGAAATTTTGTTGCAGTGCATTGATTTGCCGTAAAATATTTCTTTGTTGTTCCGGCAAAAGGTTAACATGCTGTTGCCGAAAAGCATTAGCTTGGATTGGCTGCATAATTAGTTGCTGATTCATAATTTTTTGCTTCCGCTTATTAACTTTAGGTTTTTGAATTTGTTGTTGTGGTAATGCAGTTTGATTTTGCTGAATAATTTGTTGCTGTGGTAATGCAGTTTGATTTTGCTGAATAATTTGTTGCTGTGGTAATGCACTTTGATTTTGCTGAATAATTTGTTGCTGTGGTAATGCACTTTGATTTTGCTGAAGAATTGTTTGTTGTGGTAATGCAGTTTGATTTTGTTGTGAAGATTCGTTTGCAAATGCTCTAATATAAAGTTCAGATTTTTTAATGTTTTCTACAATTTCTACATCAGCTTCACTTATAATTTTCATTGCTACATTAAAGAGTTCTATTGTTTTAAACCCACAGTACATATGAACACCGTTAACAACATAATTTAAAAGTTCTTGAATAAGTGAAAAAACATGTGATTTTGTTGATTCAAACATGTAACATCTAATTAGTTGATCAAAAGATTTCAGGAAATTTTCTTGATCATGAAAAAGAAGGGAATTTGCAAAATTGTTTTCAACATCAGCTATCGTTTCGGTTTCGAACTTTTTATTGAAAATATTTGGAACTTTTTGTGAGCACGATACCCACCCGCATCGTGTTTGTGAATAACGAATGGAAAAATCATTTGTTTCTATAATTGGTGATATCGATTGATTGGAAATTTCATTGGTCAATTTGATGTTTTTAACATGTGGAAGTTCCCCAAAATATTGTGCAATAAGAATTGAATTAACTTGGTTTGGAGGAATGATTCGCCAGATAAAAAGTCTGTTAGAATGAGTAAGACAAATAATAAGCTCATTGAATGTATTAAAATATTTGATCCCTTCATCTATTAATAATGGAGGAAGACAACAACATCCAAAATTACTATCAACAAAATGAATAGTATCATCTGAAAGAGCAACTACAATTAAATCTTTGCATTCAGAAATGAAAAGACCAGTTGATGAAAAAAATGTTGGAATGTACCAAACCATCTTGTTGTCTTTAATCTTAAATAAAACTGATGTGTACCCATTGTTTTTTAATTGATACCAAGTTGTTGTATCTGTTTTGCATTTGCATATAATTGAAGGAGGAGCAATCAAATGAAAATCTTGTTTTTTATCTTCTATAAATTGAAGCTCTATTCCCATAGTTTTTTGTGACTTAATCCATGGTGATGTTAAAACAGGACTAATCATGGAAGTATTATTGTTCCCAATTTCTTGTATGTCCATAATTTCTTGTGTTGTGAGTTTGCATTCTTCTAGAATTTTATATTGAGTTTCATCTTGCAATTTTTCTGTGGAGGATTCTTGCATTTGCTTCTCCTTGAGAAATGGTTGTAAAATATAAACATTTCAATATTGAATGAAAATTAAACGATAACAAAGCAATGCAAAGATCCAATCCCAATTTATATTAAACATCAAAAATATTAAGTTTTATATCTTCATAACAGCAGAAAGAAATTTGCTGAAAAGACACAATAGTTTAAAAAAAGTAAATGCACAAAACTGATGCAACTTCATAAATATACTTTTGGTATGTTAAAAAATTATTTATGTTAAATATTTAAAATTTTTTTTTGTAAATTTTAGAATTGATTTAAATATGAGGAAATAATTAAAATGACATTAAAATTTATTATTTAACAATATTTATGAACTACAATCAATTAATTCTCGAACAATTGAACGACAAACTGGACATTTATTAGAAATACTCGCAAAATGTTCACTGCATGAACGACACATACAACAATGGCGACATGGGAATGCTATAACTGAAACTGGCGCATTGCAACATATCAAACAAAGTCCATCTGAAAAATTATCATTTTCTTCACTTTGTTCCGTATAAACTCGTGATATCTTATAAAGAACATTATCAAGATCAATTTGATCTTCAAGAATATTAATTTGTCCTTCTTTACTTTGCATCAATTTATAAATTCGTGATTTAATACCTTCTTCAACTTCAAAATCAAAACGAATATAAAATATATCATAATATTCATTTTTAATCGTATAAATAAGATTTAATCCTGAATTAAAACTTGACATTTCTCTTAAATTTTCGTTATAAATAATAATATTCCCTGAAAGTGTACTATCAAAATGAACTTGAAGACGATGTTCTTCATCTTCTGTAAATGCTTGTTCATTTAATGCAACTGGAACAACACGATCTTCAACTTTTTCTTTTTTAATAGGAATAGCTGTTGAAGATCCAATTTCTTGTAAATGTGATGTTATAGCTGCATCAAGAGCTTCTGATGCTTCTGCATGATTAATAGGTCCATAATATGAAAACCACATAGGTTCTTGTAAATGAAAAAAAGAAAAGATATTTCCCATATGAATATAAATAGAAAATATGAATTTTAAATTTTATGATTTCTATCGAAAATGATCGTCATTATTTACTTTTTTTTAAAAAATCTTTTGAACAAAAAAATCAAAAATCTCTCGAATAAAGCAATACAACTCAAAGATATTTCTATAAAACTTGAACGAGAAATTGAAGAAACAGGGAAAGAATTAGGAAAACTTCAACAAATTATTCAAAGTAGTGAACTTGAGTTATCATTAATTCGAGATGCTATAAATATTAAATTTCCAAATCTTCAATATAAAGAACTTGAAGAATTAAAAGAATCAATTAATAATGTTCAAATTATTCAAGAATTAGAAAAACAATTTGAAACAGAAAGGAGTAAAACCAAATGGCTTCAAGAAGATATTAACAAAATGAAGAAATTACTTCCAACACAAGTAAATACAGAATTTAATCTTGAAGAAATTCAAGTCAAATATGAAGAATTAAAACGAAAATATCAAAAACTTCACGAAAACAATGAAAACAAAATTAAAAAGAATAAAAATTCACAAGAAAAATATCAAATTCTAATACAAGAAATTGAAAATCTTGAAAAACATAAGAAACAACTTGAAATTCAAGAACGAAAGAAAGAAGAAAGAATCAAAGAAAAGGAAAACATTCAAGAAGAGAACGAAGGAATTATTCAAAACATTCGAGAAGAGAACGAAAGTATTAAATATTTACAAGAAGAAATGAAAACCATTCAAAACGAACTTAAAGCGACATCAGAATATCTTGAAGAACACGAAGAAACAGCGAAACATTTAACAACTTCATATGACATTCTTACATTAGCATATGCGGAACTTGATCAAAGTAATCTGAAAGAAGAAGAAATCAAATCGAGTAAAAAACATTTTGAAGAAGAAAGCGAAACATTACTTATGAAGATGAATTCACAAATTAATAATATAAATTCATTGATTGAACAACTTAAAATGAAACTTATGTAAATAAATTAAAATAAATGTTTTATTTTTTTTTTTATTTAATATTATAAAAAATATTTTTGATATTCTTCATTTATATTTACAAAGTCGAGGGAATTTTGCATCTGGGATATAAAAATGAATTCTTTCATCTTTTAAATTAAATATTGTTTTACATTTATTAATAATATCTTCAATGTTTTTCCCATGATGATGTAAAAAAACAACTTTATTAAGTGGTGCATGAAATTCTTTACAGATTGTCGAATTTTTTGAAATTTTTGGTGTTGAACATGTTTTTTAAATCTTTAAAATCTTCATTCATTAAACGTTTTAAATCATTTTGATCAAATGGATGACCTAAAAAAATATGTTGAAGTTGCATTAACTATACTAATATTTAAATAATTTAAAAATTCATTATGACAAATATCTTCATTTAAAATACAATTTTGAATAATTCTTTCATAAATAGGAAGTATTAATTCTATCGATTTCCTTGAATAAAGATAACCTGAACCACCTTGAAGAAAACCTAATGTATTATAATTTTGAATACAATTCCCTAGAATTATTGGTTGTGAAAGTGGATCATATTTTTCTTCTATCATTGAATAAAATGAATTTAAAAGTCGAAGATTAATAACATTATCATCTGTTCCTCGATGAACCCATCGATATTTCGTTTCATAATAAAAATATCTTAACCCAAAATATGACTTGCGAAAAATATCTATATCTTTTAAACTATATGAATATCGATCTTTAATAATTGGTTTAATATTACTGACAACTTTATTATAAAATTTCGTTGGCTTAAGATTTAAGATATCATTTCCATTTCGTTGTGTTGTAAGATTATTATCTTTCCAATCAATATAAATCCCTTTATAACCATACATTTGATTTAATTCATTGACAAAAAAATTTCGACATCTTCCTCGGTTTTTCACTATTTGGCATCGTAATAATAATAAATATGATTTTATTTCCTTCAGTTTTGTTCTTATTAAAATTATATTTAATATCAATTTCTTCATATTGACATTTAATCTTCTTCATTGAAATCAAATGAATTACAAAAAATGTGAACAAATATATAATATAAACAAGAAATGAATTCGTTATTGTATACATCATTAAAGAATTATTTATACAAGCAAAACTTTCATAAGTTTTTTAAAACCAAATATTTTAATAATATTTCTAATTTTTATTTCATTCTTATCTATATTGTTTTAATTGTAAATAGAAATTTAAAATCTCAAAAATGATATTATTAAAATTAAATCAAAGATATTTTTAGTTGATGCTCTCTGCATAACACCTTTAAAAATTAATACACTTTTAATAATTAAATTGTAATATTATACTATTAAGACTTACATAAATATATAAAAAATAAGTTTCACTTCTTTTGTTATTTCATTTTAATACTGACTTTGATCTAGATTTTTACCCTAATTTTGGTGTTTTATAGCAATTGTTTAATAACCAACTGAAGAAGATATAAATATAATTGAATATAATCTCAAGTGGCACATGAAATATCCAAATTATATTGATGAGTTTTTACAGCTTTTTCCTCTTCTTAATGCATTGAACAAAAAATTCGAATTTTTCAATTATTTTTAAAATATCAAAATGAACATTTCTATAATTTACTTAAAACATGTTTGTTGATGAACGATTTGCTCTGTGTTTCTTCTTTTCAGGATCAGAAATTTCACCTGAATTCACTCTTGTCATTCCCGGTCTTGCCCTAAGAATCGGTATTTCGTGAGAAGAGTTCCTGAGTTTGTTTTGCAATTGTTGATATGTTTCACTGTTTGCAGAAATTAATATGTCAATTTGTTTTTGGAGAATCGAAAGATTTTCTTCATATTTTTCCTTCCGTTTTTTAACATTACTTTCTAATTGATATAGTATTTGATTGGCTTCTTCAGGTTGAATTTTGGTCGTATTAATCTTTTCTAATTTTATATCAAAATCTTGAATATCTTTTTGGAATGAGGGAATTATCTGATTTTCATAAACAGCTAGTGACGATAATAATTTTTCTTTTTCTTTTTGAACACTTTGATGTTTTTCATCCAACATTATTTTTATCTTTTCTTCTTCATTTTGAATTTCGGCAGACATTTGTGCATTAGATGCTTTTACGTGTTGTAATTTTTTGTTGAGTTTCTTGATTAATCGTTCTTCATTTTGTTCAATCTTTTGCTCAATTTTTTGAATTTCTATTTCAAGTAAACTAAGTTCAGCCTTGAGGTCTTCTTTCTTTTTTGTTTCTTCAATAAGGATTGCTTCAAGTGCTTCGATGTTTAATTCCTCCAAGCTTTCCATGATTTATCTAAACAACTTTTTGAAAGTTTACATTCCAACTTTTTAAATACCAGTTGTGTGCATTTAACGGAAAAAAAGGAAAATGTGTCAGGATCGAAGTTCTCTCACAAATTGTAATATAAATTAACATGTATATCCCTACATTATAGTATATCGTATCTGAATTATTGCATATGGTTCAAAATCAATTTTGGAACAAGAAATTCATATTCTAATATGAGAAATTTATTAACTTTTTGAATTATTAAAAATGTAATATAGTGAAAATCAAAAAGTAAGTTATGGGCAAAATATTATGTTTCTGCCAAAACGAATTTACCCATTCGCAAAACCCCGCGAATCCCCCTGAAAAAATTGATAACGATTGACTTAAAAGTGCTGAATAACCGATTAAAGTGTGCAAATCACTCTGGAAAAATTTTTTTAAAAATTGAAGCTGTACATCTTAAAATAAAAATCTGATTAATAAATAATTCCCTTCATTAAATTTTATAAAAACTTTAAAGACAGATTTTTTTATATTTTTTTTCCTTCATAAAATAAAGTTAAAATTAGAAATTTTTTTGAAAATTGTCCATTGAATTGTTTATAAATAAACAACCTTTTGATTTTGCGATTGCTTTGATATCCATTGAGAAAATTAATTTTTTAAAATTAACAATTTCCCTTTATTTATCCAAGCATATCCTCTTCAAGTTCTATTTTGTATGTTATTAAGCTTTACAATTTTCGCGTTTATGCCCAAATTTATTGTAGGAGATCGGATGATGTTACTTTTTTTGCTGCTTATGCCAAATTTTAAAATAAACATTTGAAATTAGTTTGACAGGGTAAATTGGCACATTTTTTCATACAATTTTTAACAAATACATTCAAAATTAGCACCTCTTCAAAAGAATTTTATTTTTTTGTTTTTATGAACACCTCAAAAATAATTATTTATGTGGGATCACAACAAAATTGTTCTATAAACCAAAAGCTTGTTATTACCTGATTTTAAACATGAATGATTTCAAATAAGAGGATCAATCTCTTCTAATTTTTAACGTTCTAAAAAAAAAATATTAAAACTTACATCAATTTTTAGCAAAAAAATACCTTTGAATTAGACAAAAAAAAAAGAAATCCCAAAGAAGTTAATACGATGAAGAAAAATGATATGGATCTGAATTTGTTCCACCCTGGTCAAATCAAAAAGTGGATTTATTCAATTTTTGAATTCACCGCTAACGTTCAAACCAGAATATGTTGGTCTTTCTTTTCGCACATATTTTTGCAGAGACAGATCGTCGTCTTGATCCTTTCCAATTTAACCTTTGTGTTTGGGATCTTGAAGGTATTGATCCTACGTTTGAAGATGTTACTAATTCAATACTAACAGATCCACGTGAGCTAGAAGAAGGACAAATTGCATCTACCATGTACTCTCAACTTTCCACATGTGATATGTTTGTTTTACCAGGTCTTCGAAATCACACCACTGCTAAGAATTTAATTAAAAAAATGGAAGAAAAAGAATTCAGTGGGTTTACGGCCTATCCCACCAGTGGTCGTTATGATTCTACACTTCTTTCTCGCATTGATTTAGAAAACACCACTGATTTCAAACCAAATGAATTTGAATATCCCATTCCAAATTCCAAATGTAACTTCACAGGAACAGGCCATGCAATGATGAACATGTCCTTCTATGGGACATTACATTTCCATGATCCCACACCACTTTCACATGTATTTTCGGTCAGACTTAAAACCGGAAACACTCCCGAAAACTGTGCATTTAGAGAGGCACAGGCCGACCTCATTTGCAAGAAGGTCAAAGAGATTGACAGCAGCAACTTTATTTTTGTTGCTGGAAGTTTCGAAGCTTCATCAGATGATCCATATTATGAAGTTTTGACAAACTGCGGCCTTACTGATGTAAAGTATCTTGCGAAGGATCCATACACACGAGTCAACAAAACAAGTTCTGAAAAATTGTATTATGATACAGTATTTGTAAATGATGCAATTAAGAACGATAAAAGACTAGATACACTAAAAATTAAAAATGAAGCCGAAGTTGTCCTCCCATCAACATCATATTACACTTATCCACTCACTTTGTACACAAGACTGCGATTGACGAAGAAATGGAAGACATTTGAAATCTCTTATGCACTTTGCATATTCCTCGCTGATGCAGGGTTCTTTACATGGCTTATGTTCTTCTCAAGAGAAAGGAAGGAAAGCGATTATCAACAAATTGGTGAATAAAACATTTAAATCATATTATTAGTATTATATTAACTTGACGAGTCTTCAACTTCGGCAAGCATTCGGTCAATGGCGGCTTCATCAAAGGAGCCTGAGCTGGAAGTGTCACTGATTGTGGCCATTTGCATATCTGTGGTATTAAGAAAGGGAATCGTTTGGATCTCAGAATGTATGTCTGGAGTAGCAATCGGATGCGGAGCTTCATCGTTTTGGGTCACGAAAACGGGTTGTTCATCATCATGTTGGCCTGGGAAAGAGCAGCAAATTCCCATTGAAAAAGAAGGTTATTTTGAATCGGTCAATTACAAAAAGTGCTCATAATGGCACCACTGCCACTTTTGATAAACTGTTTATAACAACCAAAAAATCAAATTCTCATTCGAAAAGAATATCCAACTTATCAGTACACACACAGACACATTTTGATTCGCTTTCTTTAATATGTTCAAAAACAAAATTATTGTAATTGGTTTTATTTTATCCATAAAATGATACGTCACCAGCCTCATTTCCAATTGCTAAAATATTATATGTGTTATCAAATGACAATGAAGTGATTTTGTATCCATTATTTACTTGAGGCGGGAAATATCTTTCGTAAACCTTTGTACCATCTTCGACAGAAAACATAAAAATCCATTGATCAAATTGTAGTTGTGTACACACTATTAAAAAGTTTTGATCTTTAGCAATTCCAACAGGGAAATTATCCAATAATTTCCCCTCAACAGAAATCGAGAACAAGTATTCACCCAAGAAAGAGAACACTTTAAATTCTCCGTTCCAATAAATTATCATTTTTTTTGCCTTATATAAGAATATGAAATCCGATACGTTTAAAGATGAACTATTTGGAATATATGAATATGCGCCATTACTTAGGTCAACTACGCATACATTGTTATCTTTTTCTTTGAATATAATACTTAATTCGAACCTATCTACAAATTCCACGTAGAAACTATTGTTCACTTTAATAACTGAATTCATTGATTCTTGATTATTACCTATGAATGTTAAACCAATTTCATTAATGCCCAAATTTTTTATTATTAATAATGCGCCAGGAGTCATTTTTAAATCCCAAATTCCACCACTCCCAAATTCATATAAACATATATAATTCGATAATTCATAAATTCGATATTTCCCTTTTCGACCTTCGAATATAATTGTTCGATTATTAATGGAATCAAATTCTATAAAACCTGGATATACGATGTCATCATTAACAAATAGATTTGTGCAATTATTTAAATCATTAACTTGATATGAATAACAATGTAATGCACTATAATCATCGATTTGTGATACACTAACTTTAATAATCTCTTGTCGTATTGTGTTGTAATATATCGATCGAATAACTTCGCCAATGATGTTGTTTAAAAAACATATGAACGTGTTCGTGATCGTGTTAAATACACCTGCAAGTCCACTGTTGGTGCGAACGATTGTGTATTGTTCTGTTTGTGTAATTTCGCATATTTTAGACCTGCGTAAAAAATTGAGGGTTTGTGGTAATTGTAATGTGTCAGTATGATTCCACATGTCAGAATTGGATATCTTAGATATATGTGATATCATCATTTCATTTTGATTATTTCGAAGTGTAATGACTTTGTTGGTTGCAAACTCGCTGGCTAAAAGCCGACGCTTTTGTTGCAAAAAACATGAGTTCATTTTGATTTCTCCGAATGAACAATCGACCATTGCACACATGAAATTTAAGACTATATGATATGCTTGTAAAGTATTCAATTGCATTTGGCATTTTGGTATTTGTATGAAAATATTCAATGGCAAATTACAAAAAGTGTACGTTTATTAATTATTTCTCTCAAATTTTTTGTGAGATTGTTGACCAAATATAAACTGAAATCAATGGATAAAGTGAAGTGTTTTATCTCTGCTAAAAATCATTCATTAATTACTGCTAATTCATAAGAATTTAGAATAATTTGAGTAAAATCAGCATAACCAAATATAGGGTTACAATAAGATATAATTTCTCGAAGATAAATATACAAATAATAGGCATTTTGGTGTTATTTGAAAACTTCTATTGAAGTTTATTATTTAGTAATTAAATTTGTGTTTTTTGAAACGAACATAAAATATTTATGTTAATGTGCAAAAGTTGCCAAATCACTATAATTCTTATTACACATAATAAGCTTTGAGACAAGATGTCAAGAGATTGCACCAAAAAATTTACCAAATTCAAGTAATTTTTGTTCGGTATGAATTTGAATAAATTCAATATAAAAACATTACAAAAGTATTTTTTGATATACACAAAAAAGTAAACACAATTTCACTTTTTATTATTTCTTACTGTTTCATCGAACATCACAGCACATTCGAGTGCTTCCACTGTATTTATTGCCGCTAATGTTGAGATAGCGCTTGACAATTTCGTTGGCTCGTTTTGCCATATGACTACAGCCATCACTGCGATTTTCATCAGCATTCCGTTGGCGTCGATTCCTTTCATCATTTTCCTCATTTCTCCAATTATGTCACCAAATACTGCGCCTTCAATTAACATTTTCCGACACTTATCTAATACTATTGAAGTTTGGTATTCTTTGATCATGTTCGTAAGTTCAATTTGTTCAGTGTTCGTTGACTTCAAAAGTTTATCCATCGACGTTTGAAGCTGCTGTGGATTACCGCCCGGAAGCTTAAGACTAAGTTTAAGAATGGAATCGACAAAGAATTGGAACTCGTTTTGCGTAATAATAATTTGATGTGATTCGAAATATTTTGTTACATGTGAAAGAACTAAAAGTGACAAATCAATGAAAGAAGATGGTGTATGTTCGGTGGAATTTAGCATACAAATGAAAGAAGTGTCAGTGATGTTAATGGTTGCATTGCTTTTAATAACTGATGATAAATATGTGTTGACTAGATAATCCCAAAAATACTTTGTAAAGTCGGAAATGAGGTCAAAGGTCTTGAGGATATTTATGTTTGGACCTAAGTTTGTAAAAGAAAATCCGTTTTCATTGATTGAAAGAAATGAATTATACTCAGAACGAATTTGATTTGTACAATTTGTTACTATATCGGTGTAAGTGGAACTTAAAGTTAAGAGATCGGATTTTTGCTTGAATTGAGGTAAAAGTGGTAATATTGAATTGAAATCATTTTGCTTGATATAATCATTGATTTGTTTATGAAGTGATATAAACTTAGAAAGCTCACGATAAACAATTAGTTTCTGTTTCTCAGATTCAAGTTTTGCTTGTTTTTCATTAATTTGAGATTGAATATCTTGTGCTTTAGTATGTATATCGCTCAATGAGTTTTTAAACTCTGAAACTTCTTTTTTGAGGCTAGTTTCATTGGTATATAATTTTTCTGTTTCATTTGCAATTTTTACTAGAGATTCTTTTTGTGAAAAAATAGCTTCTTCGATTGCGCCCACTTGCTTTAAACATATCTCAGAATTCTTTTCTTGTAATTCCAGTATGTCATTTTTTGTAAGTTTTTCCTTGTTTTTAGTGAGTAATTTAATTTGCTCACACATTTTTTTGGCATAAATAAATTATTTGAAATATTTTCGACACAAAAATAAAAAAAAAATAAAAAAATAAAAAAAAATCTCAAAAGCTCAACAAATTCTTTTATTCTTCCTTTTTAACAACTAAAAAGAAAAAATTGTCACCAGCTTTTGTTTTAAAAAATAGAGTCTCAATTGCTAAAATTAATTTCGTATTAATTATTTTCTATAAGATATAAAATTATATCAATTCCCATTTCTTAATGAATTTAATTTCTGTTTTCTTTGTATTTTGATGATATTTAGATAAAAAAAACAATTTTTTTTATACAAAGACAAAAAATTGCACCGTTTTTTATGCCAAAAAAATTTCAAAACTTTTGCAAATTGTCTAAAAATGGATGAACCTCAGCGGGTTCAGGAATTCCTTGAAGAATTTAGATTTAACAATGAAAATCGCAAAATTTACTGCTATGGAATTGGACGTCATACTACGCTTGCACCATTTTTGTTTGAATATCCTATTCGTTCCTCAGCGCCACTTCTTCTCCGTGGTATATCACCTTTCAGCAACTTTGAAGTTGCCAGTTCCAACACATTTAAGAACTTCACTATTTATCATGAAGATCTTAATTCTGATGGATATTCCACCTCATTAATCTCGATGTTCTATTGTTATGCCGACATGCATACCAAGCGTATTTCACCTCATTCTTTTTCATGTACTTTATGTCAACAAACTGGGAGTAAGAACCATATCATATCTCATATTCTCAAAGATCATCAAGACCAAATCAAAAAACAACTTGAGCCATATGTAGATTATGTTAGTGATGACAAAGAATTCCTCAAAGGAATGTTAACCAAACTTCAGTTCGATGCAATAATTAAACGTTCGTCGAAGCCACAATTTGAGCTGCATTCGATTATGGGCAACACGACAGCGCCATCGCTCGATACGCTGGAGACCGATACGGACTCGTATGAAGAAGACGATATCGAATTTGAAAGCGACGACGATGACGACATCGGCAGTTATTTGGGGCCACAAAGCACAAACGTTAGCAAACGCAAATCGCCAATTGAACTTCTTTATAAGTCAGAAGTATCACCAGCGTTAACTTTATTTGCGAAAGCGCATGATCCAAATTATCATTCATTCTATGAGCCGACGACATTAGACCCATTTCCAGTGACAATGTCATCAAGTCAAATTATACATCCATACGTGGATTCATATTTACAATATAATGATACGTTTCATGGCGATGTTTCTTTGCTTGATTCATTTCCTGAAGAAGAAGAAACGAAGCCGAAGCAAACGAAGCCGAAACCACCAGAAACAGTTTCATATATTAATATCATTCCACAGAATTTAAGGGACAAAATCATTTCGAACATCGCAAAACAATTAATTACAAGTTATGCAACAAATAATTGTGGACAAAACGTACGATCGATATTTCAAGTAAAGAAGAAACAAATACAAAAACAATTAAGAGAAGAAAAAGCTCAACGACAAAGAAATGAAGAAAAGCAAAGATTAATGGCTATGCGAGAAAGAAGAAAAGTGAAAGTCGAACAAATGTCCGAAAAACTTTCGAATACAATTGTTAATATATATATACGGAATGTAATTAAAAATATATATTTGGAAGAAGTTGAAGCTGAAGATAAAAATGAAAATGAGCCGAATGAAGAAATAACAAATCAATTGAACACTGAATATAGTAATGTTGTTGTAGTATCGAATTTAGTATTACAACATCAATTAAATCCAACATTTCTATCTAAGGCTTTTGGTAACTTAAATTTCCAACTTGAAGGTGAAAGCGAACGTAAAATTAGGTTCAGATGTTGTGGTAATCATGTTCAAGCTTTGTTATTTTTGGCTTCTTATGAAGAAGTTAAAAAGGCTCTCGCTTCAAACCCAGTAATGATTGAATATTCTCAAGCGTATTTATCGAGATATGAGGAAAATAATGATGACGGAATGATGTTATTTACAGGACAACAAGTGAAAATGTTGTCTGTGAAAAATCCAGAATCGATAGAAAATGATGGCGGCTCTTCTGAATTAACAAAGATAAATCCTTGTATGGATTTAGATTTGATCAATGATGGTTTGGAATGTTGATTTTGTATTTATCATATATATATATATATATATAATATAAAATAAAATGTTTGATTTATTCATGAATTAGAATAGTTGATAAGTTTTGAATATTCTTTGTCTAATTGTTTTATATATTTTTTGATGTTTCGAAGCTCAATAAGAAGTTGTGAATGACTGATAAAGTTGTTTTTATGATTCTTAGTTTTGGGTTTTTGTTCTCCGGAAATATGCTCAACAAGTTGCGATGAAGTAGGACTTGAAAGTTCTTCTTCTATCATAAAATCGTTTTCATTGTCCATTTCTATTGCCTCAATGGTTTGAAGAAGTCTCAGAGATGCATTATTCGGTGTTAAAAATGGTTTCTCCATGGAAATTAATTACAACATCAAAAATGACATCAAAAATTCAATTCAAAATCATTTTAAATAGATTTTACATATTTATTAATATAATCAACAAATATATAAAGAGAATATTTCATGAAAAACAATGTTTTATTATGAAAGAAAAAAAATTGGAAATTTCAGATGAAATTAGATTAATGAATATAAAAGAATAAAATCAAAAAAACTATATAGAATTGTCTTTCATTAAAAAATTCAAGCTAGCTTAACATTAAAAAGATATTTTGCAATTTGGCCAAGCAAGAAATTAAAAGTTTTTTGGCTGGAGGAGAACGTTTACGTCACAATGTTTATTCTCTTTTCTTTAGCAACTCTAACAATTTCGGCTAATGAAAACGCTGGGAAAATAGTAACACTCACATCTAGCAATTGGGATAAATATATTGAACAACGTGACCCTGATTCAGTTTGGTTGATTATGTTCTCTGGCGAGAAATGTCCAGCGTGCAAAATCACAATGCCTGCCTTTACAAAGGCTGCTTCCCAAGCTGATGGTATGATTAACTTTGGTGTTGTTATATCAGAAAAAGACCCCGGCCTTCACATGCGTTTTCAAATACGTGTTGTTCCTACCTTTATTATAATTCATAAAGGTGGTCGTGTAGATTACACTGGAAAAAGAACTGATCGTTCCTTCATTAATGCTGCTTCTAAATTTATTCCAGATCATTCAATCCCTGTAACCAAAGATTGGGTTGATGACGAAACATATTCCGCTATTCTTTTCACTGACAAAGAGAAGACACCACCAATGTGGGCTGCTGTCAGTTGTTCATTCCATAGCAAAATCCGAATTGGAATCACGTCAGACCCAGAAATTCTTGAGCTTTTTAATGTTGAAAAGACACCCACTATTATTTTTACCAACAAAACTCACCGTATTACATACACAGGGCGAAATACATTTAATGCAATATCCCAATCAGTTTCCGATTTCATTGATGGTTCTTATGAGGAGCCAATACAGTTCAACATTGACTTCTTTTTACCAGAAGAGTATACTGAAGAATGCGAAAACTTCAACGGTTATTGCATAATTCATGCATCAGCCGAACTCGATCCAAAACTTCGTGTTGCACAAGAAAAGTATTCGAGCAATCGCTTGAAGTTCTTTTATGGTGACGAAGATTTACCATTTGAATTCATTAAGCCAAATGAACTGTACATTATTGCACCGCACAAGAAAGAGGCAATGAAAGTACAAAGTGTAAACGAATTAAAGGAAGCAATTATGGACGTGTTCGATGGAAATGCCAAATGGACACCAATAGAGGAGTTGGAAAGCGCTAATAAATAATTTTTTTTTCAGAAATGTTTTTGCATAATGTTTCAACTCATTATATCTTTGATGAATATCTTCTACTAAAAAAACTATGAAATATTTTTAATTATTCATATATGGTTTGTTTTACTAATAATAATAACATCTTTCGTGAATTCGCGAATGTTTTAGTCTTTTAGGAAAAGCGATATTTGGAAAATGATGTATTTCTGAAAATAACGCTCGAATCGTAAAAGCAATCGCTTTTGGAAAATATACTGACTTTTCGGAATTAGAACCAATTCGGAAACACATATAAAAATATTTTTTATTTCATGAATTCTCAGAAAAAGAGAAAAAAAAGAATAAATTATATTTGGAAATTCTTCTGTTTTTGTAAAAGAAATGTATTCAGAAGAAAAGACGGTATATTTTTCTAAACGACCGCTTTTCGAAAAAAAAAAAAAGTAATATCCAAGCAAGCACAGAGCTTTTCCAAAATGACTATAACATTTGCGATCTACCACCTATTAGCAAAAAACTCTAATGTTTCTATGGATCATTGGTTCTGATCATTAATGTTTTATAATTTTGTAAATGTCAAGAAAATAACAACTTTTAAAGGCTTTAAAAACAAAAATATTTGGATCATAATTTAGAAGCATTTGTTTTTTATAAATACAAATAAAATATTTATAGGAAATAAAAAATAAACAAAATTGTATTTTTAACATTTAAAACATTATTGGCGTTTGAATCTTTGTCCTCAACTCTTCGACTCTATTTTTATAATTATATAATAATTCTTCTATTTCATTTATCGGAGCGTTTAATTTCTTTGCGATAATTTCCTTTTCTTTATTATCTAAATCCAAAAACTTCAAAATGAAATCTCCGTCGACGAAATTTCCTATTTCATAATTCGAACCATTTTTCTTTACCAAATGGGAATCAATATTTTTAATGTAACCGATTCCTATCAAATTATTTGACATAATTTGATAAATTTTTTTAAATTTTTCATCTAAACATTTCATAACAAATCCGATTCCACCACTTTTCGTCACGAACAAAAACAAGAAATCGTTATTAATGTTTGAACTTAACAAAGTATTTACATTACAACTCATTTTATAAGCAAATTTAGTTATAATATTTCTTTCATTTTCTATGTTCATATTATATATTATATCATCATTACTAATCGCAATTATATCATTATTACTTATCATTTTAGCGATTTTTAATGATTTCGGATTCATATCTCTACAAATTTCGGATATTATACCATCCATAATCGTATAAATAATTATTGAAGTAAATTCATCAGAATATATAATAGTAAATGAATTTACACAAGTTAAAGAAGAACATTTAATTCTTGTGCTAATTGTAGATTTTTTATATAAATTATTTTCTTCATTAAATCCTAATGCAGTTAATGAAGAATTATATGCTACAATTATATATTTTTGTTCAGCAAAAGTTATTGCGTCAATCGAATTATTAAATGGAAAATCAGTTAATCGATTTAAATTGGAGTCATATATTATTACAATTCCTTTGTTTTCTATAGAACAACCTATAACTAATAAAGGATTCGAATTATATTGGATCCATAACATACATTTCGGTATTTCTAATACTTTTAAATATACAGGTGGTGTTGAAGTAGATATTAAGATATAATTCGATGCGTTATTACATGCAAAAACTATCGGATTATGATTAGTTTCATCAATGGCCATTAAACGAATTTTCTTTTGTAATATGAAATGATCTTCGATATGTGTATGATAATAATTTTCTAATGATATAATCGATATATTTTTCGATGTTAATATAGCAATTTTATTCATATAATTTGTGGCATCAATTATTAATGGACATGAAATATAATTAATTTTGTTATCTTTATAAAATGCAGGTGTATCAGATACTATAAATATTTCACCAAATATTTCACGTAAACCAAAAATTGTTCCATTTAAACTTAACTTTATGGAATTATGATATATTTCATTATAAGTACTAACGATAAGTTCATTGTTTTTATCATATATAATGGATGTTAACATAATCGAATCATCAAATTCAAATTCTTTAACATCATTTGTTTCTATATTATATGTAATTAATTTTGCGTTTGAATAAAATATTACAGAAAATTCATCTTTCGTTAAAGCAATTGATGATATTTCATCATCAAAATTATATTCATTAATTTCATTTATAGAAAAATCATTGATTTCATATAATATAATTTTCCTATTTTCAAATGAAATTATAAATTTATTATCAAAAGAAGAAGCAAAAGTTGCATCGGGTTCAAATTTTATATTTAATGTCGAGTTATCATTATTATTATATAAAATAATATTATGTTTTGTTATTTGAAGAATTAAAGAATTAATTTCATATACAAAAATTGTTGGCTCTTCTTTTAATAAATTCGAACCGATTAATTCAAATTTATCATTTAAAATATATGTTAATGAAAACGTAGAAATTATAAATAATTTGTTTTCATTTAAATACCATATTCGTTTTCCGTCATTAATTTCAATATTTATTTCTTCAACTGTTGCAGAACCATTTAGAAATGATCGTAATTTACCATTTTTTAATATAAAGTTTGATCTATCCATAAAAGATACGCAATTTAATGATGCAAATGTATTGATAACTTTAAAAATATTATTGTTATAAAGTAAAAGTTGCGAATCATCAAATGATGAAATTTGTAAAAATAAACTTTCAGTAAGTTGAATTAATTTATCACATTTATGCGTTTGGCCAATTCGCTGTAAATCTGGAATAATAAATATAACGCCATCATCGTCAACAGCAATTATTTTGTCATTAACAGATGATAAACATGAAACTGATGTTTGAAGATGTGTCTTTTTAACTTCTGCAAAATTTTTGATTTGTGAAATTGTGTTTTTATATGAAATCGCAAATGTGTCGTTATTGATTACAAGTAAATTGGACATTTCTTGGGATTCTGTAAGTTCAAGAGATTGCATTAATTCAAGTTGTGCGTCATTAATTTGATATTTAGAAAGAGTAAGTTTCATATCGATATCATTTCCAAGAATTAGAAATGTGTTATCTGAGATAAATTTGATGTCAAGAATAGAAGAATAAGGTAAATATTGAGGAAAGATTTCGTTTTTCTCTAAATCAATAAAATTAAGTGTTCGAAGCCGAGTATGTGTGATTATGAAGTTTGGGTTTGTGGCTAATACATCATGAGTACGTTTTCCAATTTTAGTTGAAACATCACATTTTTTAATACAATGAAGTTCATAATTTAATTCTGCTTGTTTTATTTGAATTATTAATAATATTTCTGATGTTAGTAAAATAGCAATTTGGTTATTTGAAACATATTCTAGGCATGATATTTCACCAAATATTGGAAATATTTTTGGAGTTGAAATAAAATTATTTGATAATTCAGAAATTGAAATTTCATTTCCCTGTGAAAAGACAACCAACTTGTCTTCTGTCAAAACGCAATTTGAAATATTTGAAGGAGGATGCAAAGAACCAACAATAAAAGACATTCTGAATTGTGTGGCCGTTTATTATTCCCCAAAGTTCAATCAAAGAGGAAATCTGAACAAAATAATCACTAAATAAAATCCAAGACAATTTAAACTTAACTACTTATAACCAGTTTAGTAGAATCAACAAAAAATACTTTTGCAAATTAGGCCTAATCAAATCAATTTTTTTTTTAATCTTTTTAAAAATAATTTTTATGAAAAATTGGTGTATACTCCAACCCGCTACACGAAAAGTAAATGACAAATTATATTATTAAAGAAAAATTCGAAATTTAGATTTATTATGGTGAAAATGTATTATTTTTTCAAAAAGCCAAAAAAGTTATTTCAATATTAAAATGTATAGCATGTTTATCTAGGGTATTACTGTTTTTGTCTGTGATAATATCTTATTATCTCCATTCTCATGGAAAAAATAAGAAACAAATCTAATCTTTCAGAAGCAAGCATATCATTGGATATATTATGGTTTGTATGAATTCAAATCAGTATTTTCATATTTTTTGGTTATCTTAATATGTATGAAAAAATTTTGAATCTCCTTATTCAAGATAAACATAATATTCGTAAACAATAAAAAAATTAATGTTTATATTATAGTATGATTTATAAATATGATTGAAATATTCTTAGTTTTTCTGGATCATTTCCAAGTATCATTTGCACGTTAACATTTGTTATTTTAATCAGTTCTATCATTTGATTTCGATATTCTCCCAATGTTTTATCATCTATTTCTCTGTCTCTAAAGAATTCCAAAGGATTTCCAAACATTCTGATCAACACAGCAGCGAATTGATCCAAAAAGTTTCCATTTGCTCTTTTCAACAACCATTCGAAGAATTTCATTATATCTTCGAATTCGTCTGCATCATAAATTGGTGGCATCAATTGCAAAAATGGAACAATTGATTCATCAACAACGAATTTATCATTTTGAGTAATGATTGCACCAATTGCACTTATTAAATTTTCATTAAATAATACGTCATTTTCATTATTCGGTGACATAATAAACTTTTGTTTCAAGCCATTAATTATTTCATTTGAGTTTGGATTTATTAATTGAGATGCGAAAATCGAAATATTTTTAAGTAAATATACGCCCATATAATTATATTGATTTATTAAATTTTGAGCTATTTCGAAAATTCCCAAAATTTTATCTTGAATTATATTAATTGGAATTTCTTGAATGATTTGTACAAGTATTTTAACTCCAATATTACTTATGTTTGGATCATTATGATTACATAACTCAACAAACAATGGGAAATATTGATTTATAATATTAATTGAGTTTTCTTTTAATGTCGAAATAATTCCACCGAAAATCTTTGAAGCGGATTCTTGAATAGTTAAATTAGAATCATTTTGAGAAGAATAACTTATACTATGATAATGTAAATTACATTTAATTGCATTTTCAGTTGTTATTAATATATTATTTATATGTTCAATAATAAAGTTAATATTTACATTAGAAATAATATTATAAATTGCTTCAAATGATATTGATATTGTTTCAGCATCTTCATTTGTATTTATCATATTTAATAAAATCGGAATTAACATATTTACTATTTTTTCTATGTTTTGAATATAATCATTTAATGATTCAGTTATAATACAAGCGCCTTTTGCTGAATGCAAAGAATTATTCGATTTAATGAAATTAATAATTGTTGAATAATTTTGTTGCAAATAATCCGGAAATTTGGATGCTATAGCACAAAGAACTCTTAATGAAATATCGGAAATTGTTGCCGTTGATATAATTTCACTATTCGGAGGAGGGTTTTGACAAATGTTTGTTAATATTTGTATTACTAAAGTAATTGTTTGTAATGTTGAACTTGTATGAAAATCAACCAAAAATCCATAAGCATTAATCATTTCGATAGCTATGTATGTGTCTTCATTTTGCATTCCTCTTGTTAAAAACTCAGCAAATGAAAATGCATATTGTGAAAATTGTTCAACAGATTTTTCAGATAAATGCGCTAAACAATAAATAGCATTCCCACATAATATAGAATTATTTGTTGATTGAAGAATAGTTGTCATTGTCGAATATAAAATATTAAAATTGTTTACAATTTCATTTCTACAATTTTTGATTAAAGTTGAAATAAATTGTAAAATCGAAATTTGAATGGAAGTGTTCGTGCAATTCAAAATTTGTAAGAAAATTGGAAGTTTTGTATCGATTATTTCATCAGAATTTTCCAAAAACGTTAAAGTCGTTTGAATTAAGTTTAATGTTTTAGTTGAAGGGAACTGAATTAATGATTGTAATGAATAATTCTGTATCATTTCTAATAATTGTTGTTCATTTCCAATCATTTCAACAATTGTACTTAACGATTCACAAATCGCTTCTCTTAAACAATTTGATTGACATAATAAAGTTTTACAAAACATATCAACAACATCGCCATAAATATTCGAATAAAAATCAGGTTCTGTTTCAATACAACCTTTTAAGAATAATGAAATATAAAACATTCCAGATTCACTTTGTTGGAATTCTTTAATTTTCGATATTATATTTCCAACAAGATTTGAATAAGGCGCAAAATGTTCGCCAATTATTTGTGGATAATTTGATGGTGATATTTCATATTCATCATCAGTATTATATTTGGATTGAGTTAAATAAAATGAAAATTGATGTATCGAAATCAAAAGAGCTTCATTAGAAAATATATCGGGATAAATTTCCATTATCGATTCTATTATATTAAAACATTCGTCTAAAATGTAAAAACTTTGCTTGAAATTATCAATTACCACAATAATTCGTTGTAATAATTCAAATGGATTTATAATTAAACAATTCGTATTAATTGAATCAGAATAAATTTTTAATAAATTCTTTATAAGCGTTTGATTGTTTAATGTTAAAAGAAGATTAAGAGAATGAACAAAAATATCACCAATATGAAATGGATTTGATGGATCTTCACAGTATAAAGATGAAAGATGAAATACAAATTGAATTGTAGTGATTTGAGAATCTTCAGATCCTTGAATGCCAATTTGTATAAGTTGCATAAACATATTAGAGATATTACCATCAATTGAAATTAATTCACACAGTGAATCAAAAATTTGAATTGCTGATGGAACTAAAGAAACAATTTGATTATTGAGAACATGTGTAGAAAATTGAATTATTTCAGCAAAGGTAGCTTCACAGTAGTACTCTGTCAAAATGAGAGCCATTGTTTTTAATAACATAAGGCTATGAAGTGAAGATAAAGATTTAAATAGTGAATCAATAATTTCAGCTTTGTTTTCTAATGCATTCCAATTATGGTTAAGCCAGCTCTTAATTCCAAGAAGGCAATGCTCAAGTATATTTTCTTCAACATTTGAGTTTAAAATTAATAATAGGCTTGGAAATGAATTTACATTTCTATAAACGCTTTCTAAAAATTCGGTTAACTCTGGTGTTACACCTTGTCCATTTTGGTTTGATAAATTTTGGTAACACTGTAAGATCTGATTTTCCATTCTGGCTATTGAAACGTTTAAACTAAAACGTTAAAACTATTCAAATATTTTTGTATAGAAGAACGTTTATTCATACATCCATATAATAAAAAAGACAAAACTAAATTTACCGTATATGAGCCAGAAGCATATAACAAGTTACTATGAAGAATTCGATAACCATTGCAAAAAAGATTACAATTCCTGCAATACATAATTTTTTTCCGATAGAGTTTGAGTTAACGAAGAAAGAAACAGCAAAATATGCTTGAGGAATATCTATATAATTCGATACAATAAAAGATGTGTTATGAAAATTCACAAAATTATTGATTGCCGATAAATGAATATTTGCACCAATTTCTGTGACTGTAAAACCGCCTTCAATTTTTAATGGATATTCTCTTCTTCGACAATATTGTCCGATTCCAGAAAAATTTGTAATCAAAGAAGAAGAAGGACACCATACTTTATAAAAATTTTCTGAAATATGTACTCCTGATAAATCAAGAGCTTGCTGAGCAAAACTAACAAAAGAAACTGAGGTAAGATTATCTTTATCAGTATTAAAGTCATTTGAATAATAGTATTGAATAACACCATTTCCACTAATTGACAAACTGATGTTATACCCAAACATATTATGTATGATGTGAAATGAATATGAAGAATCTGTTTGAATACTTGGTAAATCCAAAACAAAATTATTTGGATATTTAAGTGACTGATTGGTTTGATTTGTGGTTATATATACATCCATATTTTCTTGTGATAAAGTTAAAGGAATTGCAAGCAAAGAACAAATACTTTCGTCAAATTTATTCTCTCTTGCCCACCAAACGCCACCTAATATTATTAAAACCAAGGAGCAGATTGCCATTATAATTGATTGAATCCAAGGATAGCAGCATGGTTCCATCTTGTTGGAAGCAGCTATAATAACGGTTTTTGTCAATTTTCTGTACCTGTACGACTTTTTTTTTAAATTTTTCAATACCTCTATCTGGTAAAGAAGCTTGGAATGTTCAACATTGACTAATGAATCTTTATTCGATTTTCTGGGGCAAACCAATCCTTTTTCTTCCTACGCCTAGTGCAGAATCAACCTTTGGTAGATAAATTTGCTAACAATTATTGATATCCAATATGATTTTTAACTTATCTGAGAACAAATAATAGAAATTTTTAAAAATTCTTTTTTATTGTTATCTTCTTCAACGGGTTCATAAACAAAACTGTAAAAAATTCGTTGCAATAAAATTGCAAACTATGAAATTTCATTTAGCTATATGTTATTATTTCATATTTGAGTGTCTTAACGAAAATAAACAAAAGTCTTCTAACTCTTTTGATGCAAATAACTCTATAGGAACATATCAGATTAACTTTTCCTGATTATTAGAATACATTTTGACTTAGTAAAACATTTAAGTTCTCTCATTATTTTCCAAAATGCTTTTAACACAAGCTATATAAAGAAAAAATCTGAAAACAAATTTCGATAACAAAAAAATTCTTGCAAGAAATAAAAATAAACAGTAAAGCATTTAGTGTTTTCTGGGTCTGTTTCTTTTGTGAGCTAAATGACTTGAAGAAGTTTGCTTAACATCTTCAATGTTTGCTTTGAGAGCATCTTCATCATCTTTCCAGTTTGGTGGGTTTACATTTAGCCATGGCCAATCTGGTCCAAATAATATCATTACAAAGACTGTAACACCTGCTTCAAAGTATAATGCATGACGAAAATTATCCTGGTAAATTGCATATATAATAGAAATTGGAATAGATAAAGCAAATATTATGATAGAAAAAATCAAAACGCGTTTCTGACCTTGGTAATCAGCCATTTTATGATTTGACCAAACACTGTTTTAACAGCTGCTTTATTTCAAAAGTGTTGCTAATGGCGTACGTTTATTTTTTCATCGAGAGATGTCTCGAAAGCAAACAAAGATAATCGAAGAATATTCAAGTGAAGATGATCAGTATGATGATAGTTATAGCCCAGATGAAAAAGATAAAATTATTGCACAACAAAAAGAAATTATTTCTGAAATGCAAAAAGAATTCGCAGCAACATTGGATGCACTGAGAAAACAATTAAGAGAATATGTTGATGAATCCACACAAGTTCAAGAAGATATGCTAGAAAGAATCAAGGAGCTCAAAGCAGAAGTTGCAAAATTAAAAAAGAAAACAACAAATCCTGGAAGACAAACTACAGTTAAAAGTTCCATATATCAAACTACACAGAAGTATCCTCGAAAACTTGCACAATCACCAAAAGATGTTCGTAAATCAGTTTATTAAAAATCAATTTATATATATATTTACTGATATTCCACTGCGATTCCATCAATGCCAAAATCGCTTATCCCAAATTTAGAGATAAATAATTCATCCAAAAAAATCAAAAAATGAATGCCGCATTTTTAAAAAATACATACAATATATTTCTTAATGGCCGAGGAAATCCAAGAACTTAAATTTATCATCTGTTCTTGTGTTTGAAGGTTGACGCATCGGTTGTTGGGGTGCTCCGTAATACTGTTGGGGTGCCCCGTAAGGGTTACTTTGTTGACCCGCCCTAAATTGGTTTCCCATTGGCTGTTGTGGGATTTGTTGATACTGCATATTTTGTTGCGGTGGATATCCGTATGGATAATTAGGCATTGGCTGCTGTGGTTGTGATAATGTGGCGTCAATGTCTTCATCATCAAGCTTAAAGTCAATACTAACATTTTCTCCATTAAAATTCATCAAATGTTTCCCATTTATTGCTTTTTGTGCATCTCTTATATCACAGAATTTAATATAAAAAAGAGTTGGTTCAAGAACAGCAGTTGCATATATTTCGCCAAATTTTGACATTTCCATTTGTACCTGTTTTAACGTGAGTTTGCTTCCAATGGCAGTTCGGACTAAAAGAGCAGAACATGTAAATCGTGGATTAGTTTGAGGATTAGAGGATTTTTTTCCAAAATTGGTTTTAACTGGCCGCCCCATTAACAATTGATTATCTGCTTGTTCGACTGCTTTTTGTGCACTTTTAATGTTAAAATATGTTACAAAAGCAATCCCCTTTTTTTGTATGAGAGAATAAATATTAGCAATTTCTCCATACTTTTCAGCAAATTCTTTGAACGTTTCATATGGAACGTTATATTGGATATTAGAGAAAAATGCAGTGTGGATGGGAATTCTTTGGTAATTAGATGACTGACTAGGTTGGTTAGCTTGATTTGAAGGAGACGTTTGTGGACGAGGAATTTGTGAATATTGATTTTGATATTGATTTTGGTATTGATAAGGTTGAGGTGGATACGGAACATTATATTGTGGAGGTGGATATGGATATCCGCCTGGTGGTGGGCGCGCTAAGTTTGGCGCGTTGGGTTTGGGATATTGCATTGTGAGTTTGGTCGGAGAGAAAAAGTGACAATAAAAGATCTCTAGAGACCCCATCATAATGAGTGTGTTTACTTGTAAAAGGAATAAAAAAATCAATAATTATTTGGAAAAATCTGTAAAATACATCAAATCCATATTCAGATTTGAAATAAGAAATCTTTTAGGAAAAACTAAGTGAATGAAATGGATATGTTCCCCTTAAATGTTGTATCGGGAAATTGTTACATTTTCTTAATATGGAATTAAGTCTTACTAAATTTAATTCCTTATCCACATAATTTTTTTTAAAAAAAAATTATTTTATGTTTATGAAAGACATAAAAGCAAAAGACATGACTAACACACTTTTTAATAATACCTTGAAAACAATTACGAACGTTAATTTCGTGGGCTTACTTTGAAACCGTTTATTTTTCTTAGGATGGAAGGAAACGAATGGACAGAAGATGAAGATTTTTTCTTATCACAAGGGTATGCGATTTATCACGACGACAAGCAGGAGGTTTTTGACAAGATTCGAAGAGACTTTCCTTTCAAGCAATCTCGGACATCTGCTGATCTTGCAGATCGATGGCGATATTTAATGGATCAATTAGAAGCAGAAGATCAAGATACTATTCAGAGAATAAAGGATGGCAAATTCCGTCCTCAAACATGGACGTATAGTCAAGAGCCTCGAGTTCAAATGCCAGATGTTGATCAAATGATAGAGCAATTTCGGCAAATGCCTTCGCTCGCAATGAAAACACAGTTTGCCGAAATACAGACATCAAAATTTTCCGATGACAATCAAAATATAAACGAAGTATGTCTCAACTATCAATTTGATGTTGATAGCATCAACAAAATTGTAGAGAATGTTCTCAAGAAAACAGTTGATGATGAAACTCTTCGGAAAACTCTCCAAACAGAATTTCAAAAATCTCTTGCACAAAAAGGTCGCGAATTCTCTGTTGAAGACATTTCTCGAAGACTCAATATCATCAACGAGATGACTGATCCTAACCAATCCTTCACAGAATCCAAAAGTATGATCGGACATTTTGATAAGATATTCACCGGAATCCGACAAAAGATTCAATACAATCAACAAGTTGCTGTGACTCAGGATAGCTTTGCTATTCTCCGCATATTGAGCACTATACAATGGCCATTGAGCAAAACTCCAAATGTTGATAACATCCAAAAGGAATTCAATCGTATGTACTTCGGTTGCTTTGCAGAAATGTTCAATCGCATAAGAGACCCTAACAGCTTTCAAATGTACAAACTATACATCGATTTTGCAATTTCAATTGATGTGAATAATGACTTGGAGCCACTAATAAATCCAAACTTAAGGCCTTTATTTGCTAAGCAAAGGGCTGCTCAGGTGCACCAGATATTGTGAAAATAAAGAATAAATATTTGAAGTAAAACATTCTCTAAAGAAAGAATTTTAATATATTTATCCAAAAGTGTAAATGATCGTTTTCAATTGAATTGATATCACTTTTTTTATGAATAATTTGGAAAGATTGATCAATATACAGCAAAAAATATTTAATATGAATGAACAAAATGTGTCCAACACAGTTTCATTGGTTAGTGATTTATTGGACAGCGATTTTCTATATTCGTCAAAACTTATAATTTGCCAATTAATATATTCATCTTTTATTTCACAAAGGAAAAGCTATTTTGTTTATTTCGATTTCATTAAAATATTTGAAGGCAAGCACAATATAATTAATGTTTTCACAGATTTCCTTCTTTGGGATAATTTAGATGAATCCTTTTTTCTACTTGAGAAGATGATTGAAAACAAATTAATTGATTCCAAAGTAGTTAAACTTAATAATTCATTGTATTTTAGACATCATAACATAGACTTAAACTTAAATTTTTATAAAGATTCTGATTTTTACATTTATTTTTGTCAAAATGAACACAATCTCAAGGAGAATAATTGGGAACTTCATAAGCAATTAGTTAAAGAAGGAGTTAATCCAAACGCAATTGCAAAAATAATAAGAAATGATGAAATAGGAAAACTTCAAGAAATTTCATCACAAACGAATTTTGATTTTAATCAAAGAATCGCACCATCACTTTATGAAAGATATTCATATATTAATTATGGAGATATATCAATAATTAATTTTGCAGCATTTTTTTCTTCAGTTAAATGTTTTAAATTTTTATTAATGAATGGAGCAAAAGTAACTAATACAGGAAAATATGCAGTTGCAGGTGGAAATGAAGAAATCATTCATTTATGTGAACAAAATCATTCATCTTTTCAAAATGCATATGAAGCAGCAATTAAGTTTCATCAAAATGATATCTTTAAATATTTTTATGAAAGGAAAATAGAAAAAATTAATAATTTAGAAGAGTTAGGAGTACTATGTGTGAAGTGTAGTAATTTCGAAATACTTTCCTTTTTAATTGATGAGGGAATTAATATTAGTAACAAATATATTATTGATGAATATGCAAAAATAGGAAATATTTTTCTTATAAAACAATTTCTCGCTGAGCTACAAATGCCATATGATATATTAATATATTCTTCTGAATCACCAAATTTTGAGTTAGTTAAATATATAATCAGTCAAAACGAAATTGATATCAATGATAAAAATAAAATTTATTTTAATATTTTAATATTTCATGACAACATTTGGAAATTATTTAAAATATTATGGACAGCACTTATAATAGCATCTTCAAATGGTTATACAGAAATCGTTAAATTACTTCTTGAACAAGAAGGAATTGATATTAATACTAAAAATATTTATTTGTTTTATTTAAAATTTATTTTAATAATTTTTTATTTCAAAATAATATTTGGAAATTATTGAAATTATTTTTTACAGCACTTATGTATGCATCTTCAAATGGTTATATAGAAATCGTTAAATTACTTCTTGAACAAGAAGGAATTGATATTAACGCCAAAGATATTTATTTGTTTTATTTAAAATTTATTTTAATAATTTTATATTTCAAAATAATATTTGGAAATTATTTAAATTTTTTAAAACAGCACTTACATTAGCATCTGCAAATGGTCATACAGAAATAGTTAAATTACTAAGTGAAAAAGGGACTAATTAAAATGTTTGTTATGTGGGCATCTTGCAATGTGCATGCAGAAATTGTTAAATTGATTCAATAGAGTTTCTAGAAAAAAATTTCAAAAACATTTGAACTTTTTTTGGATAAACAATACTGGATGAATTTTTTCAGACAAATGACAGGTCGCAATGTATGCATGTGTTATGCAATGAATCAAAAAATAATCCACAAACAATGAATGCAACAAAAATAAATGATTCAATAATATATTTTTACTTAAAATTTGGTAATAACATTACCTTAAGTTTTTGTTTTATCATATCGGTAAACTCCAAATTTTTGATTGAAGTTCGAAATTTAATAAAAATTAATAAAATCAAATCTTTTAGTAGAAAGTTTTTGAACGGAGAATCCATCAGTTGAAAAAATTAATTCAATATTATTGAATGGTTGTAAACGGTTTTTTGAAAGAAAGTTTCTTGTCATAAAGTGGAGTGAAAGGTTTCGTTTCAATTTTTGACTAATGTGTCATTGATTGTTTGTTTGGTCAAACAAACCGTTATTTTCTATAAAAAACTGGAAACAACTTTTTGTGTGCTATACCTAATCTTCAGTGAAGAAAAATGTGCGGGATCTTTGCATACATCAACTATATGACCGACAAAACAGTTAAAGAAATCATTGAAAGGATTCTTAATGGATTACGCAAACTTGAATATCGTGGATATGATTCTTGTGGAATTTGTTTTGAAACAAAAGAAGGTGATGAAATCAAAACAAATGTAGCAAAAACAACTGGTGCCATATCAAACCTCGAGAAAGTCGTCTCCAAATATTTAGAAGACGAAACTGTTTTTTCTGATCATATTGTTATTGGTCATACAAGATGGGCCACACATGGACCACCAAGTGTTAGAAATGCACACCCACATTTTTCATCCACAAACTTAGAATTTGTTGTTGTCCATAACGGCATAATTTTCAATTATGCCGAGTTAAAAAATCGTTTACTTCAAGAACCAATTTTTCATATCAACAATGAACTTGAAATCCCTGAAATTTTCCGACAGACCGAAAATGCTAATTCTGATTTCTATTCAGATACAGATTCCGAAGTATTACCAAAACTAGCGCTCTTTGTATACAATCAGCTTTATAAGCAGACTGGCCAAAAGCCATCTTTTCTTACAGTCATTACGAATACAATGAAATTAGTTGATGGTACATATGGATGTGTATGGAAATCATCATTTTATCCAAATGAAGCAGTTGCGTGTCGACTTTCATCACCACTTTTATTAGGACTTAAATATCCTGAAGAGCCACAAATGACACATTCTGCACGATCTGTTGAATTCAATGATGATGACTCATTTATACATATATCAGATGCTATAGATGAAGAGAATACACATTTCCAAAGGAAACCATGTGAATTGTTTTTAGCATCAGATGCACCAGCATTTGCTGATATCACTAAAAAAACTATAATTTTAGAAGATTGGGATATAGTTCATATTACACCATATGGAATTGATATTGTTAATATAGCACCAAAAACAGCGAAATTTTCACCTTCAAGAATCGTCGAAAATTTAAACGTATCAATTCAAGATATTGCACTTGGTCAATATCCACATTTTATGTTAAAGGAAATTATGGAACAACCAAATACAATTCAATCATCAATTAGAGGTCGACTTATTGAAGGTTCATTAAATGTCCAACTTGGAGGTATTATACCTAATTTAGATATAATTAAACAAGCTAAAAATATTATATTTATAGCTTGTGGTACATCATTTAATGCAGCATTAGCAGTTAGACCTTTATTCGAACAATATACAAAACAAAGAATACTTGTCGAAGTGGCAAGTGATTTCAATGATAGAAAGCCTATCATTTTTAGAGATGATATATGTATATTTATATCACAAAGTGGTGAAACAGCTGATACACTTGTATCTTTAGAACATTGTTTAAAGGCAGGAGCATTTTGTATAGGTATTAACAATACTCCAGGTTCAAGTATTTCTAGACAAACTCATTGTGGTATCCATCTTAATTGTGGTATAGAAATTGGTGTAGCTTCTACTAAAGCTTATACCAGTAGTGTAGTATGTCTTTTACTTTTACTTTTATTAATGATTCAGGATTCTATTAAATATAAAGAAATTCATGATAAAATGATTAAGGATATATTATTATTACCTGGATATGTATCACAGGCTTTACTTTTAAAAAAACAAATCGAAGATTTATCTTCAATTGTTTCACAACAAAAATCTTTGATAATTTTAGGCAGAAAAACTCAATATGCTACTGCTAGAGAAACTGCTCTAAAAATTAAAGAACTTTCTTATATTCATTCTGAAGGTTTAATGGCAGGTGAATTAAAACATGGTCCACTAGCACTTATTGATGAAAAAGCTTTTGTAATATTTATAGCGACAGAAGATGATGATGATAAAGTTTTTAGTGCTTGTGTTTCAAGCTTACAACAAATTAGAGCTAGAGGAGCAAAGATTTTAGTTGTTGCTAATAAAGAACAAAGTAATTTATTTGGTGAACTTGCTGATTATTTAGTACTTGTACCTAAAGCTTCTCAATGGGTTCAGATGATAATTAATATTGTACCAATGCAATTGCTTTCTTATTTCGTGGCTTGTAAGAGAGGACTTAATGTAGATAGGCCAAGAAATTTAGCGAAGTCAGTCACAGTGGTATAAAATAAAAATGATTCTTTACATCAAATTTTGATGCATCGGTTTTTTTCAATTTCTTATCGTTAATTATCGAATGTCACTTTTAGTAAAAAACAACATTTGAGAACACGATAAAACTGGGCAGATGCCGAACATAGATGAGTTTATTTCTAGATTACAAAAAGTAGTAACGCCTGATATGGCACCTGCTGATGTTATAAAAATATTAAAAGAATTTAATAAGATTATAAAACCAGGTATTTTTTCACAATATGATAAAGATTCAATTACAACACCTTTAAGTTTAATTTGGAAAACATTAATCTATGGAGTACAACAACAACCATCTAATGTTCGCACATACATTTGTTCCTCTTTAACAACTTTTTTAACAAGGATTACACCATACTTTCCAAATGAAATGTTAAACTCATTTAGCTCTTCAATAAAACTTCTGGAATACAATGCTATTTCGTCGCCAATTATTGTTTGTTCATTTGCATATTTATCAAATTTTATATCATCCCCATTTATTTTAACATATATTCAATCAATCCCTTTGTTAAAACATTTTTCTTTTGAAAACGATTTAAATGAGTCAATAGTTTTAGCAATTCAGCAATTTAAAAGCTTCCCAATAATTTTTATGGAAAATCTTTTATTATTTATCCTTAAACAAACACAAAAAACATTACCACGTCATGCTACTCATGCTGTTTCTTATATTGTTTCTTTAAATCCCACGAAATTTGTACCGACATTAATTGATTTTTACAACGACGATTTAAAACATCATTTAAGTTTATTTGCATTTATTTTTTCTACACATCCAATAAATGTTCAACTGATTGATATTTCACGATTAGTTGAATCCTCATTTGATATATTAAATTCCGAAAAGCCTACATTTCAAGAAATTGATAATTCATTAACGATTTTAAGTTTATTTAATGAAGTTAAAGTTGAAATTAATGAAGAAATTGTAACAATTAAATATAAAACGTATGAAAGTAAAATCGAAATTAAGAAATTATTACCACATTCATCATTTTATTCATTATATCTTCCAATTGAATATTATAAGACAACAAAAAATGATTCAGTTTTTGTAGGAACAATGAAATTTAAGACGTTATCTAAACTTATTAAATTACATCAAAATGAAAAAGAAATATATGAAATTTTTAAAGAAACACTTCAACAAGATTTTAATGATTTAGTTTCGAATTGTTTACAAAGTTTATCTGATTGTATTAATGAGATAAACATTGATAAAGTATTATTACATGATATATTATTCTCACCAAAGCATTCATGGTTTCATTCATCTACGATAATGAAAATAATACAAAACATTGACATAAATAAAATAGAACAAAGTTATTCATTACAAATTATAAATCTTTTAATTGATTTTAGTTATAATAAAAATCAATCATTATCATCAGGGACATCGAAAGTTATATTAAAATTCACATTAAAATCGAATTATAAAGAAGTTCTTAATATACTTATCAAACGATTTGACTTTTTTAATGAATCATCATATGAAAAATTACTTGAAATTATCGGAAATATTTTAAAGAAATTTAATTGTGTTAATGAATATATTTGGTTTATAGATTTAGTTCTAGAATCATTAATATATTTCATTGATGACTTAAAATTAATTATTTATATATTTAATTTCTTAAATTTAATTAAAGTTAATAAATCATTAGAAAACGTTCGATCAATAGCTTATTATATATTAAGTGAATTTTATAAAACTATAACAGGTTATGGGTTTTATGTTGCATATTATGATCAATATAATTTACAAAACACAATTAATAATTATTTCGAAAATAATCATTTAGATATTATAACTAATCCTGACATAAATATTACGAATATTTTTGAGCCTATGAAATCAGTATTAAAATTTCTTTATATATATGAACCTAATTTTCAAGCAAAATTTAAAATCAGTGAAATAACATTTAATTTATTTCCTTATGAATCGTCCAAATTTTTAATGAAGAATTGGGAAAGATATGATAATAAAGATAAATATGAAAATAACTTACAAGATATATTAAAGAATTTAAATAATATTAAGTTACATTCTTTATGGTGTAAAATATTTTTAAATAATGAAATTAATTTTGATAAGCAAAAGAACTCAATTGCTTATTTAAATGTATATATTAGTTTTATGATCACACAATCTATAATTACTGATATGAAATCAATGTCATCATTTGCAGTTTTTATGCCATTTACTTATGATAAAGGGAAAATTGTGTTTTTAAATTATTTAAATGAATTAACAAATGATCAAAAAGTTATAATTGTTAATAATATTAAAAATATTAAACATAATGATATTATTATTAATGATATAAACATAGAAAATAATGAAGAAAAAGTTATCGAATTTAAACAAAATAAAAAATTAAAACTTAAAGGTGATAATGTGTTAAAATTACTTATTAAATCAATTCGAAATAATTCTAAAAACGAATTTATTAATGTATTAAATTATGCAAAAGAAAATTCATTACAAATTCCAAATTATATTAAATATATTATAAATCCTTTTGATGAAATTCTTTCAAATTGGTTATCGGAAAATCAATCCGAATGTTATACTATTGAAGAAGCCATTAATTATATTAACACGCCTTATAATTCAGCTGCAATTTCATCACTAAAGAATAAAACTGATGAATTAATTGAATTCTTATCAAGTAAAGAAAAAATTACTAAAAAAGATAAAATTAATTTCTGTTCATTAATTTCATATTTCAAATTTAATAAAAAGAAATTATTTGAATTCGCTGAAAAAGTTCTTCTTAATTCAGATGTTACTAAAAAACTTCGATTTGCTTTACGAATTTATTCATCTACAATAAAATATACAAATGAATATAATGAAAAAAAGTTTGACATAATTTATAAGTATCTATTCGAAAGACGTCTTAAATTACCTTATTTCGAATTAACAACTTTCTTCATTGTAGCTTCTTCTGTATGGAAACCTTCAAAAGAATTTTTCGAATTTATATTTTATGCTGAAAAACGCTGCTCCAAGAATTCAATACTTTACGGCAAAGTGAACTTCATTCAACTTAAATATAATTATAAAAGTGAAATTATCGAACCGATAAATTCGATACCAACATATTTAAATTCTGGTATTCCATCTTTATTTAATAATGGGGTCAAACGTTTGAATCAATATTATTCAACTACTAATAGTAATATTGTTGAAATTCTTCAAAGTTTTTTAGATCAACTTCCTAAATATTGGTATAATCCAAACATAGCGAAACAATCGATGAAATTTATAATATTTTTATTAAACACAAGTTCAGTATATAATTATATCATATTTAATTCATTAACATTTACACTTAAAGAAGATATTTCTTCTGTTAATTATTCAGCATCTATTTCATGGTGTTCATTTGCTATAAAACAAAAGTCTGAAATTGTAAAATATAAAAAATTCGAAATGAAACATTTGACAGTTGAAACATTTGAAATTATCATAGATTGTTTAATCGAAAAGTTAAAAATTTCGGATAAATCCAAACAAAGTTCAATGCTTATGGACTCCATTTTAGAGTTTTTGATAAATTTAAAGGAAAATGATTCATATTATACATGGAAATACTTAAAGAAGTTAATGGAAATCGTGGACGTGATGCAGCCATCGTTAATATTACCTGTCTTTATGCAGTTGTTTAAGTTCGTTCCAAGGTTTTGGCACGTGTTCGTGTCAATAGCATTGTACGTGAAGATGCATGGAGTGTCACAAAGCACAAAAGAAATTTTGGAATATTCGGAATTACTCGCAAAAAGCGAAAAACATATAAACGCTTTAAAAGCATTGGAAAATGGATTGGGAGATGCGAAAGAAGCATTTAAATTGGCACTTGTTGATGAGGAAGATAAGTAATGTATAAATAAATAAAATCTTATGTACATTTATATGGTTTTTTTGATGATGATGAAATATATTCATATGAATTTTGGATTTAGTAATATGAATTCGAATAAATGTAATAATCAAAAGTGTATTAAATTGAGAAAATAAATTTAGTTCGTTAACGTTACGATTTACATTACTGTAGTATTCGTTTTTCCACTGATCATAAAAAATGAGAAAACTCTGGTATTATATGAAGTAAAAAGGGACATAAAGAATTTAAATTTAAATATTCTTTGATAATAAGCTTGATAGATAGTATGTGTAAATACGCTTTATGCAACAATTTTCAATAAAAATATGGAATTAGAATTTTTTATAAGCAGGAATTGCAATAAAAAACTTTGTGAATACATGGAGTATCCAATTTCATTGTCAGTAAAAATGATGAATTTTAACATCACAAGATTTTTTTCTGCTCTACTCATACGCTCTTTCCATTTATGATGTCATTTCCTTAGTTTTCACAGTGTCGAACAATACGAATTTTTCCAAATCTCACTTTCAAAGCATAAACAACCTCTACAAGTTCACAATGAACCACCTGAAGAAAGCCAAGTACCACCTTGCATTATTGTCCAATTTGCAAAAATTTAACATCTAATAATAATGCTGAAGCAATAGTTTTACATCTTGTTAAAGCCCACTTTAAACAAACCAACCATGTTGTCAATTCATCTCCAACACATTCACAAAGTAAATTTATCTGTTTTCATTGTAATTATATCTTAAATCGTATTAACGAATTTATTCTCCACTTCTATCCTGAGCATCCACAGAATCTTCGATCAAAGCTGTGTTTGTATGCACGCCCGAGCGGGCATTTCAAGAGGAGACAAAACAACCTGAAAAAGCTCCTGCTATTGATGAAGATCAGCAAAGTGAAGAAGACAAAAAGTATACTAATTTGATTGTTTCAATTCGAACACGCTGGATAAAGAATAATGATTTCCTTGTGAAAGTTCAATATGAAAATCTAATTTGTATCATTAGAAGGAAATACATTAAACATACCATTTTTTTTATATTATGTATGGTGGTTTATTATAAAAAGATAAAGAATATCAAAATGATAAAGAAATTATAGCCTTTATATAATTAACTTTTAAAGGCTTTAATGTTGAAACTAAATTTTTATATATTTTAAAATATTAACTCAACTTACATATTATTGCAAACGATATTTGACCATAATTAGAAATAGTTTATATTGAAAATATCTAATTTTACAAAGATAACATAAGAAAATAAAATTTCTAATTTTTGGATGTGTGAATTAATTATTACAATCTAAATTTACATAAACCATATAGTTTTCTAAATAATTAAAAATTCATATTAATTATTACATTCTATGATAAAATACAAAACATTTATTACACAGTTTCCTCTTGCATTTGAGCCGATATTTCATCAAGTTTAGGAATAGTTCCAAAGTGTTTCAAGTGTGCTAACACGAAGTGCGTAAGATCTTCATGGTTTTCTATATGAGGCCAATCACCTCCTTCCTTCATTATTCCAACCTTTACTCCCTTCATTGCATTTGATGGTAATGTGTCATCTGGTGTATTTATCATTCGATCCATTGTTTCAATTGTGAGAATTGCATTTGGTGGAACGCATGGCTCAATTTGCATTGGCGGAGAAGATCGTTGCTTGATTTTAGCAGCAATGTCTTCAGGTGCTGCAGCTTCAATCTCCTTTAAAATGAAACGCGAAGTAGGGCTTTTACTTTGAAAGATATTGACAGCTTTGAGTTCATCTTTGATCAGCTGTTTAGCTCTAAGTTTTCCAAAAACTTTGAAACTATTTGATGGTTGTTTAAAGTGGTCCAATGAAACATATGAATTAATAAGAGTTATTGATAATATTTTTACTTCTTTTGTAATATTTGGAAAAGAAGATATCTGTAAACATTGATAACCTCCATAATCAGAACCAATAAGATGACATTTTTTTACATTGAGTCTGGCGCAAAATTGAATAAAACCTTTGGCCATTCTTTTGAATGTAGAATAATCTGATAATTCAAGTGAAAAGGATCGATACCCGAATTGTTCTAATTGATTTAAAAAATACATTGAAGATGAACAGGTCTCATATATCCCTGGTAGAAATATTATGGCTTCTTGAGAATTTGGCCCAAATTCTCGAAAATGCAATTGATTCCCATGAACCAAATCAAATATTGATTGGATTGGATGTGATATAGATATTTGAATTATTAGTGGATCTGAATAATGCAAAGATGGCTGTGGAATGTTGTTATTTCTCATTTATTTTTGCTTCACAATTCGTTTAAAAATAACTTTCGCTAAACAAAAAATTACATACATTCAGAAAATTTTGAATAAATAATTGGATTTCCAAAAAAAGAGATCATAAAATGAAGATAATCCTTAGATTTAATTAACTTGATTTGAAAAAAAATTCAATTTTATGGTATGACTTAAAATAATTTAACTTAAAGATGTCTTTTTTTTTATCTGATTGTTGAATTTGATATATTATAATCAAATTCATTTGAAACATACAAACAGATTCCATGTTTTTATTTACGGGAACATTTTATTTTTGCATTATTATAATAAATTAATCCAGATTTTTCAAATAAAACAATAATATGTTTATTTCTTTATTTTCTATTGATGTAATATATATTTGAATATTATTAACAAAATCAATATCAAAAATAGTGTCTTTTGAATTTATATTGTAATTAATTGTATATCTTCTTTAAAATCTCAATTGCAAACAATCTTCTATAATGTAGTATTGGTCTAATACTATAAATTTAGGTTTTTTTATTCAACATATTTTGAAACTCGTATAACATTATTTTCGTTTATTTTATTCTAACAGATTTTTATGATTGCAGCAACATTTATCAATTATTACGTTTTTAATGATATCATAATTATATTTTTATTGCACTATTTATCAACAAACTATCCTCGGAACGTTATGACCTTCAACACCCATTTGAAAATTAGTCAAAAGTGCGATGAAACTTGTACTTTTTTAGTATAATGAATTTTGATCACAGAAATTTTCTTAAATCTCCTAACTATCAATTTGTAAGTTATTGTCCCAATTTTTTTTACATCGTAATATTTTTATGTTTGTGTGGACTGTGACCACTTGTCATAACCGCTGGTTTTAATTCAAATTTCTAATCATCTTGTCACCAAAACAAAAAGGATTTAAATTGGGAAAACTGTTGCTTCTAAAAGAAAAACAACAAAACCAGCCGATAAATAGCAATGAAGGTAGGCTATCTAAATAAAAATTTCACATTTTAAAAAAATTAATTAATTTAGAATTTCGATTATCATTTTCGATGATGCTTTTGTTGAAAGTAAGCTTATGCTGGGGCTTTTATTAATTGTGTTTAACTTTAAATTGTTCTAATCATACTGATTGTGTGTATACAGCAAAATTGGTTCAACCCTAACGCTTCACCTCTTGTTTTGCTTTTTGATACAAACCGAAAATATCAATGAATTTTTGAAAGCAAAATTAAAATGACTGAAGGAGAGATTGATAATCTCAAAGATCAGGGCCAGATAAACACACTCCAATTTCGAGTTGAGCAGTGCCAGAGCGGACTTGCTGAAATTGATAAGAAATTTACTGACCTAAATCACAATGTTAAGAACGAAATCAACAAGATGAAAGAAATCATCGAAGGCAGTAACAAGAACCTTAAGAAAATCGTACAGAAACAAATCGATGATCAGCTTAGCGATATTTTTGATCAAATTCAAGATCATACTGACCGAATTGAGAAACTTGAAGGTGGAGCTGGTGACTCCAAAGATGAGAAAATAGAAGTGAACATTGAGGTAGAAGAAATTAAGAAGAAGATCCAGATCCTTGAATTGAAAATTTCTGAAATGAGTGAGCAAACCTTAATTCAAATAAACCAAAGCAAGAATGAAACCCTCAAGCAGATCACTCAAAACATTGAGGAAGCCAAAGAAAAGGATGACGAAAAGATCAAGAAGTTAGAAGCTGATATGGACGGAATCAAGGACGAAATTGAGAAATTAAAGGCCATGAAAGATGATTTTGAAAAATTAAAGGAAGAAGTACCAGATGTCAAAGAACGATCTGTTGATTTATCTGATTTTGAAAAACAAAATGATGAACTTAAAGAGCTTAAAGACAAGATCAATGATACAGCAAACATTTCAAATGATCTCAAGGAAAAGTTTGACAAATTTGGCAATATTGAACGCGATGTTCGTTGCTTAAAGTATGAAATGAAGAAGATGCTCAAAGATAAAGAATCCACACAGATTAGTGATGAGCTGAAAGACAACATAGATTCCATTAAAGTCGAATTAGATTCAGTTAAGAACTCTAAAGGTGAACAAGAGAAGGAATTTAATGAGCAATTAAACAAATATTCAAAGACACTTAAGTGCATTAAATATGAGTTGAAGAAACTTAAGAATGCACAACCTGTGAATCAAGAGCCAAATGAAGAAGAACCAGTTATTCAAGAACGTAATATTGAATTAAGTGATGATAAAGAACCAAAGAATGATTTTGAAGAAGAAATTAATTCATTGAAGGATAACTTCAAATTGCTTAGAGATGATCTTGATAAATTAAAGGCTGAGAAACCTGATGATAAAATTGATGAGTTAAATGAACTCAAAGAAGATTCAAAGAATCAGAAGAAATCATTGAAATGCATCAAATATGAGTTGAAGAAACTCAAGATGCAACAACAACAACCAACAGAAACTAAACCAGAAGAAGTTAAACCAGCAGAAGAAGAACCAGTTGTTCAAACACGTGATGTTAACATCAGTGATTCATCATCCTCATCATCTAAGAAGTCTAAGAAGGATAATAAAGATAACAATGAAGACTTACAACCAATTAAGGATGAATTACAACGCCTTGGTGACGAAATCAATAAATTGAAGGACAACAAACCAGAAGACAAACACGATGATGATGATGAAGATAAAGAAGATCTCAAGAATATTAAGAAGTCATTGAAGTGCATCAAATATGAGTTGAAGAAACTCAAACAAATTGTATCAGAAGCTGAAGAAGAACCAGAAGCAGAAGCAGAATCAGTTGAAGAACAACAACCCACAGAAGAACAACCAGAACAACCAGCAGAAGAACAGCCAGCAGAAGACAACAAGAGCAAAGGACCTAAGAAGGTACGTAAGATTATTATCAAGAGATCAAGGAACAACAATAACAATAAGAACGATGAAGACATTGACGAGCTTAAGGATGAAGTCAAGAACTTCAAGAAATCGATCAAATGTCTTAAATATGAAGTTAAGAAACTTAAGTTACAACAACAACAACAACCAGCAGAAACTAAACCAGAAGAAGTTAAACCAGCAGAAGAAGAACCAGTTGTTCAAACACGTGATGTTAACATCAGTGATTCATCATCCTCATCATCTAAGAAGTCTAAGAAGGATAATAAAGATAACAATGAAGACTTACAACCAATTAAGGATGAATTACAACGCCTTGGTGACGAAATCAATAAATTGAAGGACAACAAACCAGAAGACAAACATGATGATGATGAAGATAAAGAAGATCTCAAGAATATTAAGAAGTCATTGAAGTGCATCAAATATGAGTTGAAGAAACTCAAACAAATTGTATCAGAAGCTGAAGAAGAACCAGAAGCAGAAGCAGAATCAGTTGAAGAACAACAACCCACAGAAGAACAACCAGAACAACCAGCAGAAGAACAGCCAGCAGAAGACAACAAGAGCAAAGGACCTAAGAAGGTACGCAAGATTATTATCAAGAGACCAAGGAACAACAATAACAATAAGAACGATGAAGACATTGACGAGCTTAAGGATGAAGTTAAGAACTTCAAGAAATCATTGAAGTGCATCAAATATGAGTTGAAGAAACTCAAGATGCAACAACAACAACCAACAGAAACTAAACCAGAAGAAGTTAAACCAGCAGAAGAAGAACCAGTTGTTCAAACACGTGATGTTAACATCAGTGATTCATCATCCTCATCATCTAAGAAGTCTAAGAAGGATAATAAAGATAACAATGAAGACTTACAACCAATTAAGGATGAATTACAACGCCTTGGTGACGAAATCAATAAATTGAAGGACAACAAACCAGAAGACAAACATGATGATGATGAAGATAAAGAAGATCTCAAGAATATTAAGAAGTCATTGAAATGCATCAAATATGAGTTGAAGAAACTCAAGATGCAACAACAACCAACAGAAACTAAACCAGCAGAAGAAGAACCAGTTGTTCAAACACGTGATGTTAACATCAGTGATTCATCATCCTCATCATCTAAGAAGTCTAAGAAGGATAATAAAGATAACAACGAAGACTTACAACCAATTAAGGATGAATTACAACGCCTTGGTGACGAAATCAATAAATTGAAGGACAACAAACCAGAAGACAAACATGATGATGATGAAGATAAAGAAGATCTCAAGAATATTAAGAAGTCATTGAAGTGCATCAAATATGAGTTGAAGAAACTCAAACAAATTGTATCAGAAGCTGAAGAAGAACCAGAAGCAGAAGCAGAATCAGTTGAAGAACAACAACCCACAGAAGAACAACCAGAACAACCAGCAGAAGAACAGCCAGCAGAAGACAACAAGAGCAAAGGACCTAAGAAGGTACGTAAGATTATTATCAAGAGACCAAGGAACAACAATAACAATAAGAACGATGAAGACATTGACGAACTTAAGGATGAAGTCAAGAACTTCAAGAAATCGATCAAATGTCTTAAATATGAAGTTAAGAAACTTAAGTTACAACAACAACAACAACCAACAGAAACTAAACCAGAAGAAGTTAAACCAGCAGAAGAAGAACCAGTTGTTCAAACACGTGATGTTAACATCAGTGATTCATCATCCTCATCATCTAAGAAGTCTAAGAAGGATAATAAAGATAACAATGAAGACTTACAACCAATTAAGGATGAATTACAACGCCTTGGTGACGAAATCAATAAATTGAAGGACAACAAACCAGAAGACAAACATGATGATGATGAAGATAAAGAAGATCTCAAGAATATTAAGAAGTCATTGAAGTGCATCAAATATGAGTTGAAGAAACTCAAACAAATTGTATCAGAAGCTGAAGAAGAACCAGAAGCAGAAGCAGAATCAGTTGAAGAACAACAACCCACAGAAGAACAACCAGCAGAAGACAACAAGAGCAAAGGACCCTAAGAAGGTACGTAAGATTATTATCAAGAGACCAAGGAACAACAATAACAATAAGAACGATGAAGACATTGACGAACTTAAGGATGAAGTCAAGAACTTCAAGAAATCATTGAAGTGCATCAAATATGAGTTGAAGAAACTCAAGATGCAACAACAACAACCAACAGAAACTAAACCAGAAGAAGTTAAACCAGCAGAAGAAGAACCAGTTGTTCAAACACGTGATGTTAACATCAGTGATTCATCATCCTCATCATCTAAGAAGTCTAAGAAGGATAATAAAGATAACAATGAAGACTTACAACCAATTAAGGATGAATTACAACGCCTTGGTGACGAAATCAATAAATTGAAGGACAACAAACCAGAAGACAAACATGATGATGATGAAGATAAAGAAGATCTCAAGAATATTAAGAAGTCATTGAAATGCATCAAATATGAGTTGAAGAAACTCAAGATGCAACAACAACAACCAACAGAAACTAAACCAGCAGAAGAAGAACCAGTTGTTCAAACACGTGATGTTAACATCAGTGATTCATCATCCTCATCATCTAAGAAGTCTAAGAAGGATAATAAAGATAACAACGAATACTTACAACCAATTAAGGATGAATTACAACGCCTTGGTGACGAAATCAATAAATTGAAGGACAACAAACCAGAAGACAAACATGATGATGATGAAGATAAAGAAGATCTCAAGAATATTAAGAAGTCATTGAAGTGCATCAAATATGAGTTGAAGAAACTCAAACAAATTGTATCAGAAGCCGAAGAGGAACCAGAAGCAGAAGCAGAATCAGTTGAAGAACAACAACCCACAGAAGAACAACCAGAACAACCAGCAGAAGAACAACCAGCAGAAGACAACAAGAGCAAAGGACCTAAGAAGGTACGCAAGATTATTATCAAGAGACCAAGGAACAACAATAACAATAAGAACGATGAAGACATTGACGAGCTTAAGGATGAAGTCAAGAACTTCAAGAAATCGATCAAATGTCTTAAATATGAAGTTAAGAAACTTAAGTTACAACAACAACAACAACCAGCAGAAACTAAACCAGAAGAAGTTAAACCAGCAGAAGAAGAACCAGTTGTTCAAACACGTGATGTTAACATCAGTGATTCATCATCCTCATCATCTAAGAAGTCTAAGAAGGATAATAAAGATAACAATGAAGACTTACAACCAATTAAGGATGAATTACAACGCCTTGGTGACGAAATCAATAAATTGAAGGACAACAAACCAGAAGACAAACATGATGATGATGAAGATAAAGAAGATCTCAAGAATATTAAGAAGTCATTGAAGTGCATCAAATATGAGTTGAAGAAACTCAAACAAATTGTATCAGAAGCCGAAGAGGAACCAGAAGCAGAAGCAGAATCAGTTGAAGAACAACAACCCACAGAAGAACAACCAGAACAACCAGCAGAAGAACAACCAGCAGAAGACAACAAGAGCAAAGGACCTAAGAAGGTACGCAAGATTATTATCAAGAGACCAAGGAACAACAATAACAATAAGAACGATGAAGACATTGACGAGCTTAAGGATGAAGTCAAGAACTTCAAGAAATCATTGAAATGCATCAAATATGAGTTGAAGAAACTCAAGATGCAACAACAACAACCAACAGAAACTAAACCAGAAGAAGTTAAACCAGCAGAAGAAGAACCAGTTGTTCAAACACGTGATGTTAACATCAGTGATTCATCATCCTCATCATCTAAGAAGTCTAAGAAGGATAATAAAGATAACAATGAAGACTTACAACCAATTAAGGATGAATTACAACGCCTTGGTGACGAAATCAATAAATTGAAGGACAACAAACCAGAAGACAAACACGATGATGATGATGAAGATAAAGAAGATCTCAAGAATATTAAGAAGTCATTGAAGTGCATCAAATATGAGTTGAAGAAACTCAAACAAATTGTATCAGAAGCTGAAGAAGAACCAGAAGCAGAAGCAGAATCAGTTGAAGAACAACAACCCACAGAAGAACAACCAGAACAACCAGCAGAAGACAACAAGAGCAAAGGACCTAAGAAGGTACGTAAGATTATTATCAAGAGACCAAGGAACAACAATAACAATAAGAACGATGAAGACATTGACGAGCTTAAGGATGAAGTCAAGAACTTCAAGAAATCGATCAAATGTCTTAAATATGAAGTTAAGAAACTTAAGTTACAACAACAACAACAACCAACAGAAACTAAACCAGAAGAAGTTAAACCAGCAGAAGAAGAACCAGTTGTTCAAACACGTGATGTTAACATCAGTGATTCATCATCCTCATCATCTAAGAAGTCTAAGAAGGATAATAAAGATAACAATGAAGACTTACAACCAATTAAGGATGAGCTGAAATCATTACGTGATGACATAGATAAATTGAAGTACAACAAACCAGAAGACAAACACGATGATGAAGATAAAGAAGATCTCAAGAATATTAAGAAGTCATTGAAGTGCATCAAATATGAGTTGAAGAAACTCAAACAAATTGTATCAGAAGCTGAAGAAGAACCAGAAGCAGAAGCAGAATCAGTTGAAGAACAACAACCCACAGAAGAACAACCAGAACAACCAGCAGAAGAACAGCCAGCAGAAGACAACAAGAGCAAAGGACCTAAGAAGGTACGCAAGATTATTATCAAGAGACCAAGGAACAACAATAACAATAAGAACGATGAAGACATTGACGAGCTTAAGGATGAAGTCAAGAACTTCAAGAAATCATTGAAGTGCATCAAATATGAGTTGAAGAAACTCAAGATGCAACAACAACAACCAACAGAAACTAAACCAGAAGAAGTTAAACCAGCAGAAGAAGAACCAGTTGTTCAAACACGTGATGTTAACATCAGTGATTCATCATCCTCATCATCTAAGAAGTCTAAGAAGGATAATAAAGATAACAATGAAGACTTACAACCAATTAAGGATGAATTACAACGCCTTGGTGACGAAATCAATAAATTGAAGGACAACAAACCAGAAGACAAACATGATGATGATGAAGATAAAGAAGATCTCAAGAATATTAAGAAGTCATTGAAGTGCATCAAATATGAGTTGAAGAAACTCAAACAAATTGTATCAGAAGCTGAAGAAGAACCAGAAGCAGAAGCAGAATCAGTTGAAGAACAACAACCCACAGAAGAACAACCAGCAGAAGACAACAAGAGCAAAGGACCTAAGAAGGTACGTAAGATTATTATCAAGAGACCAAGGAACAACAATAACAATAAGAACGATGAAGACATTGACGAACTTAAGGATGAAGTCAAGAACTTCAAGAAATCGATCAAATGTCTTAAATATGAAGTTAAGAAACTTAAGTTACAACAACAACAACAACCAACAGAAACTAAACCAGAAGAAGTTAAACCAGCAGAAGAAGAACCAGTTGTTCAAACACGTGATGTTAACATCAGTGATTCATCATCCTCATCATCTAAGAAGTCTAAGAAGGATAATAAAGATAACAATGAAGACTTACAACCAATTAAGGATGAATTACAACGCCTTGGTGACGAAATCAATAAATTGAAGGACAACAAACCAGAAGACAAACATGATGATGATGAAGATAAAGAAGATCTCAAGAATATTAAGAAGTCATTGAAGTGCATCAAATATGAGTTGAAGAAACTCAAACAAATTGTATCAGAAGCTGAAGAAGAACCAGAAGCAGAAGCAGAATCAGTTGAAGAACAACAACCCACAGAAGAACAACCAGAACAACCAGCAGAAGAACAACCAGCAGAAGACAACAAGAGCAAAGGACCTAAGAAGGTACGTAAGATTATTATCAAGAGACCAAGGAACAACAATAACAATAAGAACGATGAAGACATTGACGAGCTTAAGGATGAAGTCAAGAACTTCAAGAAATCATTGAAGTGCATCAAATATGAGTTGAAGAAACTCAAGATGCAACAACAACAACCAACAGAAACTAAACCAGAAGAAGTTAAACCAGCAGAAGAAGAACCAGTTGTTCAAACACGTGATGTTAACATCAGTGAATCTGATAAATCTGATGAGAATGAAAACATGATTAATCAAATAAATGAACAAATTCAAAACATGAACTCAAACATTGATGATCTTCTTTCTCTCAGATCAACTATTAATTGTCTTAAATTTGAAGTCAAGAACATTAAATTCAATTTAATTAAAGAAATTCGAAATGAAATCGAAGGTTTATCTAGTGATAAATCTCTTGAACAACTTGTAAGCAAGATGAATGAAAACATCGATACATTAAATCAAGACAGTGAAAAGAATGCCAAAGAAGTTGAAGCACTTAAGCTATCCAATGAAGAATCACAAAAGGAAATATCAGATTTGAAGAATGAAGTTGATAAATTAATGAAAGACTATGCTGAAACTGGACAAGGATTACAACAAACTGTCAGGAAATTAGGAGAAAATGTTGCTTCCTTGATAGCCGAAAACAAGCATGATACAGAATCACTCCCAGAGCAAATTGCTGAAATGAAAGATGAACTTAATGATAGATTGAACAAACTTGAAGAATCTTCATCAACAAACTTAAATGCACTTCAAGAAAACATTGATAAGATCAGAAAGGAAATTGACGATGTTAAGAAGGATAGTGAAGATGCTAAAGAAATGGCTCAATCAAATGAAAATGCTTTGAAACATATTAAGAAAGAATTAGGTCAAAAGTATAAGAAAGATGTTGAACAACTTAAGAATGATATTAATAACAAATTCAATGAATTTGATATTAAGAAGATTGAACTCAATGTTAAATGCTTAATGTATGAAGTCAAGAAACTTAAGGTTAAGACAATAGCATTAGAACAAACAGCAGTTGAAGTAAATAATGAAGAATTAAAGCAAATTAGAGATGACGTTCAATCTCATAAGAAATCATTGAGGTGCATCAAATACGAAATTAAGAAACTCAAAGTTTCACAACAATCAGCACCTGTTACTGAGGAGAGTAAACCAGAAGAAGAACCAAGTGTTCAAACACGTGATGTTGACATAACAGATAATTCAGAGAAATCTGAACAACAACCTCAAAATAATGTTGATGATAAAGAATTTAATGAACTTAAGGAAGAAGTTAAGAATCATAAGAAATCATTGAAATGCATTAAATATGAGTTGAAGAAACTCAAACAAATTGTATCAGAAGCTGAAGAAGAACCAGAAGCAGAAGCAGAATCAGTTGAAGAACAACAACCCACAGAAGAACAACCAGCAGAAGACAACAAGAGCAAAGGACCTAAGAAGGTACGTAAGATTATTATCAAGAGACCAAGGAACAACAATAACAATAAGAACGATGAAGACATTGACGAACTTAAGGATGAAGTCAAGAACTTCAAGAAATCATTGAAGTGCATCAAATATGAGTTGAAGAAACTCAAGATGCAACAACAACAACCAACAGAAACTAAACCAGAAGAAGTTAAACCAGCAGAAGAAGAACCAGTTGTTCAAACACGTGATGTTAACATCAGTGATTCATCATCCTCATCATCTAAGAAGTCTAAGAAGGATAATAAAGATAACAATGAAGACTTACAACCAATTAAGGATGAGCTGAAATCATTACGTGATGACATAGATAAATTGAAGGACAACAAATCAGAAGACAAACACGATGATGAAGATAAAGAAGATCTTAAGAATATTAAGAAGTCATTGAAGTGCATCAAATATGAGTTGAAGAAACTCAAACAAATTGTATCAGAAGCCGAAGAGGAACCAGAAGCAGAATCAGTTGAAGAACAACAACCCACAGAAGAACAACCAGAACAACCAGCAGAAGAACAGCCAGCAGAAGACAACAAGAGCAAAGGACCTAAGAAGGTACGCAAGATTATTATCAAGAGACCAAGGAACAACAATAACAATAAGAACGATGAAGACATTGACGAGCTTAAGGATGAAGTCAAGAACTTCAAGAAATCGATCAAATGTCTTAAATATGAAGTTAAGAAACTTAAGTTACAACAACAACAACAACCAACAGAAACTAAACCAGAAGAAGTTAAACCAGCAGAAGAAGAACCAGTTGTTCAAACACGTGATGTTAACATCAGTGATTCATCATCCTCATCATCTAAGAAGTCTAAGAAGGATAATAAAGATAACAATGAAGACTTACAACCAATTAAGGGATGAATTACAACGCCTTGGTGACGAAATCAATAAATTGAAGGACAACAAACCAGAAGACAAACATGATGATGATGAAGATAAAGAAGATCTCAAGAATATTAAGAAGTCATTGAAATGCATCAAATATGAGTTGAAGAAACTCAAACAAATTGTATCTGAAGCCGAACCAGAAATTAATGAAGAACAACAACAGCAGCAACAGCCTATCGAAACTGAATCAGCGCCAGAGCAGCCAGACGACAACAAGAGCAAAGGAACTCGGAAAGTACGTAAAGTTATTGTTAAACGTGCCAAGAAACCAGACGACAATGCTGATCTCATTGGCGAACTTAATAAGATTAAGAAGAAGCTTGCCAAGATAGAGAAACAACAATCCACTCCACAGCCGCAAAGCCAAATTTATCAAGTATTCGTTGATTTACCACAAGTTGATAACCAGAAAATCATTTTCCGCGCACATCAATAAACAATTTTCAAACTTTTAATTCATAACTATTGTTCAAATACTTTTAATTATGTTCCATTATGTTCTTTAAATAATAAAAAATTGCTGTTGGATATGTTCATGCACGCAAGTGATGGAAAAATGTGTAAATCTTTGAAATATTATGTAAAAAAGTGCTGTTTTAACTCCAAAAAAATTTTTTTTGACGATTTGATGACTCTGTAATTGAACTAGTATTATAGCCGCAAGTAAAACTATAAATGAGACTTTTGCATATTGAATTCAACTTTTTTGATACATTATCTTCTAAATATTTATAAATTTGAGAAATTGATTTTAATTCTTCAAAAATTGATAGTGCAATAGATTTGTTTCTTGTCATTCCCATATATCGAAATTTATTTATTATATAAGACTTTTGGTCATCAGGGAGATTTTGTGAATTTAAATATTGAATAAAGTTGGACATTTTATGCCAAAAACAAATAACACGCTGTATTTTGTTGATCTTTTTTTTTTGACTCATTATCATCTCCCTTTTGTATTATAGTAAATGCTCCATCAAGACCAACATCATCATCAGAACTAATCGTTTGTAAAATTCCTGCACTTGGAAGTTCAGTGCATATTAATTTGAATATCCAATAAAAAATTTCGGCCTTTAACGGATATGTGAAAATTATACCTGCACTTCTAATTTCTCTCTCAGGTCCAATGACTGTTAGAGGAATAATACACCAATTTGTTGTCAAACTGGCAAATGTTGAATCAATTGCAAAAAAATCAGAATATAAAGATAAGTTTTAAAGTTCATATTTAGTGAAAGTTGCAACTGCTTCTCTATGAATAATATTTTCATCATCTACATTCTGAAGGACAAATGTTTGTTTTTTAATTGGATCCAAATAATCAATTAATTTATGAGTTTCTGAATATTTATTATGACATTTTAATTTTTCATTTTTAGAATAAATACTATTAATTTGTTCTCGAGACAATGTAACCCCATATTGAATAGAAATAAATTGTATAACTTTATTTGGTTTGATGCCAATATCTAGCATATTGCATATTGATATTTGGATTTTATCATCTAATACTAAATGAGCATATATAAATGAATTAAGATAATGATTGTGATGTAAATCGAAATATGTAACATGGTATTTTCTTTTATTATCAATTATATATGAGCCAATTCTTATTTTATACTCGCATTTACTATTTAAATCATTTTTTTTATAATTTGTATGTTGATTGCAAAATAATGTTAATCGTTCTTCTTTGATTGATCTTTTTCGAACTAAATTAAAACCTTCTTCACAAGCTTTTTTAGATAATATTTCAATAATACCCGACATTGTATCATCAATTAAAATTTGTAAATTATTTGGGTTAAAAAACGAATTTATTTTTGAAATAAGGTGAATATCTGCTTCTTCTTTAGTAATAATATCCACACTCTTCACCTCAACATAAATTTCCTTCAATTGTTGATTGAATTTAACAATTCCATCAACTTCAACATAGTCTTCTATGTTAATTTCTATATCGACTAGTTTGTCATACGAACAGAGGATGCATTTCGGCAAATCATTCGAATTGGAATCATATTCTTGTAATCTGAATTTATTCTTCGTTACGTTGCTAATCCTAACACCACGCATTTTGATTTCAGTGTTAATATTTGATGCCTTGATGCTAGATATTGGGTTAATTTCCATTTCTAAAAATATAATCGAAAATATCAGTCATAGTTTTGAGGTTATTGATAATATTCAAATTATATGTTTTATTTAAATTTTGAAATAGGGTGCTTGTTTCTGTCAAGCACACGGTGCTGCAAACAATTTCTCTAAAAATAAATACATTCATGATTGGAAAACTTAACATTCTATGGAAGAAAAGAATTCTAAATTTTCAATAAATTTTAACGGAAGGTAAAACTGTTTGTAGGCCATATGAACCAAAATTCAAATTAGAATATTATTAAATAATAAAGTAAGTTGCAATTAGGAAAATTTATATAAATTTAAAGCATGGCTTTCAAAACAAGATTTTATTTTCCTTTTAAAGAGGTGACAAAACGCCATTTCATGTAACATTTCCTAGGTTTTTTGGCTGTCTTCTTATCGATGGCCGATGCAAATCCGAAGATTTGGGGTTTCTACCCTTATACTATCTGGCGGAAATTATGGGAATATTTAATCTATTTTTTATCACTTTTTACAATTTGGGAATGTACATATGTTTGGTTTTTAGGAGTTGAATTCACGACAGGATTACTTATTGCTAATCTAATTATTGATTTTATATATTTCCTTGATATATTTGTTATTTTAAAATCAGGTGTTCTTAAAAATGGCATTATCGTTCTAGATAAATCAACTTTAATGGCATCTGTCCCCAAGTGGCGCCGAATTATTTTGTACATCTCACCAATTCCATTTTATTTATTTGGTACCATTTTTAATAATGTTTTATTATATGATATTTTAATTTGTACTAAATTAATACGAATCCTTCGTCTTCGTGATGCAACAGTTCGTATTAAGACAACACTTTATTATATTAACAATTTTAGTCGCATTTTAATTCTATTTTCTTATCTTTTTACTCTTATCCATCTTTTTACATGTATTTTCTGGTTTGCCGGAACCAAAGAGCCTAAAGATTCTTCATGGATTACATTTTTTGGACTTGAAAATCAAACCATTTTTGGTCAATATGTTCATACGTATTATTTTGTTACCACCACAGTACTTTCCATTGGTTATGGAGATGTACATCCCACCACATTTCCTGAGATCATTACAGTTATATTTATTGAATTAATTGGAGTTGTTTTTTATAATTTCTTAGCAGCAAATTTCTTTTCACTTGTTGCTGATCCGTCGCGAAACTTATTTCTAACAAAATATAAACGGGTTATTGATGGATTTGATCATCGTGGAGTCTCTAAAGAATCAGAAAATGAAATCATTCGATATTATGAATATATTTGGGAAAAAGAACGAATTCAAACAGATTATTTTCAAACTGCGAAACAATTTCCAGAATCATTACAAAAACGTATATCATTAATTATGTACATGAACTTATTTAATCGAATTGGATTCGAAAACATACCAATAAAAGCATTAGAAAAAATGGCATTAGCAATGAAGCCAAAAGTATTTACACCCGGAGATTTCATTGTTAAAGCGGGAAGAGTTTCAAATCATATATTTTTTGTTGAAGAAGGTACCGTAGATATATTTAATATAAATGGTAAATTCGTTGTATCTTTCGATGAATCAAAAGGAGAAATTATCGGAGAAAATTCTTTTTTGGATGGAAATGAAGAAACTGCTAATGTAATAGCACATACTTATGTAGAAGCATTCGAATTGTCAAGAGTGGACTTAGAAGATATTCCTGAAATTAGAGAAACTTTAAGAAATGTTACAAATGATAATCAAAATATTCAACAAAATGAGGATTCACCATAGCTTTTGTTTATAAATAAATAATTTTTTTTTAGAAAGAATTACGTTAAAAAACAATTTTTTAGAACTATTTATGTGTTTGAATCTCTTAATATGCTAAAAAAAATTTTAACGTAATGACTTAAAGTTTTAAAAAGACACTTTGGTACAATGTGATATTCTTTTATTAAAGTCGAATTACTTAGAGTTACTGTAAATTATTATTTGTATAGTATAAAGAATATTTGTAAAAGTTTGCTGTGAATGGGTTTAGCGGAATTTAAAAAAAATCAAAATTGTTAACAAAGCATAATTATAACATACAAAGGGTGTAGAAGTGTAGGCCAGAGAAAACAAGAGCTTTGCTGAAAAGGATAATTTTTAATTATCATGGATAGAGCTGCATGCGATAAATTAATCCATTAACGTACGGATTTTGACCGTTTAAAATCCGATCGCTTTCTCTATTTTACCGTGTGATTCTTCAAAAATTTACACTTATACATCACATCATGACGATTAACTATGACTGAAAAAAAATTATAAAAACAAAAATTATGCCAAAATAAATGTTTGGAGCAGGATTGAGTAACACCCCTTGGGGATCGATGCTCAGCAATAAACCTACAGACGCTAGTGTGCCGTTTCAAAACCAAACGGGCTTTTTTGCCACTGCTGGAAATAACCCATTTGTAAACAACTCTAGTTCATCATCTACAGTGGCTACAAACCCATGGAAATCAAATAACTCCAATAGCGAAGGAACATGGGAAAACAGCGGACCGACAAATCCATGGGTTTCTTCAAGGGATAATTTTCAATCAACAAATACTCACAGTTCATTTAATCATGCTTACAATAATATAGAAACTATACCAGATCCACCTGATGATAGGTTTAAGCCTAATACACAAAATGTAAAATCATCAACTCAAAATAAAGAAACTAAACCAACAACAGTAGCACCACCACCATCAGCATCATTTGGAGCAAATAATAAAGAAACCAAACCAACAACAGTAGCACCACCACCATCAGCATCATTTGGAACAAATAATAAAGAAACTAAACCAACAACAGTAGTACCACCACCATCAACATCATTTGGAACAAATAATAAAGAAACTAAACCAACAACAGTAGCACCACCACCATCAGCATCATTTGGAGCAAATAATAATGCGAATAAGCCGACAACAGTAGCACCACCACCATCAGCATCATTTGGAACAAATAATAAAGAAACTAAACCAACAACAGTAGCACCACCACCATCAGCATCATTTGGAGCAAATAATAATGCGAATAAGCCGACAACAGTAGCACCACCACCATCAACATCCAATGATAATAATAATAAAGAAACAAAGCCAACAACTTTATCACCATCACATTCATCACCATTTGAAACAAACAGCAACAACAGCGAAATGCATACAGCATCTTCAGTGTATAAATCACCACCTCATGAATCCACTTCAAGCCAAGATAAAGAAGTCCGCCCAACAACAGCAGCTGCATCTCATTCTTTGCCTCATCATACTGAGTCGTGTATAAAACCACAAAATGTCACTGATGCAAATGAAGAAAGTGAATGTGCCCCACAACAAAATCTAATGCCACTTCAAAGTCCATATTTCATTGTATATGTTCCATACCCAGTAATGAGTTTCTATTCTCCGTATTATTATTGGCCAATGTATCCTTATGCATTTCCATATTATTATTACATGATGCCACCTTTCATATACCCATTTCCACCAATATTTTGATCAACGAAAATAAGTCAATAAAAATTGTCAAAAATTTTTTTATATTTAAGAAAAGTTACTCAAATTACACTCCTCTTCACATTATATATTATTGCGAACAAATTGAAAAATATAAAAAATACACAAGAAATTAATTTATTATTACGATTTATATATCAGGAACATAATCTGAAAACTCAGCATTTTTTGCTTTTTCCCTTCTTATATAGATAATAACACCAATAGCAATAACAGTCGCAAATACTAAACATCCAATTACGATTCCAACAATTGCTCCACCACCCAAAGTCGATTTCTGTTCTTCAGCTGGATCGGATGTGCCCAAAGTATGAGATGTATCTTCTGATTGTCCAGGTGAAGAAGAATAAGAAGAAGAAATAGATGATGAAGATGTAGATGTCGGAGTTGAAGATGAAGGCATATTAGACATAGAAGAAAACGAAGGAATCTCTGGTGAATAACTTATATCCATTGAGATTGCATTTTGTGATGCACTTGCCATTCTCCAATCTCCTGTTTTATTAAGTCTAAATCCATAACCGTTCTTCCTTGTATATACTTTGTATCCATTATTTATCTTCTCTACACCAAAAACAGGATATGCTCTTTCAAATCCATTTTCGAAGAACGATAGACTTTGACCATTGAAATTATCCATCGGCATTTTGGTTTCTATTTCAAAATAGCTATCGTTATAGTCAGGGTTTTCAAATTTGTTAATTTTTCCATTCCAAAACTTCTTTTGTGTTTGAATATGTAATCTTTTATTTGTAATATTTAAATAAGTACCACCAATCATTGTATAATTATTTGAAATTACTGCAACAGAAGCATCCGTTGCATAACCAAATTCATTAATTATATTATTATCAAAACAACTTAATACATAATCATTACCATTAATAGTATTAATTTCGAGTGCAACATTACCTTCGTCAATTTTTACGTTTTTAACATTTTGAATTACACATTCACTTTCTTTGCATCCTTCATAAACAACAACAAAAGTATTAATATCATTATTTGTCCCATTATTAGTCACCATGAAATAAGGTAAAGTTTTTCCTGCATCAGAATTACCTGAATCACGTTGACCCCAACCATCTTGATAAACAACTTTTTGGCCATTGATAGCTGGGAAATATGCAGTGAATGTAAAGTTATCTTCTTTCGACCATTTAACATTCCATTCATTATTTGTTATACCATATTTTTGATCGACCATATCTGCTCCAAGTGATACAGTTCCTTCAAAGAATGTCCATTCATCTTCTTTAATTGCTGATGTTGAAAGTTGGAAATTCCCATATGATCTTGCACTCGCATCATTCTCTTGACCTGATTTCCAATATACAACTTGTACAGTTGGCATTACTGTACCACGCATCCAAAATGATATATAAACTCTATAATTTTCATATCCTTTAAATCCATTTACAGCTGTTTTACCTCGCGTACTTCCAAGATAAAGTCCACTATTAACTTGATTTGTACTATATCGAACACCTCGTGTATATTTACCATCAATTGATTCCCATGAATGATCTGCATTACGATCTAAACCCCATAATACATCTGCTGGCATTTCTTCTTTGTTTGTAACAATTGGTGCTTCATCTGGAAATGGTTCAGCTAAATTTTCACCATAAGTTCCATCACTTAAAATTAATTTAACAGTTGGATCTGATACTTCTATAGTGCCAATACTTTTCATTAAAAATCGAAATGCAAAACGATTTGGATTTTGTATAAATGGAATTGTAAATTCTAAATCACCATTTAGAACATAATTATAATCTACACCATGAAATACATATTGTTGAATAGTTCCACCTTTAACTCTAAATATATCAACAAGATAACTACTTTCATTATGTTCAATTTGTACAACTGTTCTATTATAGATATCACATTGTGAATAAGCTTTAGATGAAGCTTGAATAACTTTAACATTTGGAAGTGTAACATATAAACTTATACTACCACCTCTTCCATCTAAGATTTGATTATTACTATCAATTAATACTGTATTATGTACATAAGTATCATGCAATTTAGAACCATTTACATGATCGGCCATATAACCTAAATCACTAAGTAATTCATAACCATCTTTCCAATATACTAAATTAAGTGAATCGATATGATGATGGCCTCCATAATCAGATGCATCAAGGACTAAAAGACTCTTCTTACCATATGATCCAGTTCTAATATAAGCTTGTGACCAATAAGGAAATACTATATCAGGGAAATTAAATTGTGCATTAGAATCAAAATTATTATTATTAAAGAAAAACATACTTAATGCAGAAAATGTTTTCCCTCTCATTTTAGTTGCTACATATTCATCAAATCTACCAGGAAATGCATGCATTACATATTCTGCATGTTCATCTGCAAGTGAAAATGTTATAGAACTATCACCAATTGGTGGATAAACAAAAGAACTATATGAAGTCCATATTAAATTTTGCCAACATTGATCATATTTTGTGTCAGTTGCAACATTTAATTGATCATAACGATCGGATTCTTTATAATCTAATGGATCTGTATAATTAGTAAATGCATAACCAAAGTCAAAAAGTCCTTTTAGAACTTTTCGTCCATACATTGCTGATTGACATGTACTTCCATCTTCTAAAAACCAATCGGAGATGGTTGTTAAAAATCCTTTAATTCCAAAATGTACTAATTCAATTGATTTCGTAATTACTCCTACAAGTGCTGCACCTGCTAAGTTCATTACTGACTTATTATTAATTGATTTATCCCCCACTGCTAAATATGTTGATTCAATCAATACTTTTTCTTTGATTGTTTCAATTTCCGTATCAGTATATACACTCGATGAAATTGTAAGATCAAATGCATTCGCTAAAATTTTAACTTTTTCACCTTCATCACCATTAGAATTCATTCGATGAGCTCCCCAATAACCTGAATACATTGTGGCATTAGGATCAACTCCAGGGCCTGCAATTTTTGGGCATTTAGAATCAGGTAAACTTTCAAGATTTAATGCTGCATAATGTGGATCACAATCCGCAAATTCATTATATGGATATCCTTCTGCTACAAGATAATTTGGTAAACATTCTGCTAGCCGAAGTAATACTTTACGAACAGCTGCAGCATATTTGTCGTCATCCGTAATGGCATAAGCATACGCTAAATCCGTTAAAAGAGAAATAACATGTTCGACTTTATATCCGCGAATTACCATTGATGGTGCAGAAGAACAGGATTCATACTTTAAACATTTAACAGGTCCAACATTAGTAATATATGAAAAACTTTGACGTGGATCATATGTACTAGTAACAATATAATCTTCTGGATATTCTTCAGATGGAAAAACATGCCCACAAACTTTACAAGTAAGTTTATCAGGATCGCTTGCACTCCATTTCCAGCTGCCTTTGGCATTCCAATTTTTCCCTGTTTTGACACAATTTGGACAAAATGTTTGTGCACCTGGTGTTACAATGGAAATAAAATCATTGACGATGCTATCTGTAAGAAATGACACTGACGAATCAGCATTCTTAATTATTGTATTTTTTCTTGATTGAGCCCATTGATATTTTTCTATATTTTCTTTAGCTCGAGCTATATCATCAGGCTTGATTAGCCCTGATGGAATACGTTCTGTACTTCCTAGGTTATTATGAATTGAGGAAAAAAGTTGGAATTTCTGACTTTCAATGGAAAGCCTTGTAGAGTGGACATTACCTGAATGGTACTCTTCATCTTCATAATATCCTTTTGGAATGATTGAAAATATAGTACAAAGAAAGCAAGACATAAGCATTTTTGTTTCAGTGTGTCGCTTTTGACTGGTTTTAGCATAAATTTCACAAAAAGTTGTTTTATACATTGAACTGTTACACAAAAAATTGTGTATTTCATTGAAAGTCTTGAACAAAATTAATGGAAAATAAAATGGTGTATACCTTTTCATTCCACCAAAATGCCATAATAATTATTTACTGTTAACTCAAGAAAAATGAAATATTATGTTAATGAAATATAAAACAGCTTTTATAGTTATATATATATAATTTTTGGGTCTCATATAATAATGAGACAACAAGAAAGACCATATGGTCTTAAATTTTTAGAAATGATTTTTCTATTTTCATAATTTGAAGTTCCCTAAATGGATGATAAAATGCAGGAAGTTGTTATTTTTTGACTAGATTTTGACAAGAGATTTTCTTTGATGACTTTTGATAATACTCAAACTAAGGTAAATATCTATTTTATTCAAGAAATAATGTTTTATTTTATAGGATATGTTCAAACATTGGTGTGAATTGCTTGGTATAAATATTTAACAAATTATCAATGTTCTTCATTTATCCTATAAAAATATATTGTATATCATTTACAAAAATTGAGTAAACAAATAAAGATACATTTTGATTAAATCTTATCAACAAAACACGAAAATAAGTCGATCTTCCAATAAATTGCAAGCAATTCCATAAATAATGTTAACATTGTATTTTTCTGTGGATGACGTTTTTTTTTCCTCAAATTATTCGATAGAAAAAGTGTTTTCAATGAATTAATTTTTTGAGTTCGAAATGAGAATATTCATGTATCCTAAGATTATAAAAGAGAAAAACAGAAAAAAAATCAATATAAAAAAAACATTATTTAAAAATATTATTGTGAATTCATTAAAACTACTTCGTATTTTTCAAAAGTTTTGTTTTTATTTTTTAAGATAGTTGAACCCAAAATATTCATTTCAAATGGATGCGATTTTTTCTTTTATCAAAAGAATTCCCAAATTTATTTTTTCAACTAACATAAGTCAAAACCAAACTCAGGAACAGGATGAATGAGAAGGAAAATATATTACCCGTGAAATAAGAGGGATTAAATGCACATTTCTCAAATTAAACATTAATGTTCTTAGCTATCTCAACGAGGCACGCAAATATTCTCCTAAGCTTGATACCGCTAAAATTTCTCTGTTTTTAAATCGTATCAATGAAACCGGCAGTGCACCAGATGATATTGTTTACAGAGTTGTTCAAGCAGGAAATGACGAAAACGCTGAACAGTCAATGAAAACGACGCCAGAATCTATCGAATTTTTAGAGAATGCTTATCCAAATTTTACAAAAAAAGAAATCAAAATTCGGTTTTCTCAAAACAAATTTATGCTTCTTGACACAGTTCATTTCTTTGATGCGCGTAAAGATACTCCAAAAGATTCAACGCTACGACAAAAACAAACAACTTTAACATTTGATGATATTATTGTTTCAGCGCAACTTTTGCAATTATATTCTGAAGATGTTAAAAAACAAGAAATCAAACGACAAGAGGAAGAAGAAGAGCGTCTTATGCTTGAAGCCATTGCAGACAATTCTTTATATGAATGTGAATGTTGTTTTTGTGAATGTCCAATGGAGCGTTTAGTACAATGTCCAGAAGGACATCTTTTTTGTTTCAAATGTATTCGTAAACAAATCGAAACGTCCATTTCTGAAGGGCGAACAGAAGTTCCATGTTTACATTATGGCGGATGCAACGAGAAGGTTCCGATGAGCGAATTAGAACGTTCAGTACCCAAAGAATTACTTCAACAACTTTCACAAGCAGAAACATTAAATGCAATTTTATCAGCAGATATCAAAGGCACTGTAAAATGTTACAATTGCGGTGCTATTTATTTTTCTGATGCTGAATATATGGTTTGTCCAAACTGTTGCGCTGTTACTTGCTCATTGTGCATGTGTAAGCACCACTATGGATCGACTTGCGAAGAAAATGAAAAATTAATGAACCAGTTAATGAATGAATCATTGAGTTATTCTATTATTAGAAAATGCCCAAAGTGTAAATCAGAATTCATTAAAGAAGAAGGATGTAACTTAGTTCGTTGTCCAATGTGCCAAACTGCAATTTGTTATTGGTGCAAAAAGGTCGTGCCGGAGTCTGTCGGATACAGCCACTTCTTTGCTGGAAGTAATGAAAAGTGTCCAAAAAATAAATGTCCATTGTTTCAAAATGATCAAATACAACATCAAATAGAAATTCAGCAGGCGATGCAACACAAGCCATAAGTAAAGAATACGATAGATATAAAAGTAATTTGTTCATTTTCATAAAGAAGGTGCCATATTATCATAACATACATGTTGTCGCGTAAATGAAATTTCTTTTTAACAAACCCACATATGTTGAAGCAACACAAGAGAAATTAGATGTCGAATGCGTATTCATATAAATCCATCAGTTACACCACTCAAAACTAGAATACACATTCGTCTTTTGATAAGTTTCTTTGGAAATATAAAAATATACAAAAATTTCAGCATATCAAATTGTTTAGAAGCACTTGCGGTGGACAATTCCTGGACCAGCTTCGTTGTATTCATCACGTGTGATAACCATTTGTGGGAATGTGGCGAGTGATGCAAGGATGGAGCCACCGATCCAAACTGCGTACTTACGTTCTGGTGGGGGCGACGACTTTGATCTTCATTGTTGGTGGTGCGAGGCGGACCATTTCCTTCTCCATACGTTCTGGGAGACCTTCGAACATTGTGGTACCACCAGAGAGAACAATGTTAGCGTAGAGATCCTTACGGACATCGATATCGCATGCCATGATGGAGTTGAAGAGGGTTTGGTCAATACCTTCGAATTCGAAGCCGTTGAAGTGTGGCTTGAAAAGAAGTTCTGGGCACCTGAAGCGCTCGTTGGCGATGGTGATGACGTTACCATCTGGAAGTGTGTATGAGATGTCGCATTCGGATGTTGTGGCGGCCTTGTTCATTTCTTCGTCGAAATCAAGTGCAACATATGCGTGCTTCTCCTTGATATCACGAACAATTTCCTTTTCGGCGGATGTTGTGAAGGTGTAACCACGTTCGTTGAGGATCTTTTGGAGGTAGGCTGTGAGATCACGACCGGCGAGGTTGATACGCATGATAGCGTGTGGAAGGGAGTAACCTTCGTAGATTGGAACTGTGTGGGAAACACCATCACCTGCATCGAAAACAATACCGGTTGTACGACCAGATGAGTAAAGGGAAAGAACGGCTTGGATACCAACATAGAATGCTGGAACGTTGAATGTTTCGAATTGGAGTTGGATCATCTTTTCACGGTTGGCCTTTGGGTTCATTGGGGCTTCTGTAAGAAGAACTGGATGTTCAGCTGGGTCAACACGTAATTCGTTGTAGAAAGTGTGGTGCCAGATCTTTTCCATATCGTCCCAGTTGGTAACGATACCGTGTTCAATTGGGTACTTGAGGATGAGGATACCTGCCTTAGCGCATGCTTCATCACCAACATATGTATCCTTGTTTTGACCACCAGCGATTGTTTGGACATACTTTGGACGACCAACAATGGATGGGAAAACTGAGCGTGGTGCTTCATCACCAGCGAAACCGGCCTTGCACATACCGGAACCATTATCGATAACTAATGTTTGAACTTCGTCTTCAGCCATTAGAATAAATGTGAAGTGTTAGAAAGGTGACATGACTTTTCTGAGGGTGAAGCGGACAAACCGTTGGGGCGGATGTCGCAGGCCAACAGGCTAAAAACGATCATAAAAATCCAAAACCTCTACTTTTTGAACAGTTCATTGAAATGTGAAAAGATGAAGTTAAGGTTCGAACGCTAACAATGATATTTTGTTGCATCATCGAACAGTAACTATGTTTCGTTCATATTTTTTATCACAAAATCAGATCTTAATAAGATCTAAGATATTTCGAAGCTTGTTTGATTATAATTGAATAACTTTTAAAAAAAAAATTATAATGATATTAAAATATAAAATAATCCCAAACATTAATGAAATAATATATAGAATATTAATTTTTGAATATATACATATGGTAAAAAAGACATTCTTAAACTAATAGACATTATTTTTAACACTGTTCATTTCAAACTAAAAATAATGCTATGAAATATTTTCCTGAAAATAAATAATATAATTTCGGAGGATTAGTTAATTCGAAACATACTTTGAGTATATCTAATAGATTTTTATACATAGTACTTAATAAATGGTGCATATATATAGCCTAATATTCTAATTTCTAACTTTTCATATAATAAATATTCAAGATATTGTCATCCATGTTTGTAGTTATCCATTATTTCAAATTTTCATTAATAATACTTTCATTGCAAAATGTGTTAAAAATAAATACATCAACCTAGATGATGACTGTAACTAATCTATATATCTCATTATTATTTATTCATTTGATGATTGTATTCGGAATGTTAATACCGATTTTAACTAAGTTGATAATTTATGTGAAAGCCATTGATTAGAATCAATATTTTGATGTTCAACAGTGAATTCCATAATTAATTATTATAATGGTTGCATTGATTTTATATATATATATATATATATATATATATATATAATTACAAAAAAAACTGAAAGTTTTTTGAAGAGTGTTATGCACGATGCACCGATTTTATTTTTAATAACTTGAATCAATACACCTTTGGATTCATAAAAAAAAATATCGGAAACCAAATAAGCATTCAAAAGCAAAATAAACTGTTAAATCGAATAAACTTTTTAAAATTTGCCAAATGTCAAAAATTAAAAACAAAAAATGGAAAACGACGAACAAGAACAACAAAAAGAAACAGGCTTTTTTGGACATATTTTATATGGAATTGAAACATTAGGTAATTACATTATAAAAGTCAATACTTTTTTAACCCATATAAATGAAAAAATTCAAAATCAACAGCAGCAGCCACAAGAACAACCTCAAGATCCACCAATCCATATCGATGATAAACATGTCAAAATGTTAATAAGGGGAATTAATTGCATTCTTCTTAAAATAAATTTTGATGTTCTCAGCAAGCTCAAAGATGCCATCCGAGTCCGTCAGAATCTTGACATTTCCAAAGCTTCATCATATTTAAAACTTGTCAATGAATCAAACCAACCAATTCCCGATGATATTGTTGATAGGATCATTCTTGCATCTGTTGAAAGCAAAACACTATCTTCTAACACCAAACCCGAAAGTATTTTATTTCTTCAGAATGCATTTCCAAATATTTCAAAAGGATTTATTGAAAATGAGTTATCTTCGCACAAGTTTATGCTTCTTGACACAGTCCATTTCATTGACACATATAAAGACCCACCAAAACCTTTATTTTCACAACAAAAACAAACAACTTTAACATTTGATGATATTATTGTTTCAGCGCAACTTTTGCAATTATATTCTGAAGATGTTAAAAAACAAGAAATCAAACGACAAGAGGAAGAAGAAGAGCGTCTTATGCTTGAAGCCATTGCAGACAATTCTTTATATGAATGTGAATGTTGTTTTTGTGGAATGTCCAATGGAGCGTTTAGTACAATGTCCAGAAGGACATCTTTTTGTTTCAAATGTATTCGTAAACAAATCGAAACGTCCATTTCTGAAGGGCGAACAGAAGTTCCATGTTTACATTATGGCGGATGCAACGAGAAGGTTCCGATGAGCGAATTAGAACGTTCAGTACCCAAAGAATTACTTCAACAACTTTCACAAGCAGAAACATTAAATGCAATTTTATCAGCAGACATCAAAGGCACTGTAAAATGTTATAAATGCGGATACATAGCAATTGTCGAAAATTATAATTATATGGAATGTCCTTCATGCAAAGCTAAGACGTGCGCACTTTGTCAATCTGAATATCATAAAGGAATGACGTGCGAACAGTTCAAAAATTTGGACAAAAACAAAGTGCTCGAAGAAAAGATGAGTGAAGCAGTGATTAGAGAATGTCCGAAATGTAAAACGCAATTTGTTAAAGAAGAAGGATGTAATAAAATGGAATGTCCGCGATGTCATTCACTAATATGTTACTGGTGTAGGAAAATTATTCCAAACGACGTCGGGTATAACCACTTCTGGAGAGGCAATTTAAGCGACTGCCCTCCAAATATGTGCCCGCTGTGGGTGCAAAATAACGAGCTACATCAGATGGAAGCGGAACAAGTTAAGGCTATGGAAACTAAATGACTTGTGTAAAAGAAATAAATCGAAAATTATAATTTTAAAATTCATTTTATCTGCAGAAAATATGTGAATTATTTCATCATTTAACTCTTTTTTACAAAAGAGAAAAACATCAAAGCTCTGAAAAATATAACCACTAAAAAGATATATCTTTTTTAATGTGCACATTAACCTTTCGACAATATATTAAAGTTGATCACCGAACTTATCTTAATAACAGTTATATTTCCAAAATAGCAACGATATCCAATGATACCAAACATTCTATGGATGCTTACGCCCATCGATGTGTTCTAAGTTGTGAATTTTACACATCATCACCAGGTGAAAAATCGCTCGTCATTGAGCACCTGAACAAAACGATTTCTTTGCATTCATCACAAAAACAGTTCTCAGAATCCTTTTTTATTATTTTTTAGCATTAAATATTGATTCGATTGCAGGTTCGATTAAATGCATTGAGAATTCCATTGACTCGTGTACGAGCTGGTTCACCGACAAGAACCTTGTCATAGTTTCTTCCTCGAGAATTGCCAAATCCGTTTTCTTCATCTGGTTAATTCTTCCTCCAATTGATAGTACCTGTGACAATCTCTGCTGCCTTGTTGCGCAAAGAATTGCAGTAGCGCAAATGATCACGCCTTCACCGAATTGAGCGAATGCGCCTCTATTTACTTTTCTACCGCTTTCTTCTTCAGCCGAGACACCTTCTTTCCTATATACTTCTTTCAAGCAGAATACGAATTCCAACACACTCCAAATAGCAGCGAAACCAGTTAACGAAGGGAAGTCATAAATATTTGTTGAAGTTTCATCGAATAATTCCCATTTATCTTTACATACGTTCGTAAGTTCTAATACAATTGATTGCATGAATGGAGGAGAAATTTCACCTTTGTTTGGTACTACATTAATATTATTAAAACATGATTTAGAATCTGCAAATTGTCGATCGAATAATTCGAAGAATAAATCATATTTCTCATCAATGTTATCAGGCTTCGTTTGATATATATATGCTAATACTTGTTGTGAAGAACCTCGCTTTAAACTAAATGCATAATCTAACATTTCGGATATAGCTATAGCATTACCTATAGATTTCATTGTTTCAAATAATTGATCGATTTGTTTTTCATTCATAAATGATCGATAAGCACCTTCAAATCGATCATAAGCTTTATGACATTCAGTACCTATAGGGATATTAGTAATACGTCGTAACTTTCCTTGGATTTCTTTATAAATCGGTACAAATTGATCTATTAATTGTTTAACATAAGATTTAAGTTCTTCTAATATTAATACAACTGAACCTGTATCAATAAAGTTTAATAATTCTCGGAAATGTTCAACAGTAATAAATAATGTAGTTTGACGTAATGCTGTTGGTACTAAATTCTTTTTAGATTTAAGGAAATTTAATATGTTTTCTCCAATAGCTATAGGTGGTACTAATCTATGAGGATTTGTATGTAAGAAGAAACGTGGCACAAGTTGTTTTATCATATGACTTTTAATATTATCTAATATTAATGAATTAAAACTACCTGCTGAACCTGATCGTGTTAATGCTGATACTATATCATTAAATGGTGTTAAGATTAATCCACAATTAACAAATGCAGAATGTACTTCTTTAAGGATTGTTAAGACATTAGAAAAGACTACAATTCCTAATAACCCATAACTTTGAATTATTTTATAAATACTTGAGACATTTTGGAAAAACATTTCATTTAATCGACTAACAAATAATGATTTAATATCAATATAATTACCTAAAAGGAATAATTGGTTTTGTTGTAAGATATTAACAAGTCGTAATACATTCTCATTCTTTTCAATTGGCTTCTTTAATAAATCTCCATCATTTTGATCTACAAATCGTTGCATATAAAAATTACGTAATTTTTCAAATGCAAAATCTGCAATCATTTTAGATATAGTTAATAAACAAATTTCCGCTTCAGCTCTAATTTCTTCAAATAAATATCGTGAATTTAAATGTTTTAATGCTGTAGATGCTGCATCATCATAAATACTTAATGGATAATATAACGAACCAATTAATTCAAGTTTTTCTGGATGTGAAAGTGCATAATCAATTAATACATAAGGTAATGATGATGTAATAGGGAAATGTACTGCACCTTCTTTTGATATCTTTTTAACTTCTCCTCGATACATATCTAGGAAGAATTCTTTAAAGAATAATGATGATTGATCACATACTTTCGTTAATGTTTTTTCTAATTGTAATATATCAATATAAAATTCAGATTTAGCTTGGAACTTAGTAAATAATGTTGTACTAGTTCTATCTAATGATGAATTTTCGGAGTTTAATAATATTTGGATTTCACTACGTAATAATTGTAAATATTGGATATGTGGTGGTGAATGTGCATCATCAGTAGGTAATGGTGGTTCTTTACTACTTCTTTGTTTTGGTGTTAATTCATTATTATTCTTGAAATATCCCATTAATACTCTAATGTTTTCTAAGTCTGGACCAATATGTTCTTTATTTTTACCTGATAACTTTAATAATGAACTTTCTAAATCAATTTTGATGAACTTTTGAACTTCTTCTTGAACATAATTTGCTATAATTGAATTAAGTCGTGGTAAATCACTTGTAATCATTTCTTTAAATGATCGATTAAGTGCTAAGATTTCCATAATATATTCTCGTTCATCATCTGTTAAGCCATAACGCATTGCTAACTCGAATTTACTTGGTGGCAATTTGTTTTGATCTTGTTCTTGTTCTTGTTCTTGTTCTTCTGTCTTTGGTGCTGGTGGTGCATGATCATGTTTATCAATAATTAATTCAGCTAATTCATGAATAGATTTTCCTAATAGTTGAAATGTTTTAGGTAATAATGTAATTATCTTTTCAACTAAATCTTTGCTTGGATTATCATTTGATGTTAAACGTGATATAACTTGTGAGACAACTGTGAAATTATCTTGTAATTCAGTCATTGTTTCAAATAAATTAAATTTAGGTCGTGACTTTTCTCCTAAACTTTGCGTGATGTTATTCGCGACCATTACAAATTGATCAAAATCAACACCAAATTCATAAACTAGAACTAACGCAGGATGTTTAACTCGTTCTTTATGAATAAGTGGTGATAATGTGTTTGGTAATGCTTTCAATACTTTCTTCTTAACACTTTTATCCGCTAATTCTGCTTGTTGACGTTTGGTCCAAAAGTCAACAATGAAAAGTAGAGAGACAATACAGGCGGTTTCCATGTCAGGATAAATGTATCGTTCTTCATTGAGGATTTCACAAATGCGGTGATAAAATATGTTGAAGATATGATTGGTAAGCTCATATGGAATATCTTTGAGCTTATCAAGAAGATCCATTTTAATGGCATTAGGAGTATTCATCCACATACGTAAATCCATTGGAATAAGATCACGGTTTTGTGGTTTGATAATCTTATGTAATGTAGAAAGATCATCAGAAAGTGCAGTTCGAGTTGGACATAATTTACCAAGTGTAAAAAGTCGAGAAATAAGATAGAAAAGTTTGTCGAGAAAGATATTGCTATAAAGTCCTTTGCTCCAAAAATCTCTTTGATGGAAAATGGCTGAAATTTGGTTATTAACTTCATTACAATTTGAACGAACTTTGTTGAAATTATTTACCATATCTTTAAGCATTTGTGTTGCAATAGGATTAATTTTATCTTGCGGCGCCTTGGATTGTGCAAGTGCTTCTTCAAGACCACGTGTTGTTGATCTTAATGGATAGATAAAAGCAATTTGTTCTTCAACTGTTTTAATACGTGACTCAACAATGGTTAGAAGCATGATTGAATCAGTAGCAACAAGTTTTGTCATTTGTGCATTTCGATATTCATATTCATCTTCAGTTGGAGAAGTAATCATTGTTGTTAATGGAACAGATCTTGGAATGGTTCCAATGATTGGAAGCTCAGTAAGGTCATTCCATTGTTGAACCTGAGCTTGCTCTGGGAGGATAACCCCCGTTGACATTTTTGAATTCTGGTTGAATGGTTTATCCAATAAATTGAAAAAGACTTTTCTCTCTGTAGAAGTCACTTTTTGTACTTTGCTGTTTGTCTCGTTTTGAATGAGAAACAATTTTAAATACTTTATTTTGCTGATTGAAAGAGACTTTATAACATTGATGTTCCAAATCTTACAGTTCATAATGATTTGATTCTAAATATCCATGATTTTATTTAAACAAATAAAATTAAAAAAAAAAAAAAAAAAACGAATTAATTTAGTTCCAAACAATGAAAATTCATGAAGTATAACTTTCAGGAACTCCACAAATTTCACAATCGCCTTTAAACTTATAGTGAAGACATTCAGAAAGAGGAGCTTCACCATATTTACCGATCTTTTCGTCATCAACATTATTGTAAAGTGTCCATTGCTGATTATCTTTACTGAAGAATATCATTAAACAATGTCCAAATTTCCATTTTTCTGGGAAAAGAGCCATTATTAAAATATAGTCTCCCTTTAATTCGTTGGAATCAGGTGATATGATAATATTACCAGATGGCAAAAGCCTAATAACATAATTAGAACATGTAATTACAAAAGAATCATTTTCTTTACAAAGAGTTGTTACTGATGGAACATGAATTATTTGTTGATCAAAAAACATATCTGTTCCATAAATGGGTTGAAACGCAAGTCTATCAATAAAACCACACTTAATATATAAAATACAATGTGCTAAAATACTAAGAGCAATTATATATTCGTTGTTTGATGGATATAAATTACCTAAATTTTGTGATTTTTCTTCATTTGCAACAGAATTAGGTATTCTAATGTTATAATGTTTACCTTCAATGAAAATACTAAAAAAGTAATTATCTGAATTTTTCATTACTTTTTTGTGAAATATTTCTTTTAGTCTCTTATTTCGATATATAATATAAATTAATGAATAAAGCATACAACTTCCATCTTTAATTGTTTCTGCTAATTCACGATCATTTAATTCAATATTAAATTCAAATGATTTAGCATCACTTGGAATAACAAATCCATTAGTAGCTTCTTCACATATCTTTTGAATTGCTTCTGATTGTTGTGGAATTGGTTTTAGCTCAATGTCTTCCTCTTCTTCATTCGTCATTTCACTAACTTTGTTTGCAATTTTTGCCTTTTTTCACAAGCTCTGTTCGTAACAAAAACTCTTAAAAAAAAAATAAAATTTGAATTTTTTAGAATCCTTTGATGAGGTAGTATAAGAGAGCCATTTCAGCCCACATTCTGTTTTCAGCTTCATCAAAGATGACACTTTGTGGACCATCAATTACTTCTGCTGTAACCTCATCACCACGAACAGCTGGAAGGCAGTGAAGGAATAAGCAATCCTTTTCAGCCTTTGCCATTAATTCAGCATTAACTTGATATGGTTTGAAGACCTTACGACGTGTTTCTAATTGTTCCTTTGGAATGTGGTATGAAAGAATTGTATCAGTATAAACAACGTTAGCGCCCTTGATAGCTTCATCAATGTTGTGTGTGCAAAGAAGTTTACCACCAGTCTTTGCATTAAGTTGGTTGCATTCGTCAATAACTTCTTGTTCAATAGCATATTCTTCACCTTCTGGTCCGCAAACATGGCATTCAAGGCCTAACAAAGCGCATGTTCTCATGAGATCGTATGTAACATTGTTTGCAACATCACCAAAGTAAGCAAGAACTGTTCCCTTCAATGATCCACGCTTTTCAAGGATTGTTTGGAAGTCAGCAACCATTTGTGTTGGGTGAGCAAAATCATCAAGACCGTTGATAACTGGAATCTTTGAGTTTGCTGCTAATTCGCGGACATCAGCGCGCTTGTTCAAACGTGCCATAACAACATCGACCATACGTTCAAGAACGTGTGCTGTATCGGCAATTGTTTCCTTCTTACCAAGTGGTGAATCAGCAACACTATACATGATAGCATGTCCACCCATCTTTGTCATACCTGTTTCGAATGAAACACGTGTACGAAGGGATGGTTTTTCGAAGAGCATCAATAATGTCTTTTGTTCGAGTGCATGGGAATAATTTTCTGGATGAGCCTTCATTTCGATAGCGAGTTTGAGAATCTTTTCAACCTCTTCAGCTGTTAAAGATGTAATTTTAAGAACGTGACGGCAGGGAACAGACATTTCCTCAGCAAAGTGAACTGGCCATCGTTTTCTTTATTTTAAAACTCAAACAACCACAAATTCCTTAAAACGAAATTAATTATAAATAAATTAAATATATAATTTTTGTTTGTTTCACATTTATGTAATAAGTATTTTATAAATTTATTAATTGATGTTTAATTAATGAGATAATTTAATTTTTACTGGGAAATTATCACTTCACTTTGTAATAAAACGATAAATCGACTTTTTGAATCAAAAATCACTTCATCCGTAAAATTTTTTTGTTTAATCAAATCTTTAGTTATTGCAATAGTATTATTTGTTTATATAAGTTTTTCTTTATTAAAAGATACTCTCTATTTTATGCTTGTAATTCATCATAAAGAAGGGTACTTATGCTATTAATAAGCACATTTTAAATTATAATGAAAGCATAAATATGCAAATTAATTTCTACGAGATGTCATAAGTGCAAACAAAATAAATATTGTTTAAAAAAAATATTTTTCCTACTAAATTAAAAACAATTTTTATTAACAAAAAAAAAATATTTAACCGAAGTCTTCAATGATAGAAGAAGACAACATAAGATGTTCATTAATTTCAGCTGTCAATGCTTTATTTTTCTTATAATTTTTGAATAAGAATATTGAAACCACAACAATTACTATAACTAAAACGGAAACAGAAATTGACACAAGAATTGTAATCAATTTCGTATCTTTTGGCCTTGAATCCTTCGTAAAAATACATACATCAAAATAATTTGCAGGTTCTGTTGCAAGTATTTCATTCCATTCATCTGTATTATTTGTATTATAATTATCATAATTTTTAGTATAAGGTAAACATAACGTTATATTATAAACGAAATGATTTCCATTTTGAGTTTTATTTTGTTTTGTATTTGCAAATATTTTTGTATTGAAATTCGGAGGATTTTCTGGAAATGAAATCATATGTAATGAAGTACATCCTTCAAAAATTTTGACTGCATCATTTTTAACCTTTTGTAACAAAGGAAAATGAACAAAAGAAAGTGATATACATCCCTTAAAACATGAGTCATAATTAATATCAGTCAATACATCAAAGATTACACTTCGAAGTGAAATACAATTTTCAAATGAGCTTAAGCCGATTGAACTTAATTGCTTAAATTCAAGTGATTCAATTGAAAGACAGTTTGCAAATGCATATGCTTCAATCGTAGTAATTTTCTCTAATGAAATATTACTTAGGCTTGAACAATTTGTAAATGTATAAGATCGAATTGATGTAACTTTCGGGAAATGAATTGATGTTAAATTATAACAATATTGAAATGCATATCCACCAATCGTATAAACACTTACAAATGATACATTTTTCAATGATATACAACTCGTAAATGAATAACCTCCAATTACTTCAAGAATTGGCATATTAATTGTTTCCAATAATTTACAATTTCGAAATGATGACAATCCTATTAATGTACATTTAGGTAAATAAATGGATTTAAGTGACAAACAATTATAAAATTGATAACTACTTATTGTTATGATATTTGGAATATTTGCTTCATTTAATTTTTGGCAATTATCAAATACATTTTTACCTACTACAGTTGCATTTAAAAAAGTAACTTTTTCTAAATTTAAACATGATTGAAATACTCCATCTTCAATGGTTTTAATAATATTATTTTCTACCGAAATAATTTCATTACAATATGAAAAACAATTTTTTCCAATTGATTCAAATTTCGAAAAATCAGTGATTCTTACATTAGAATTCATAAAACTTTCATTTCCAATTCTGGTAACGTTTGGAATATAAATATTATCAAGGAAAAGTTGATCTTTAAAACATCGATCACCGATTTCTATTAAATTTGGAGCAGTAAAATTAATTAACTTCGTTCCAAGAAAAACGTCATTTCCAATATATTCTAATGAAGGTAAATCTATATTACTAAAATCATAACAATATTGAAATGCTTCATTTGAACAATATTTTAATTTATTACATGTAAGTATATCAATTGATGAATTCGCAAAAAATCCAACTCCTGCGTATTCCAAATTATGAAAAATTACAACATATAAATTCTTACAACTTCTAAAACAATAATCGCCAACTTTTATAACATCAAGTTCTAAACCTCCTTGTAAACTTGAAGAAAAAGTCGAATTTTCAAAACAACAATTTCCTAATTCTTTACAATTAAATAAATATATTGAATCAATATTAATCTGATTAGAAAACAAATAATCAGGTGCATATTCAAGTTTTGGTAAAAAAAATTCTATAATTGTGTTTTGCCCTTGGAAAAAGTATTTACTACAATTGATTAAACTTGGACCTTCAAATACTTGTAACGAATCACAAGTATGAAACACATACGAACCTGCTTCTTGAAGATTAGGGAAATATACGTTGTTTAAATAAATACATTTTTCAAATGCATAATCATCAACCTTTGAAACATTTGGAAAATTAACATATAAAATTGATAAACAACATGAAAATGCTTTATAACCAATAAATGTAACATATGAAAATGAAAGAATTTCTAATGACGAACAAAATGCAAAAGAAAGATGTCCAATTATCTTTAAAATTGGAAAATCGATATTTGCTAATTGTGTACATTCATAAAAACAATATGAATCCAAATCTTCTAATGAAGAAAATGAAACTTCATGTAAATATTTGCATTGATAAAAAGCACTATGATAAAGTTTTGTTACATTTGGACAGATAACATTTGGTAAAGAACTACATCCAGCAAATGCACACATATCAATTAAATTAACATTTTCAGAAAACGTCACATTTTTCAAGTTTCTACAATAATAAAATGAATAAGATCCAACAGAAGTAATATTTGGACCGATATAAATTGTTTCTAAATTTTCATCAGCATAAAATGCGCCAAAATCAATCAAAGTAATTGATATTGTAAATGTAATATTCTTTAATGAAGTACAAAAAGCAAGTACAAATTTTCCTGTTGATTTTAATCCATCGCCAAAAGTAAAAGATTTTAACCTAGAACATTGAGAAAATGCATATTCACTTAATAAAGTAACTGAATTTGGAATTTTAATATTTGTGAATGAACATCCTGAAAATGCATGTTCTCCAATTGTTTTTAAATTTGTGTTGTCCCCAAATGTAATAGATGAAAGTGAACTACAAGATTCAAATGAACGACTACCAATTGAATTAATGGAATCAGGGAAAATAATATCATTTAAACGAAGGCAAAATTCAAAAACGTTACATTTTAATTCTTTAAGTTTGGTCCCAAATTCGATAGAATTCATGTAAGCACATGTATAAAATGCATAATCACCAATAACTTCAACATTTTCGCCTAAATAAAACGTTTTAAAGGGACATAAAGAAAAGGCTCTTTCTTCAATGGTAATTACAGAACTTGGAATTGATATGTTCTGTAAACGACTAGAATAAAATGTGTACATAGAAATTTTTGAAATACTTTCACTCAAAATAATTGTTTGAATTCCACATTGATAAAATGCATATGAACCAATTATTGTTACTGTATTCGGAATTTGGATTTGCTTCAACATATAACATTGGTAAAAACAACATTCTCCAATTGAAGTGACTTTTTCTCCAATAGTAACAGTTGAGAGTGAAAAGCATGTAAAAAATGCATCATCACCAATTGTTATAACAGAATTTCCAATGAGAACAGAAGTGAGGGAAACCCAACCACTGAATGCATTGTTTTTAATATCTTTGATATTACCATATATAAATAGATGAGATGTATTAGATTTGTATTCCTGTGTCATTTCGCTTTCATCAGAAATTACTAACGTGCTATTGCTTTCAATAAAAATTTGAGTGGTATGTATTGCAAATATCAAGAAAAAACATGATCCAAGCATTGACAGTATTTAACGATAGAAACAAGTATCAAACGTGTTTCAAAACGATTATCGGATTTTTTAAAATCTTCAAGATAGCCCAAATATATTTTGAATCAACATAACTTACAGGAGGCATTTCTTTAGATTGATTTTTATATGTTTTTTAAAAAAAAAAATAAATAAATAAATTTGGCAATAGAGCAAAAAATGATTTTAATAAAAGAGTTATTTATTAAGTTTTCCCTGAATGAATCTTTCAGGTATCAATTGCAAAAGTTCACAATGAGAGATATTTTTGGGTTTATCAGAAAAGAATTCTTACTGAATATGGGTCTGGAATTTTGATTTAAAATAAGAATAATAGCCTCTGATTTACATAGAGCTTAAACCGTTCATCAAAGGGGGTCAAAAAAATACATTTTAGGTGAAAAACAGATTTTTAAAAACGCAAGTACTTATAACTCTCTTCGCAACTAAGTTAACTTGATCAACAACATATGGTCCATTTTAAGTTTACCCATAAAAATGAATCCAACATTTGTAACAAAAAAGGGAACACCACTTACTATTGATTTTATTTTGCAAAATCAATATACATAATTTTGCTAATTGGGTTATAAATGTTATTTTTCACACATCAATGCAACTTTAGTTTTTACCTTCTTTAAGAAAAAATAAAAAAAAAAAATAAAAAAAAAGAATGAAATGCTTCAAATTTAAAAAAAAAAATCATTAAATCTTTAAAATAAATTCACATAATAATGACATCACCAACAATTTCATGAAGTACATATCATAAACATTTTCGAATCAATTAAATCAAGTTTAAACTGTCGGACAAACACATAAAACGAATGAATGATTTTTTAATCAGCTATCAAATTAAGAATCATCAGAATAATCATCAGAAGAATAATCTCCGTAGGAACCATAGCCTGAGCTATCTTCTTCTTCTTCTTTATTTGATGGATCGTATACGTAATTTGAAGCTTCCACTATTTTTTGGTATAACGAAGGCGTTATCTTTTGCAACGTGTCTTCAGGGAATTGTTCTAACACATGTTTAGCTACAGAAGCTCTTTTTCTACGCGATATATACTTTAATGAATCTAACGCATCAATAATAAAATCTTCAGCCATTTGAATCATCCTATTGCTGAAGTCTCCTAACATTTTCTTCATTGCTTCTTCATCATTAACTTTATTACCTTCATCTTTCGCTGGTGGTTCAGTTTCTTCTTTTTGAGGTTTAGGTTCGTTCTTTTTTTCGATTTCTTTATTTTGCATTTTTTTCTTTTGTTGAAGATCTTCATACTCGACAACCTGAGAAAAAAGATCAGTGAGACCTTCATCAAATGAAAAGTTATGTGCAACTTTACCATACTTGTTTACAATGTTAAAGTCAGCATCATTTTCAAAAAGCATTTTGATAATGTCTATGTTTTCTTCTGATTTACATGCAAGCATTACTGCTGTGTTACCTTCAGCATTTTGAAGATTAAGATTCGCTCCTTTTTCGATTAAGAATTTAACTGTTTCTGTTTTCCCTGCATCTACTGCATACATTAAAGCTGTATAGCCATAGATGTCTTGATGATTAATGTTAACTCCTGATTCCAATATTCTTTCACACATTTCATTATTTCCATCTTTAGCTGCTGCCTTTAATAGTGTTTCATTTTCATCTGATATCATATTAAGTTTTGCGTGATATTTGTCAATTAAAAATTGCAAAAATTTTTCTTCTTGCCAATAGATAGCTTCATATAAAGCGAAAAACATTAATTCATCTGTTAATTTAGCACCATTATCTATAAGATATTCTGTAGCTTTGGATTCTTTTCCTTTAAGTGCTCCTTTAAGCAGCATTTGAAGACATTTTTCTTTGTTAATTTGATATTCTTTAGTTGACATCATAAATTTAATTGTTTCAATATCGCCGAATTTACCTGCTGCTTGAAATGCTGAATCTTCTAATTTTATTTTATCTGGTGTTTGGTTAAGGAAGTATTTAATAACATGAATTTGACTTGAAGCAACAAGATACTTAATAATTTTTTCATCATAAGTTGGGAGATCTTTAATTTGTTTGTACCAATCAACAGTATTGTAACCTGTAATTGAACAATGATATTTATATTCTTCACTAGAACACCCATAATTTTCAATTATATAATTAGCAATATATGGAGCATGAGCTAAATATGAAAATAAAATCACGTCCTGAAATTCATCATCACCAAATGTTTTCATTTGATTTTCAAAAAGTTTAAACTTATTAAAATCACGTGTGAAAACAACAGCTTGGAAATCGTCGCATGATAATCCTCTCTCTTTAACAAGATATTCACATATTTCATATGAACCAAATCTTAAGGCAAATTCCATCAAACTTATTTCCCCTCCAAATAATGTGACTTCAATATCTGAAAGATCCTCAATAGCGCCTAATGCTTTTTTATCTCCTTTAACAATAAGATCTTGAATTGAATTGGGTTCCCATTCAAACTTAAAATCTTTAAGTTCTTCTTCAATATCACCTTCATATTGTTCTCTAGTGAGAACACCACTTAGTACAATGTATTTGACAAAGTTAAAAGGTAAAGGCATCATCAAGGAAGGATCATACGGTCCGTTTTTTTTCAAAAATTCTGCATATTCTCGAATTTTTTTGTCATGTGAAGAACCTGCTAAAATTGTAACTAATAATAAATATGTTTTTGTCACATTTTGTCCAACTTCATCAATAATTTTTTGTGCTTTACTTAAACTTTCTTCTGATCCATCAAAAATCAAGTCTTCAAGTTCGGCATATGGCTTAAGTGCATCTGGAAGAATTGAATAATCGTTTTTCTCCATTTTTCGATTCCCCTATTAGTTAAGTGAACCAAAAGTTCCATCGGTTTAACTCTCTCATTGATATCAATAAAGTTCACAAATTATTATAATAAAGTTCACAAATAACTCAAACAAAACACCTTTGAACAATTAACCACAGTGCATTTTTGGTGGTTCCTGTTCGAAATATTTGAGAAAGTAAATACAATTTTCAGTACCGCGTAACGGTCGCCATGAAACATTTCTTTCTCCTGATGAGGAATAACCTGCACCTATAATGATTCACCAACTTTTCACACATTCCTCCAGTGTAAATCATATGCACTGCTTTATTTGAAGAATCTCGATTCTTTTGGAGGCTCTACATTTTTTGTCTTTAAACGCAGCTATTTGGGTGTCGGTCTCTCGTTTGTCCTATCTTTGAAGTCTTTTGTCCAATTTTTCGGGCTAATTTGTTCTTTTTCAATCTTTGTAATTTTCTTTATAGACACAATCGTGCTTGAGCATCAGCATCATTACGACAATTTGCTCTTCTCTGATAGAAACAAGTGTTCTTTAACTTCATTTATAAGTTGGATATTTAAAATGATAAAGTAGTACAATCGCTGAGTAAGAGCTTACTAGACATGTAACTCTAAAATATTAATTAAATAGAAAATACAAGGAAACTTTCTGAATAAAAAATTAATTAATATAATGTTAGTTAACAAATATTTTAATTTTATGATTTTATAATAGAATGATGTTATAAACTATTTAAAATTTTGACATGTCAATTCATTTTTTTAATTTTTATAAATCATAAATTTCGATTCGTTGTTAATTTTTGCTGGCTTCGTCAGAAAGATCCAACGAATACTTACAATAAAAGAGGTATGAGGAACTGTCCTGTATGGAATTTCTCAGAAATCATTCAATTTTGATGTAAACTATTCAATCACACTTCAACCCACCCCTGTGATCGTATTTCACTGAATGATTATAATTTAGAGAAAAATGATCATTTCTGATTGATTTCATACACCATTTTTTCTCATTTAAATATATCTAAAATTACCAGAAATTATTAAGTATGATAGTTCATGGGGAAATTATATAAAAAATATGATGTCTAGATCAACAAAAAAGAAAGATTTCGATATAATTATTGATAGAAGCATACATAAGTGCTGTATTAAATAAATTAAATAATTTCCAAATTTTATTTTGGAATCAAAAATTATTAAAATCAATTTTAAATAAAACTTATAAATATCTTCGGCATCAACATCAATTCCTTCTTGTTCAAGGAGTAATTTAACTATTTCTGTATAACCATATCTAGATGCTTTCATAAGTGCTGTATCAAATAATTTAAATAATTTTCAAATATTATTTTGAAATAGAAAATTATTAAAATAAATATTATCTTTAGCATAAATATCAATTCCTTCTTGTTCAAGAAGTAATTTAACTATTTTTGTATAACCATATCTAGATGCTTTCATAAGTGCTGTATTAAATAATTCAAATAATTTTCAAATATTACTTTGAAATATAAAATTATTAAAATAAATACCTAATAAAACAAATAAATATCTTTAGCATTAATATCAATTCCTTTTTGCTCCAAAATATATTTAACAAGTTCCGTGTTTCCTGATCCTACTGAAAATACCAATATATCATGCGGATTTGAATTCTCTTTAAGAAAATATTCAACTAAAAAAATGTTTCCAATTTTTGCTGCTTCATTAATGATATTTTCATTAATTTTCATTCCTTCTTTTTCTAAATATGTAAAAATTTCATAATTAAAATATGAAACGCATTTTTTTCCTAATTCTTTTAATTTATTAATATCTTCAATTTTATTTTCATAAAGATAATGAAAGATATCATTTTGATGAAATTCTATTGTTGCTTCATATGCATTTTGAAAAGATGAATGATTTTGTTTACATAAATGAATGATTTCTTCATTTCCTCCTGCAACTGCATATTTACCTGTATTCTTTACTTTTGCACCATTCACAAGTAAATATTTAAAACATTTTACTGAAGAAAAAAATGCAGCATAATCAATTAATGTAACATTTTCTTTATTGATAAATGAACATCTTTCATAAAGTGATGGTTCAATTGTTTGATTAAAATCAAAATTTGCTTGTGATGATTTTTCTTGAAGTTTTTCTATTTCATCATATCGAATTATTTTTACAATTTCATTTGGATTATGTCCTTCTTTAATATATTTCTTATGTAATTCCCAATCATTCTTTGAAAGTTCTTCATAATTTACAAAATCATACTCCCTTAAATGGATTGCTAATTCTTCTTTAGACATATAATGTACAAAATAAGCACTCTGATTGTTTTTTACAATGTTTGGTTCAGGAAATTACGTTCAATCATAGCTTCAAGTAAATAACATGATTCATGTGTATGCCCATTATAAAGAAATCGTCCAAATACATCAAATATATTAGATTTGATTTTATTACACTCTTCAAATTTTCTTATTTCTAGCTAATATTTAAAAATAAATCAATATTATTGTTTCTGATTACAAAGGAATAATATATCATTTGAATAATCATTAAATCATAAGAAAAAGGATGTATTTCATCAAATTTGCTTATTATTAAACCTAAAGATCTAGAGAAATTTCCTACATTCAAACTAAAAATTGCTTGATTTATTGATAGAAGTGTTTCCCAGTCGCAAAGTTCCTTTGGTCATAAGGGAAAATATTAATAACGGATATATTTAATTCAAATTTGTATAAATAATCAAAAAGTTGAATTGGATGTAAATTAGCTTTTTGTATACTTTATGTACGATAGAAGGGTTTGGGTTGAAAATCAAAGGAAACAAATATAAAAATATTTTTGTTTTTGCTCTATTTTCCATGAATTCTTCCAAAAAATATTCTGATGATTGTAATTGTACATTTTAATATATAATTCATATGACTTTAACTATAAGTTTTGCAAAACTTTTTTATCAAACCGAAAGAAGAGACCGTTAAAAGTCATGTTTATTATTGAATTTGAACGTTTGTAGGATTTGTTTTGATTTTATTATTTTTTTCATGCAGCGTCATTGATTTTATTCAAATTTGTCTAAAAGTATTTGTATAACAAATCTTAAATTCAATAGTTTTAGATTACGAAAAGCCCAACCAATTATTGAAAACCGAGTCATTTTAGTGTCTATTGATATATATAAAAGTTTGCCGTAATTTTACTTTTAGAAATTATCTAAAAGAAGAAACACTAAAATATAAATCAGTTTCAAAACAAAAAAAATATTATAAATGATTAATTTTATTAATCATCTGAATAATCACTTGTTGTATAGTAATATGAATCATCTTTTGTTGGTTCATATTTCGAAGCATCTTCCAATTGTCGCAACAAAGAAGGATCTATTTTTGGTATTAAATCTTTCGGAATTTCTTGTAAGATATGTTTGGCTTCTAAGGCTCTTTCCTGCGGATTCTTTTTTAATGTATCATTAATTAAATTTTGTACCCATTGAATCTTAGATTCTGGATCATAATGTGCTAATATTCTCTCCATGTCTGAAGGTGTACTTTCTGTTCGATTTGTGTTTGTATTTGTAATTGGCTTTGTACTTTGTACGTTAGTTTTTGGTGTATCATCTGAATCACTATAATCTGTTGAATATAATGATGTTGAATAAGATGCTGTTGAATCTTCTCGAGCTATTGGTTTTGGCTGAGGGTTTTCCTCCCTTTTTTGTCGAAATTCTTGGTCAAGTTTAAAGTCTATAACCTTAGTAAAAATACCATGATCATTTGCGATATTTTCTGCTTTTTTACCTTTTTTGTTTACAATGTTAAAGTCAGCATTATTATCAGAAAGTAATTTAATAATATCTAACTTTCTATATGAATCACATGCGAGTATTAATGCCGTGTTACCTTCATTATTTTGAAGATTAACATTCGCTCCTTTTTTGATTAATAATTCGACTGTTTCTATCCTTTCATTATCTACTGCATACATTAAAGCTGTATAACCATCATTGTTTTGTTGATTAACGTCAACTCCTAATTCCAATAATTCTTCACATAATTCATTATTCCCACTTTTAGCAGCTGCCATTAAAAGTGTTTCATTTGTATCTGATATAAGATCAAATTTCGCATTATATTTATCAATTAGAACTTTCAAAAATTCTTCATTTTCATGTGTAATTGCTGAATATAATCCTGTAAACATTATTTTATCTGTTATTTTCGCACCATTATCTATAAGATATTCAATGACTTTTGGTTTTTGTCCTTTAAGTGCTCCTTTAAGCAGCATTTGAAGACATTTTTCTTTGTTAATTTGATATTCTTTAGTTGACATCATAAATTTAATTGTTTCAATATCGCCTAATTTACCTGCTGCTTGAAATGCTGAATCTTCTAATTTTATTTTATCTGGTGTTTGATGAATGAAATAATTAAGAACATGAATTTGACTTGTAGCAACAAGACTTTTAATGACTTTTTCATCATAAGTTGGAAGTTCTTTAATTTGTTTGTACCAATCAACAGTATTGTATCCTGTCATTGAAAGCTTAAAATTATAATCTCCACGAAAATAAGGGAAATTTTCTATTATATAATCAACAATATATGGAGCATGAAACGTATACGCGCATTCAACAATTTCATCAAAATCGTCTAAAACTTTTTTCTTCAAATTCTTTCTAAAAAGTTTCAACTTATTTAAGTCACGTGTTGTAACAACGAAAAGGAGATCCTTATAAAATACTTCTCTTTCATTAAGGAAATATTCACATATTTCACATGAACCAAATCTTAAGGCGAATTCCATCAATCTTATTTTCTCTCCAAATAATGTTATTTCAACATCTGAAAGATCCTCAATAGCATCTAATGCTTTTTTATCTCCTTTAACAATAAGATCCTGAATTGAATTTGGTTCCCATTCAAACTTAAAATCTTTAAGTTTCAAATAAACCTTATCCGAGAATTGTTCCTTATCAACAACACCTGTTAATACAAGGTATTGAGCAAAGTTCGAAGGCATAAATACATCAATTGAATATGGTCCATTCTTTTTTAAAAATTCGGCATATTCTCGAATCCTTTTATCATTCACTGAACCAGCCAAAATAGTGATCATGAACAAATATGCTTTTGTAATATTTTTTCCAACATCATCGACAATTTTTTGTGCCTTCTCTAAACTTTCTTTCGACCCTTCGAAAATCAAGTCTTCGAGTTCTGCGTATTGCCTCAGCGCGTCAGGGAGAACCGAATAATCGCTTTTCTCCATCGCAGTTTGTATGTGAAGCGAATTTTGATCGAATTGCGGTTAATTTCCAGTCAAAACAAAAAATAAAGTACACAAAAACTCATTTCCCGTTATCATTAACCGGCGAAATTTTATCAAAATTTGAATTGATTTTTCAATTGAATTGTTTATTCTTTGAATGTGTTTGTTCTCTTGAGGGTAATGTAAAGATTACCAAAATCGACAATTTTTTCAATTGCTTTAAATAATTTGGGTGGCTTACTTAAGTCAATCTTAATTGGTTTGTCATCTTCGAAGTCAACTTTTTCTAATTCCAATTTAGCAGATGCGATTTGGACATCCTTTAATATCTTGTTCTTTTGATATATGGCAATATAAATGTAAGCCTTTCGACCAACTGCTTTCTTGAAGTTAAATTCCTTGTTATAAGTTGGGTTTTGTGTATTAGAAACAACGTCAGTCTTAAACTTGTCGAGTTCTTTACCATTGTCGATAAGCTTTAATACGACATATGAATCAGTACCATTTAGATCTGCCTTAACAAGGCCTTTAGCTTCAATGATTTTACCCGAAATGATAACATCTCCAATTTCTGGCTTGATTTCATTCTTCTTATCTTTATGGACATGGACATGATATTTTTCTTCTGCTGAATGAATCGCAGAAAGTTTATAAGAACATGAAGTAGCTGATGAGAAGTCAGTAGAATATTCTGGTCCATAACTACCCCATGAGAATGAACAATGACTCTTAGAATGTGATGATGATGAAGATGAAGAAGAAGATGAAGATGAAGATTGTTCATCAGCAACTGATGATTCTTCTTTATCTTCTGGGATGAATTCAACTTCTGAATCACTCTTTTCTTCCATGTAATCCATAACAATTGGTGTAGCTTCTGGCTTAGTAATTGTGATGATTAAATGGATCTTTCCTTCGGCTGTGCCTTCAAGTGGATACCAATGATCAAATGGTTCATCAAGTTTAAACATTGATGCTTTAAGTGTAACCTTACCAAGGTTTTGATCTTGTGGATCATCACTTGTAACATTAATATCAATGTCATTCTCCGGATAAATTGGCTTAAGAATAATTTCATGTTTCCATTCTGGATCAACATCTTTGGATGACTTACGTGTCTTAGATTGTAATGTTTGTGTGTTACAAATAACATATCTTCCTGGTGCACCACTTCCTTTAAATGGTGGTAAACCTGTAGCTTCAAGAACCTTAAAGCTAATGCTAAGGCTATTAGGATCTTGTGTTTCTTGTGTAAGCCCTGCAAATGGTTTATCGCCCTTCTTGATAACATGAAGACGGAATACCAAGTTGGATGCCATCGATGGATAGATAAGATTGAATGGTAATGAGCCACTGATTGCACTACCAATTGGAATTTCATTAAAGTCAATATCAAGTTCTCCAACTTTGGTTCCTTTCTTGTTACTATCATCAACAAGATAGATCTTTAAGATTTGTTGGGTACCATAATCAATGTTGAAAAGCTTTTGTTCACGGAAGCGAAGAATATTACCTTCGGCTCCTTTGGTTGTATGTGTCTTTTGCTTTTGTTGATTGGCACAATGTGTCAACTTACAGATGAGATAGAATTTGACATTGCCTTCTTTCTCGGGCGGTGGGAAGTTTTCAACGTTGATAAGTTGAATGGCCGCTTCACATGGTTGATAATCAAATGGCTTAGTAGAAAATGGTTTGTCACTGATGTTGGCAATGTGGATTTGAAGCTTAAGTTCACCACCAGAGCCTTTTTCTGATTTGGCATCTTTGGTTGGCTTGAAATCAACAGTCTTATTAAGTTTGATAAGAATGGTACTGTTATGGCCAAATTGAAGAGAGTTAACGTTGACACGACCATATGCTATGCATTTGTTCTTCTTGGGATCTTTCTTCTTATCTTTATCATATACATAGAAACGGATCGTATCACTACCAAGGAAGAAGCCATTCATTGAGAACTTCTCATTCCACCTTGGATTGGACGTGTTCTTCTTTTCTTTCGTTGTATGAGATTCATTTGAACCACGAATTTGAACTACAACATATGGATTTGGCTTCTTATTGGGTGGAACTGGTAATAAGCCTTTAGCTGAAATGATTCTCATATGACATTTGTATGTTGGAATGAGGAGTTTTTCTCCCTTCTTTTCTTTAATGCCAACTATGGGAGCACCTGGTTGTGGACGTGGTGGTCCTTGTGGTTGTTGTGGAGAAGCTGATGGAACGTGAGCATAAAGTTGGAATGAAAATTCAGCTGTGAATTGTTGATCGCCAATTTGATAGCCAATTTTGTTTGTGCAACTGATTTGTGTGCCATCAGGCTTAAGTTGGTTCAGTGGGTAGACAATTTGTTGCATAATTGGTCTTTGTTGATTTCCATCCTTTTCAAAGAGATCAATTAACAAATTTTCGTTGGGATCTTTATAATCGATAGAAAACTGCTCGTTCCATTGTGGATCTGCGTTGTTTTCGATTACTCTAGTAATCTTAGCTTGGGTTGGATCTTGACTTGCTAACCTAATAACAGAGAATGTTGTTGGAGCTTGAATGCTTGGATTCATAGATCGAATCGCCTTACCACCAACGATCTTAACCTCAAGAGTCGTGCTCATTGGAAAATGAGAAAGAAATATTCAGCGGTATCAAATGTTATCAAAAAGCAAATGACTTTTTTTTCAAAAAAGTTATATAACCGTCAACTCCCTTATTTTGTGATGTGATGTTGATCCTATCGTCGTCAATTTGATAGACCGTTTTTTCTAATGTAAGGTGACACCTTGGTGCGCTAAGCAGGATATTGAATTTTCTAACACCAGCCATCGATTATTTCGGGTTTTTGAATGAGAGTGTTTACGTAAACCGCTAAAATTGATCAATTTTCAAAGCTCTCGTCATAAAATACTGACAAGCATTCAATAAATGTTTACATTGGCCATTAATTCTGAGCGCCTTGCATTATCGGCCACATTTCAACAAATTTTTATCATTCTCATTATTATGAATAATAAAATTAATTTCATTGTTTTAAAAAGGAATGATGTTTATTAAAAATTCTTATAAATCAAGAAAATCTAAAGATAAAAAAATCAATAGATAGAATCCAAATTTATCCTAAACGAATAATTGCATCAGTGGCAAAAAAAAAGCAAGAAAAGGAAAAAATTTTTGAACTTTCTGTAAGTTTTTTAAATAAGCGAGAATTATAAAAGAGAGAACGTTTAACTTGATGTAAACTGTACGTTAAGCAGAATTATCAAATGATTGCCGAAAAATTCCGACCAAGCGAATGTTTGAAGTCAATATTAACATCAATGTTCGCTTTAACAAGATGCGAACATACAAAACAAAAATCAAAAGATCAAATTACAGAAGAAATTACAATTATAGTTATGAAAGCAGTCGAGCTGACTAACAACCCAAAAGAAATATTAAAAGATATTGGCATTATCATATTTCCTGGCTCCATCGCAATTGAAAAGGAGAAAGTTGCAAAAATACTATCATTAAAAGAAGCAACATTATCAAACCGACTCAAAACGGCGAACTGGACTCGAAACATTTATTGTCCTACTGCAACACGAAAGCAATTGAAAAAAATAGTTGGTGAAGAATTAATTAAAAGGTGGTTCCTCTTTTCAATTCCTCCTAACACGTCTTTTCCCACCCTTGTTCAAAAAAATCCTAAACTTGTTTACAATGTTAAAAACTTTTATCCTGAATCTGATCTGTTACCACCAATTTTCTCAATTGAAAACATTCCATTAGTTTGTGAGCAATAAAAATATAAATGTAATTATGCTTTTTGTTTATGTATTAATTTGAAGTTTTGATCAACATATTGTTTTTGATTTTTCTTTTCTATTATTTGTGGTCTTTAGATAAAATTTGGTATGTGCCATATTTTAAATTTGTTTTTTTCGCTGTTATTTAATTTGCAAAGTATGTTTAGTTCCCCCTAGAAACAATTTATCTAAATGCCAATTTTGAACTGATTTTAATACGTTGATGAACTTTTGGTGCACGGCGCCGTTTAAAGTTGTTTTGGAGCAAAACAAACAGGACACAACAGATTTAAACAATTCAACCCCTCAATCACCGTCAAAAACCAATGAGCAAGACAAAGAAGGAAAAATTTTATATGTGTGTAGACATTGCAACAATATTTCATATCTTTCCCAAGATTTTTTAAATCCAAAGCCAAAAAAGCCACAAAACGAATTTCGTAGAAGGTCTCAAGGAAATGTTAAAGGTGATTTACTTGAATTACAGACGTTAATCATTCAATCTGATAGTTACAATGATTGGGAAGGAAGACATACATACGAAAACTTAAGAGATTTTATCGAAAAGAAAGGACTTGGCATATTTCCTTTTTGTCCAAAATGTTCGGTTCTTACATCAAACATATTTAAATCCAAAGTCAAATTTTACACTAAAGAAAGCAAAAAACTAAAGGATGGCGCAATTAACTCTAATACAGAAAATGTTCTCAACCAAAAGCTCGCCGAAATCAATGCACAAATGAAACCTCTTAGAGTTGTATCAGCCAATACTCAAAAGCATTTAGACGCACTTTTATCATCTAAACCAACACTACCAGAGTGTGCTCCAATTCCCACATCCACAACGATTCCACATTCCACATCTATTGGAAATAGTAGTGATCTAGATTTTAACTCTATAATGCTTGCCTCTACTTTTCGTATTTCTACCTTTCGACATTATGCCACCATTAATGGAAATCGAATTGGCACTAATACTCCTGATCCTGTTCAATATGATGAATTCGACAGCGGATTATATTTTCTTGTTCAGCTTCTTCAAGCGATTGGAAGGATGATCTCATCACCAATTACGAGTTTTAACTTAACATCCGAGATACAATTTATTAATAGTAAAGGAGTTTCTGATGTTTTTACATCACTCAAACTTAAATCTAGTAAAACAATTGCAAGTTTTAGAGAAGCTACAAAGTTATTATTTAAGGTAAGTCATAAGTTATTTTGGGATCTTACTAAAATTAATATTAACTTTTCGATTCCGAATGAAATCGATTTAAAGAATTCCAAAATTTCTGGCGAAAGTTATATATATGATCCAAAGAAGCCATATTTGTTTACTTATGCAATAAAAAGATTAGTAATGGACTTAAAAATGATTCAAGCGAGAACAATGCAATCTGCTGTTTATAAAATTAATAAAGAATTTAATATGATGAAAATAAATGAAGAGCCAATTATAGAGAAAAATGAAGAAAAAAATGAAGAAGAAAGATTAAGACATATCGAATCGCAATTCTTAATAGCTTCGCAATTAACATTCAACAAGGATAAAGAAACTCCAGAATCTTCGAAATTTGAAAGTAGTATATTAACAACAGAAAATGATAATTTCCCTTCGCAAGTCGAATATTTGGATACTTTGTCAATTATTGCTGAGGAGGATGAAAACGAAGTAAAAGTAAAAGAAGAAGAAATTAAATGTGAAAATATTAATAAGGAATACATTGGAAATAAAGAAGAAAAGGAGATTAAAGAAGAAGATAAAAATGATGTTAAAGAAGAGATTTACATGGAAAATGATAATAACAACGAAACAAAAATGAAAGAAGAATCTGAAAAGATCGAAATTAAAGAAGAAGATAAAAATGAAACTAAAGAAGAGATTAACATGGAAAATGATAATAAGAATGAAACAAAAGCTGAAGAAGAAACTGAGGAGAACAGAAAAGAAACGGAAATTCACGAAATTAAAAATGAAAACGAAATTGCTAATGAAGAAGCAGAAGCAAAGCAAGAAATTAATGAAGAAGAAAAAGAAATTAAAGAAGAAGTCAACCAAGCGGAAAATAAAGTCAAAGAAGAAACTAACAAAAAAGAAAATAATATTAAAGAAGAATCTGAATCAAAGCAAGAAACTAAAAACGAAGAAAATGAAATTCAATTTGATGAAGAAACAACTAATGGTGAAGAAGCGGAATCAATTAAAGAAATTAATGAAAGAGAAAATGAAATCAAAGAAGAAAATAATATTCAAAAAGAATCCGAATCAAAACAAGAAACTAAAGAAGAAAACGAAATTAAGAATGAAAAAGAAGAAATCAACAAAGAGGAAGAATCAAATGAGGAAAATAATGAAGAAAAAGAAGTAAAAGATGAGAAAGAAGAAATTAATGAAAAAGAAGAAGCAGAATCAAATGAAGAAATCAATAATGAAAAAAATGAAATTAAAGAAGAAATGGAAGAAAACATTAAGGAAGAAAGTGAAGTTAAAGAAGAAGAAAACGAAATTAAAAATGAGAAAGAAGAAACCAAAGAAGAAGCAGAATCAAATAAAGAAATTAACGAAAACATATCCAGTGAAGAACAAAATAAAATTATAAACGAAAAAGAAGAAGCTAATGAAGCAGCAGAACCTAATGAAGAGCAAAGTGAAATTAAACACGAGAAAGAAGAAATTAAGGAAGAAGAAACAGCGACAAACAAAGAAATCAATGAGGAAGAAAATGAAATTAAACAGAATGAATCCAACGAAGAAAAAAACGAAATTAAAAGTGAGGAAGAAGAAACCATTAAAGAAGCAGAAACGAATGAAGAAGAAAATGAAGTCAAAGAAAACGAATCCAATGAACAAAATGAAATAAAACACAATGAACCACCAGAAGAAAATAAAGAAGATGAAACAGAACAAATTGAAGAAAAAACAGAAGAAGAAAACCAAAATTAGCTGACTGCAAAATGAATTTATTAATAAAACATCTGTGGAATAATGAACATGATGAGGAAAATAATATTTTTATAAACATACCGATAGTAAATAAATTTTTGAATTTTAAATTGTCGAAAATAAACCATTGAAAACCATTGCAATGGACAATGTTTATCAGCTTCAGCAGCTGTGCCATCAGCACAAGTATTTTACAGAATTACTTGATATAGAAAGCACAAAACAATCTAAAGATGTTGTTGAACTTATTAAATCAGTAATTAAGTACTCACGTTCATTCTGTCAATTCTCAATTAGATATACAACATTGTCCCATCTTAATGTTTTAGATTTGATTAGGTCTCCCATTTATACAGAAGACAAAAAGGTACAAGATAAAAAGCAACCAATACCGACTGAATTACAACAAGAAATGCTTAGATTTGGTCAAGCATGTTTTAACTATATTCCATATATTTTAGAATCAGCATCAAAATTTTTTCACACTGAAGGATTTAAAGAATATTGTTTTGATTTTGCTGGCTCTGCTTTAATGTCATTATTTGGTTTTTGTTGGAACAAAGAGCAAAGTAAAACCTGCGTTTCATCTCTTATATATATGGTTATGAATGAAATGAAATATCTTGCCAAAAAGAATATTGATCCACCAATAACAACTTCATCATCTTTTCGTAATAATTTTGTCAAAGATCTTATACGACAATTTTTTCTTATTTCAGGAATTCAAAATTATCTAATTTCTTCATTATCTAATCCACTTTTAGATCTCTTTAATGACCCTCAACTTACACAGGATCATGACTTTATGCCTATTGTTACCAATTATGCCAAAATCATATTATCTCTTCTTATCAAAAATGCGAATAAAATGCCAAACATCATATTATATTTCTTCCGCGAGCTATATCAAACAGTTTCAGGAAGTTTTCCAGACAATCCTGATGAATGGAAATTATTGATAAAAGTTATCTTTTATGATTCTATAATTCGTCCATCCATTACCAATCCCATGTTATTTGGTATATTTCCTGCAAGTTACATATTACCAAACACCCATGTCTTACCCTTTTTATCCAAAGCATTTGGCACTGCCTTAGGCTTTAATGTCACTCCTGATAGCATTTCTGACTCTGACAATGGATCAGAAGAAGCCACGACGCTTATAAACTACTTAATTCGTGGTTCATCCGATTTTGACAAAGTCAGCATTCGTGATGTCATCAGCGGTTTTAAGATTGATTGTCCATTACAATTATTTTCTACCACTGATTTAATCTTAATAGCGCATATCATCAATAATTCTCCTACGAAAGGCGGTATGCAACATTTTCGTTCATTATGTGAATTTGAAACAAGAATTAATTTTAAAGAATATGAAACAACAGATTTATGGTGTGACAACTTAACGATTGACATCCAAAACTATAAACGAAAAGACATACATTTGAACTCAGTATTTATACCAGTCGATCAACAAGAGATTGCAAATGATCAATTAACATATGTTGCGAAACATTTAATATTTTACTTACAAAACATTCCATTACGACAAAATAATTATCAAACAATTAAAGAGTTTTTAGAATCGAATTTAAAAAGAGCGATTGAAATTAACTCTGCAATGGAACAAACTACTACATCAATTATATATGAGAAAGTTATTGCATTAAATATACCATCTGATGTTATTATTAATCGAGCTAAAGATATAATGTATGAAAAAATGTTTTCACAAAAGAAAATAATTTCGAATTCGTTCTTTAATCAAGAAATTTTGGATAAATTATCAGATAATTATCAATCATTACAAAAATTAAATTACCAACAAAGATCGTTCATACATCAAAAACTTGTCGCGTTTTATTTCTTGAAGAATAAAGAGGATTGGAACGCAATATTAAATGAAAAGGACAAATTCATTCACGACTCAAATTTTTGGTTGGAAACTTTCCAAAGAACCGCCGATAAAGTTATCAATTTCTCGTGCGCGAACGGTTTGAAGAAATCTGAGGTAAATTCCCTAAAGAAACAGCTTCATTCATATATATTACAATTGTTCCCGATGTCAAGTTTCCTAAAGAGACAAGCACCATTGTTAAAACAAGGAGAAAAATTGGTAGCGCAACAATCGATTTTCATTGAAAGATTCGTTAATGAAGGACATTCAAAATCACTGCAAAAATTACTTCAAACTGGTCCTTACTTTGAATCGGCTGTTGCAAAGTTACAAAGAATTACTAAATTTAATGCACCACTTGACATATTTGATATCATCTCAAATGTTGTTGAAACATTGCAAAACATTTATGGATTTGATTCAGGTGAAGCTATCCCTGGAGATGATTTCCTTCCTTTAGTTACATTTACAATTTTAAAAGCCGCAATTCCCGAAATATTTGCAATCTCTGCATACTTAAATCATTTCCTTGGGAAGGAAAATGGTGCGATACTGCTCGAGAGAGAACAAGAATATATATACGCATCATTTATTTCTGCGCTCAAAATTTTACTTGATTCAATGATAAAGTCAAAGTAGAAATGTATAAAAGTAAAACTTCGTTTATTGATAGGTGTTGTTTTTATAAGAAATTTCACAATTATTTATGTGTATTAAATCCTGAGAACATGGCGCACTTAAAGCGCGATCTACATTCTTCTAATTGAGCCCGTAAGGTTTGGTTAGCATTAGAAGCTTCTGTGAAACGTTTCCGGAGATTTTGAGCTGTTTGTCTAAGTGTGTTATTCTCATTGATCAAATCCGAACCATCATCGAGTTGTTGAGGAGGTCTACTAACAGTTTTTGTGACTGGTTTGGGAGTAGAATAAGTAGTAGTTGGGAATTGAATAGGTACATTGATATCATTGGAAAAGGTTGGAGTATCGAAGCTGTCATCGAATATGTTTGAATCACCGAAGCTGTCAGTGGCAAAACTCATTGGAACGAAGGCGTCATCTTGGTCGAAATCGAAGTCCCACATGTACTTTTTTGAAGCTGTTTTTGGCTCTTAAAAAGTGTGGTTTGTTGATTATAAAATTTATCCGTTGAAAACCGATCGATTCAATTTTTCAATAATGCTCTCAATCACTGAATAACCCACAGTCTTAGAGTCAAATTTGATAATGGAATGATCGGGTAAAATGTGACGGAACGATGCTGCTTTGAAAAAGTTCATTTCGATGTTTATGGCGAATTTTGGAACTTTTTAAGTGGGCGGATTGTTGCAATTTGTCATTATTTGGCCAAATAATACTCACTTCCCAAGAGAGAAAACTAGTTTTCTGTATGAATAACCTTTTAGTCAGCAAACAATTTCTTGCTTTTATCTTTATCTATTTCGAACAATAAAATAAAAATTTATTCGAATAAATTATTAATAACTGCGCAATAAATTTTAGGTTAACTTCAAGGAAATGAAGTATTCTCATTTATGTTTAAAAAAAAAGAAATTAATTCGTCAATGGTTTATGTTTAATTAAATCTTTGTTAAGTTCATTCATTTTTTGCTAATAGTTCTAATGCTTCTGATATCAAATCGTTAACTTTTGCATCTTCCATTTTTGTGAAGTTAATTTTGTCGTATTGTACAGCATATTTATTATCTGTCGAATTTATTCCAAGCAAAGCAGCAGCTAATGCTGATATTGAGTCTATTCTTTGTAGTGAGGATTCTGTTTCGATCATTTTCCAGCATCTGTTCACTAAATCGTTAACAATTGGCACAAAGAAAATTTGATGTTTCTTTGATGCGTAAATTAAAACTCTTGCTAAGCAATCGACGCTTTGCAAACATGTTCGTTGTCCGAAGAAGTTTGTAATCACTTTCACCAACCAAGCGCTTTCTTGGAGGCCGAACTTTGATATTACATTGAATATAAATTCTTCAAGAGGTTTTCCATTCGTAATTTTTTGTGTCAAAGCTTTAACAGTATCTTCATTACCGAAAGTAATTAAAGGTACCACAAAGTAAATCAATTTCTCCGAAGAATCCAAAAGATTATCAACACAAAGATTAAAGATTGATATTGTTGTTTGACGAGTATCAATTTCTTCAATCGATCTCATAAGGGACATAACGAAAGCTTGATAAAAGTCACGTTCGAAGTTAATATTAAGTGAAGATTCCAAATTTTTGATATCATTTTTAATTTTATTATTGTCAGAAACTTGATTACGAATTGATTCAATACTTTGTTTAGGTTCGAACATACATTGTAAACACATATGTAAAAGTTTATTAGCTGCAATTCTAAGCATTGTATTCGAATGATTAGCAGCGAATAATGATACCCAAACCAAATATTTAATAGTTTTCATATCATTACTAATAATTTTAATAGCAGAAGCAATTGATTCAAGACAAATTGCAAGTTTTTGATAAGAGAAGTCAATAGATTTAAATAACTTTGGAAGGTTTTTAATTAAATCAATAACAATTTCTTTAGTACCACCAGTAAAGTAAATATTTGCAGTAGTCTTAAGATAAAATATTGAAGGGTTATCATTTGGTAAAGTTTTATTAAATAATTCCCTAAAATCTTTTTGATAATCTTTGCCAAATGATTCCATTAATTTATCAACAAGATCAATTAATTTAATAGCTGGTAATACTTTAGGATGTTCTAATAATTGAAGTATTTTATCACGTGACTTATTAATAATTCTTTCTGAATTAGGAAATATACTAAGTAATGAACAAAACATTGCTTCATAACAAGACTTGACAAGTGATATTAATTCAAGTGTAGTATAAACACCACTCATAATAGTTGAAAAGAAGAATAATGGTAAATTAGTTAATACATATTCAGGACAATTAAATGATAATTTGGAAATAATCGAAAAGATTTTCGTAGGATTAACTGCATCGCCATAACATTTTTGACATATAGTACCATCAAAGAATGTATCAATAACAATTTTACCTACTAATGATCCATGTTTTCTCATAAATGCTTGAGCAGCTCTTCGAGCAATAGAGAACTTTTGTGTTATAGTATTTTGGGATTCATCAATAGTATTAATTTGAGCAATTAAATAGAATGCAACTTCTATAGCTAATTCACTTGTTAAATCATTTAAGAAATAAGAAGTCAATATACTTGCATAAGCAGTATTAGTATAAGAAATCTCAAATAAATTCGATAAAACTGTATACATTAAAGGTACATTATCAGAAGAATTCATAAATTCGATAAATAATGGAAGTAAATTCTTTAAAGCTGCTTCAGATTGATTAATTTTTAATAACAATGATAAGTTCTCTACTACATCTGATACTAAATTCTTTTCGACAACTTCTTTAAAGAGATTTGTCATATTAACTGTACAATCATCAGCTACATAAACACTACAATTAACAACTGGTTTACCTGAATGAATAGCAGCTTCAAATAATTGGATTGCTTGGTTCATTAAAGTCGCTTGATTTTGTGCAATTAAAAGTAATGAAAATGATATCATTTGTACTCTAAATGATGATGAAATTGTTATAACTATTTCACTTGATTGAATATATTTACCAACTTTACATTTCATTAATTCATATGCTTGTATTATATATTTCTTATATTGTGTTGGTAACTTTAAATGATGATTTTGTAATACCGAACCATCTAATTTATGTACATCGAAGAATATTTCAACACCATTATCAGTTTCAACTATTGATCGAATTGTATCAATACCTATATATAATGTATGTAATACATTTGTACCTAAAAATGATTTTGTTAATGATACTGCTATAGAAGATTCAGCAAAGACTAAATATGCTTCTTTACCATTATATTTAACAGGTACTTGACATCGATATTCAGAAATATTACCAAATGCTGCTTCAGGGAAATAAATTAAATCTTTCGGTGTTAAGATACTTGATAAGTCATTTAATACAACAACAATATCTTTCATAGATTTAGGTAATTCTGCTGGTAATATATCTTTCATTAATAAGTTTTGTACCAAAATCGAAGGATTTAATAATACAATTTTACGAATTTTACTTATAAAACCTGTTGGCGCATTTTTAATAATTAATGGAAATTCTTCGACAATATGTTTAGGTATTAATGTCAAATTGATAAATAATTGAAATTGATCAACTTTTTCAAAGAACTTATAGAAATATGAAGTAATAATTCCTGGTTTTAATATAGGAATTTTAACTAAATCAATGAAATAACCTCGAGAGTTTTCAATTAAACCAATTTCTTGGATACAATTTGAATAATATAATTTAGATTCATCTTCTGGACTTAAATCTGGATGTTGAAATACAAACTCTGATCGATCAAATGGAGTTTTATGTAAACCTACAAAAGCAGTAATTATATTCATATCATTACTAATTGTATCAAATGAATCCTTATTAATATAAATTTCTTCGATATTAAATATAGTATTCATTAATTTTTCGAATTGTGGTGAAGATTTTAATTTATTAATATAATTCATAATATTTAATTTATTATTAATTTTTATAGATGCATCAAATTGTACTGGGTTTTGTAATAATTTCTTTAAATATCGTTCGATAAATAATGTTGTAGCTAATTTAGTTGAAGTTAACTTAGAAAACAATGCTAAATAATATGCAAATTGTGACGTAGGATTAAAGTTTTCAATGAAATCAATAATATTTTCTTCTGTTTGAATTAATTTTATTATTTGATTAGTTTGATCTTTTGATGCCATTAATTTAAACCAAGCAGTAAAGAATACAGAAATAGAATTATCATTTTGTAAATTATTTTCATTACATTCTTTAGCCATTGTCTTAAATAATTCCAAATTCTTATTATAAGCAAATAAATATAAAATTGATGCTTCGATAAATATATGATTTAAAGATGGAGGTTTCTTAAATAATTCGAAATTATTTCTTGTTAAAACTTGATAAATTTGTTCTTTTTCTTCAATTTCAAATGGATGTTGTTCATTTCGTACTGATCTGGCACTTGTTAATAATGTATTCAAATATAATGAAGTATCATTTTCACTTGCAGTACTTGCTCTTTTACGTTGTTGTTCACCAGAATTATTAGTCTTTAATGCAGTCGATGTTAAACTTTTATAACTATCAGAAGTTAATGAAAAACTCATACCACATAATAATGTTAATGATTCAATTAATAAGCATTGGAATAAAGTTGAAGCATCTTTAGCAATATAAACATAAACTTTCCAAGCAGTCGCAGAATTATTTCTTAAAATAGAATTCAAAGTTAATTGGACAATATTTATAAAACGAATTGTTTGAAGATTTTCAACAAATTTTTGTAATGATGTTAAAAAGAATATAATAGTTTTCATTAACTTTAATTCTGATGAATAATCAGCTATATGTTGATTTACTATAGTTTCATTCATATTAAAGTTATCAAATAATTGAGGTAAAGGTTCACATACAGAAGTTAACATTTCTTCATTAAATTTATCATTACTTTTATCACCATAATATAACCCATTTTCAAATAAGATCATAATAATTGATAATCTTTGATTTTGATAAATTTCAGTGTCTTGTGTAGTATAAAATAATGATACATATCGACCTAAACTTTTAGCAAATTCTGTTTTCCTATCACCAAATGAACCATATTGTAAAATATTAAATAATTTCGAAATAATATTAACACTTAAACCTACTGATTCTTTCGAAAGTTTTTGTTTCGATGATATTGATGCCATTACATTAATAATCGTTAACCAAAACCTTGGATTGTCATATTTAAATTCATTAGTAGCTTGATTTATATGTTGTGACATAATTTTCAAGAACTTTTCAGTAGAAATTGGATTTAAGAATTCAAATGATTCTGCAAATCGATTATCATTAACTTCAGTAACAGATATATAAGAATAAATTGTCGAGAAGAAAAATTCTTCAAATGAAATACTTTGATTACTTGGTATATTTCTTTTACTTAAAAGATTTATTGTCGATAACATAAATGGTGTCATTGAATTAATCTTAGCTCGAGTTACATGATAATAAATCGTAGGTTGTCCTATATTAGCGACTTGAATCTTTTTAGTTTCTAATAACTTTGTTACAAAACCAATATAAGTTTCAAAGATATATTGTGTAATATTAATAATATCAGAATTTTCAGTAGGAATATAATTCCGAATATATGCATTTTTCTCATTAATTCCATATATTTGATACATCCAACCTAAGATTTTCTCACAATAATCTAAAATCTTATCATTACATAAAGATCTAAGTAAGAAATTATTAAGTAAAAATAGTCGGGAATCTTCAGTAGAGATTTTCCCTTTATTATCATTAATTGTTACACTTAATACTAAATAAGCCCAATGTAAAAACATTCCATAAATTATTGGGAAATGTACTAAATTTGGTGAATTTAATCGAATTCCAACTTTAAGTTCTTCTTGAAATGTTCGAGCAATTTCGATTATTTCTTCTAAAATTATATTATTTTTAACGCCTTCAATCATTAATTTATTAAAGGTGAAAAACGTCTGTAAAAATGTTGTAAATGAATTAGTCTTTGTCGAACCTGTTTGAGCCAAAAGACGAATTATATTTTTCACTAATTCTACTTGACGATGAAATACTTGAATTAAATCACTTGCTCTAATATCAAATTTCATAAATGATTGAGGATTAAAGAACATTGGTACATCGACTGAATATGTTT